>NW_008825108.1:1913628-1940577 GCF_000699105.1 Pygoscelis adeliae
AGCTTTTGCTTTACATGTCAACCTGTCTTTATCTCAACCCACGCATTTTCCCCCTTTTAGTCTCCTGATTCTCTCCCCCATTCCACCGGGGGAGAGTGAGTGAGCGGCTGTGTGGTGCTCAGTTGCCAACTGAAGTTAAACCACAACAAGCTCCCAGTGATGGTTTCATCGTTATTAATGTTGACACTGACCTCTGTTGATATTTAGGGGAAAAAAACCTCACCTTGTAGACCCCCTGTCCTGTGACCACCAGAATTCCAGCTTTGATGCAGACAAAGGCTCCGAGTGGGATCTGAATCCCGCCTCAGGGCCCCAACTCAGGCAGGAGGTATAAACAGTAGTATTTCATGAAGTAAGTTTTGGGTTTCCATGTAAAATAGGTCCATTGCAGGAGATGAACGTCTTACATGAAGTTTTTTGTTTTTTCAGTTACCTAAATCTTTTCATTAGCAAGTAAGGTATTTGTACTGATTTGAAATTTTTCTTTAAACTGAAAGAGAAGAAAGGCAGGCAAAGACAGCCAGCAACTTAATTCCTCAATTCCTTGTGCTTGCTCTGAGAAATGTGTTTCTTTAATTCTAGGTTATTCTCAAGAAAAAAAAAGCTTCGATCAAGAGTTCAGTAATCAAGCAACCAGAGCTGTACTTCAGTATTCCAGCAAAAGGAAACAACTACAGGAACACAAAACAGATTCATCTGGAGAATGTGCAGTACAAGAATAATGTAGTTAAGACAGCCATAGGGAGGGTACCTTCATGATAAGGCTTTTCAGCACACAGCAGTCACAGATATATAGTACTTCTGTGACTCTATTCTTAATGAGAACAGCATGATAGGTAAACCCTATGAAACAGAGAAGTCCAGGGCTTCCAAATAATTCTGTTTGATCTAATCTTGCACTCCTTACTCTGACAAATTGGCCCGTTGGCTTTCTCTAGTCACTGAAAGTTTTGTTTTAAGGAGATCAAGATTGGCTGCTTTTGGGGACAGAATCTTTCTCTACAGTTATCTCCAGAAATGAACAACTACATCAGTTCAAAATTTTGCCACAGACATCAAACTCATACATCACGCTTCATAGCCACTTTGTACTATATATTGTAGAGCTGTTTTAACCTAACGTCCTGTTTATAATTTTCAATTTTCCCTCTGGAAATAGCAATTTACTATATTTATAAAGTATTCCATTTGTAGGAGCAATTGGCTTTTTACTCTTCATGTTTCCATATATTTTATTATGCATCAATAGAGTGAGAAAGTTTTAGGTCAATTTTAATTTTATTAGTAGTAAAGTTAGGGAATCCTAGAACTGTATTTTTAAACATAGGTATTGCTTGTATCTATTATAGTTACTATTCAGAAATCTATAACTGGATCTATTATATATTTATTCCATAAAATATATATTGTCTGAATGTACCTGTTAGAGAAGTAGGGTCTTTGCTTAGCATGTATTGAAAATGTAGTAAGCTAACGTTAGCAAAAGACCAAGCTTTGTTTGGCAGATATTACTGTGACAGCATAACCTCGGCTTTTCTGTGTTCTTTAATTTATTTTCCAGTCTAATGTTAATATATTTTAGAGAGGAGGAAGTATAAGTTGTTTCTTTTAAGACTTGCACATTATCATTTAAATCAATTTGAAGTTAGAGTTCTGACTTCTTTTTTTTTTAATCAAACCAAATTGGAATGTCCAAACAAAATATATAACTAAGTTCTTAAGTTTACATGTCTGCTTTTCCAAAGAAAATAGTCAAAGCTGGAAGGCTATAAATGTAATCTACTTTCAAGAAAATGAGAAAATGGAACCCCAAATTCTAAAAAATAATCATTTTCAGCATGCCTTCTGTGCTTCGTTATAAAAGACTGGGGGAGAAAAGGAGCTTAGGGGAGAACCCTACAGTCCTTGCATGTTGAAAACTCCAGCTAATGTCAGTGAAAGTTTAGTAACGTGAGGAATGTAGAAATGGTCTGAACCAGTGTTCTGGTTGTGAACTTGGAGCAAAGTCAGAAACAATTAATATTTTGAAGGATCTATTCTCAAACAGAGAGAGGCAAAGCAAAACAGGGGAAATTGGCAGTATCATAGCATATGTTAGAAACCAAATGCAGGCTAGCCAACAGTCTTGACAGTGTTCGGTTAGTGTAAGTAGCCAATGAAAGGAAATTACTGTGTTTTTAAAACCAAACAGCATGAATTCATCCAGAGAAGCCTCATTTTATACAGAGAAGTAATTCTATCCAGTGGTCGTTGGTGACAATATCAATTAAGACAGTTGAGTTTGAGAACTACCAGAATTAAAGATGAAATATATTGTATTGTGCTCTGCACGGTGTCTTTTTATACTTAATAAAATTGTACGTACCTATTTTAAAACTGTATCCTCAAACAGACACTGCTATTAATATTGATGGTATATAAATTGTTATTATGACTGCATATAACTGTTCTGTATCTCATCAGTATCATTTGAATTACACTGATATCTGCATTTTCAGAGACCAAGTGTTCAGATTTAGTCAGCCCATTGTACTGCATTTTTCCAAACCGCCTCTCCACCTCCTCCCCTCCTCTTCCGCAAAAAATTTAGGTTTGATGGAGTGGAATGTGCTGATTAATAAATTTCAATAATAGAATGTCGTTCATATAGAGAAGCATATCAAATTCATTTTCATATATTATTATTCAATAAATTATTTATACACACTAAAATTAACATTCTAGTCTTTGCCACCATTTAACAATAAGATGAAAGAAAAACGTAAGTGAAATACAACTGTCAATGAATTTGAAGTGGAAGCAGAAAGAAATAACTTTTTAAGGGTCTCTTTCCGTGCCCCTTACTGATCAATAAAACGTATAGCCACTTAATCACAGAAGAATCTGTGTCCCTAAACCTAGCATCTGGATTTACTTGTAGACAGTCTTTTCATTTGTGATTTAAATGTCTTTGGTCCTGATGCAGTAAGGCACTTCCACACACGCATTGCTGAATTAGGACCTAAGAGAAGTGCAGGGAGAAGAACACATTCCCCATGCAGGTCTGCAGGTACTTGTGCATCATATTTTAACTGATTGGTCTCCTGGCATTCGCTGTTTCACTACACTGAATTGATACTCCTTCAGACAACTTAGTGAGTTTTATTGCTCACATTTACCCCTGGGGCTCCCTCATGTTTTTCTGCACTGGCAACAAACTGAGGTAGGAGATCCAACAAGTCTTTTCTGCCTCTCAATTACAAAAACCAAAGGGGTGCCATGTGATTTTTACAAGCTCTTGCATCATGCTCACTTATGCCAAAGATCCAGATGTAAGATCTAATAATAACAGAGATTCAGGGTTGGTGGCATTTACTTACTGAAGTTGAAGGATCTGCGGTGCTAGCCGTAGTTTTTCTGTTTGTGACATCTGATCCGACTGGCACTTTATAGGGGATTGAAGGATTTCATACTCCTTGATAAAGCGAAAAGCTCACCAGGCTGCATTTTCCTCTTTTCCTTCTACAGTGACAAATCATAGATAAAAGGTCAGTGAATGCCCATGAGTGGAAGAAATTACATAAAAATCTACCTGCCGGTTCCCTGGTGAATAATGCTGCAGACATCTTAGTCCTATACATCGTACCTTTTATATGTATTTATCACAGCCAAGCTTCCAATTTGACTTAGGAACCTTTGGGAACTCTTGCAGAAGGCACAAAATTATATGCCACATTTCCAGGAGAAGAAACTGTTTATTCATATACTAGCTTTAGGGATTTTAGAGTTCTAAATGAAATTAAGAGCTCATGAGCAAACAAGGTTCCTAGAACAAAAAAAATGCTAAACAAGAAGAAGGGTGGGTTTGGCCTGTGTTTGAAATAATACAGGATTTTAAGCATAATTTCAGGTTTTAAAATAGTTACTATGCTCATAGAAGATGTATTTTACCACAGGATGAGAGACTGTTTCAGAAAGTAGCAATTCTTTCTGAATCTTTCTGAAAATGGGATAATAAAACTGACCAAACAATCTCCTAACGCAGGACTGTGTCTAGAAGAGCTAGGGGGATCCTTCCATATATAAGCAGAGGATATCAGCTAGCAGTAGTACTGTCCCTGCATAAGCATTAGTGAGACCATTTCCGTATCCAGCGTTCAATAAAACAAAACAAGTTCCAAACCCAGAGAGCGTTCTGGGACAATTTGCAAGAATGTGCTGCCTGCTGCGATACATGTCTGATGAGAAATACAGCCCATTATGGTTGTCCATGGGAGGGTCAGGACGAGTTAGGGATGTGTTCGAACAGTCTTGCAAGCAGACCCAAGCTCACCCTGCTTGCCCACGAAGCAAATGCAGTCTTGTGCTCCGAACCAGCAAAAAGATTTAGATGTATGTGTGATGGATTCATTCCCTCTACCTTCAGTTGCCTAAAAGCAAGCTGCGGAGCTTACGCTGTTTCCATGGTCAACAGAGAGTTAGAGGCATCCCTCGAATGCGATTCATTCCACCTATCTCTGACATCTATCTTAAAACAGGATAAGGTATCCCGTAAAAGGGTTTGTAAGCAAAGCCACTGACTAAACAGCCTAAATTACTAGCTTGAAGTAAGTAACGTCTTTTGGGAGGTTTTGCTGCTTCACTCATACACAGCTTCCTAATAAATAAATATCCAGCCACCAGTGTTTGAATTCCCTAGTCTAAAACCTCTACGCGCATAGCTCAGATGACTAATAGGCCTTACACGTGATTTGTGTTGTAAGGTGGTTCCTGTTGCTACAGATGTCTGTTCTGAAACCGTCTAAGAAATTTAAGAGCTCAGTGCAGGTATCGTTAGCAAAATGCTTTGGTTGTGGTATATACAGGACCAGACTACAACAAGCTTCAGTCTGTGAATGCTAGTAGCAGAAGTCTATACTGCCACCCGTAACACTGGGCTAGCATGTGTGCATTTTACAATACCTGCAGCCAAAAAGATTAACAGTTGCTTTTGATTTTTGGTTACAAACAGAGATGCACAAAAATGAAAGCCATCAAACTTCTAATGTAGGAATTTGTGACACCAAAAGCCATAGCAAAACTCGATCAGTTCTGAAATCTAGAAGCCTGCAGCTATCTAGGATTAGGTAAAAAGATTACAGAAGCAGAAGATGTCTCCGAGGAGCAGACAAAATCCAAGAGGACAAAATCCCATAGGGATGTAATCTCCGATCTGCTTTTAATTTACTTTCTTATAGTTAGTTTCACTCTTATCAACTCATCTGACCGAAAGGGAAGCATATGATTCAGCAATTGCACTTACTTTTATCAAAACCAAGAAGAGCTGATAGGGTAGATGAATACCTCTTCCCTTCCTTCCTCTCTCTGAGGCTTGGATGAAGCTGGGTTCTGCCTGCAAAAAGGTGACACCCAAACACATCCCAGTGCTAGAGAGAGCTTCTTTGTTAGTCATATTACAGTCCCTCCCCACCAGCAATTCTCAGTATGTTTCCTCAAAGTGGGCATGTTTTCTAGACCCACAAATTCCTGTTTATTTCAAGGAAAAATCAATGTTAAGCCTGAAGCTGTAAATCTTGCCCAACCTTTTCATTTTGACATCCCAAACCAGGCCAACTATTGCACTTTTAATAATCTAGCTGGGAGCCTGGGATTATCTTGTAAACTGGTCCAATTAAAGACTGTATTCCAGGGGTCACTTCTCTAGCATTTCTGTTGAAATGAAAGAAACCTAACAAACACAAAGTATAACTTCCGAAGTACAGAGAGTAGCCAGTGCAGTGCTACAGAAAGGGGAAAATAGTTACAATTTTTCACACATGCATGAAAATTTCTGCAGGAATATAGAATATTATTTTCCTCTAAACAAGTTACTTTTCTATGTTGGGAGGACAAGCCACTTCTCTAGTAGCAGGTTTTAGTAAGAATAAGGCAAGATGCCTAGCTAAAATGAGAAACAGCGTGGAAAGAATCCTGGGTATGTTAAGGTAGCCATGAACAATTTGGTGGGTAAGGGTGGGTCCACCTCAGATGAGAGTAACTTAAGAGATACTTCTCCCACTGATCTCTCTCCTATCCCAAGTTTACTCGCATCTAATCCCCCCACTTTTTTGCCCCCCAAATTCCCTTTGACTAGAGCCCAACAACTATCACCAAAAAGCTAAACCAACTATCCCACTGCAGTATTGCCCTCCTCTCTTTCATGCGAGTTTTCTCTTAGCTGAGCAGTGACACTTCTTGACGGCATGCAATCCCCTCAGCCGGCTATGGCACTGAGGCTTTGCCAGGTCTACCTCTTGGAGTGCTCTGCTACTTCACGTGCACTCCGTATCCATTAGCTGCCTTTTCATGGCCACCATAGTCAGCTGTCTTGCTTCCCACACACAAAATAATTTAACTGCTCGTGAGGAATACAGAGGGAAAAAATACTTTGAGGGGGTAGAGAAATGGTAGCTAAATCTTGAAAAAAATTATGTCAGGGTACACCAAGAATGCCCCCTCTTTCCTGAGTCAGCGCCTTTTCAGCAAGTGATGATTCTCACCTTCATTTAGTTCCCTGCTGACAAAGCACTATATGCAATGACCCTGATTGTGGAACAGCCATACGATCTCCTCCGGCTGAAACAACAGCTCCTTGTCTGGGACCAATGGACATCTAGAGCTGCTTGAAGGCACTGCACAGCAAATTCTCACACGTGCCGTAGGTCAGAGTTACTGTGCACACACTGACCGTGTGAGTTATACAGGTGAAGAAGATTCAGCACGCCTGGCACGCAGAGTCATGTCTGGGATTTCGGAGACGGAAATGTGGAACCAACCCCTGGCAATATCCTAACATAGAGCCTTCAGCCATCCAGTCTGGAAATGTTTGTATTATACAAAGACATCCAGGAACCAATGTTTCATTTGTTTCAAAATTCTATTTCAAAGTAAGTTTTCAACAATAGGCAATGAGAAACCAAGAACCTTTCTTAAACTCTTAAAGACCAAACGTGCCAGACTATTAATTTCTCTACTAACTTCACACTTCAGGTGCCAGCACCACCTTTCAAGCCTCGGTTTTGTGCATGTCTGTGCTTATCTTGCCTGTAGCATTGACAGAAAGAAGTTAAACTATTTACCATTGGGTCTTAGTACCCCTAAAGGAAAACATAAACTTGATTGCTTACGGGAAGGGGGCTTAAGCAACAATTAACTTAGACTAAAATGTGGGTGCTGACTAGGTCTTTTGTAGCAATATTTGTCTCCACTGTTTTGTATTGCACCGAATATACGATTTCAATGATTTGTTCCAAAACATGTTAGATTTGTTTCTTCTGGATACATAGCAAGTTTACAGCTCCGTTGAACCAATGTATCTAGCTGTCCTTGCCTGTATTTGACTATGTCCGGCTGAGCAGTGGCACCGTACAGCTCTCAGTTGGATAAATGCACTAAGGGAGACGCCTAGTGTAAAACGATGTTCATAGCACCTTTAGCTGCTCATTCCAGTATCATTGCTGCGGAGTTCTTTTTCTGCTAGGATTACAAAGCAGACACGCGCAGATGTACGCAACATTCGTTCAGCACATTTCCACACATTTCACAGTGAATGGACAGTTCAAAATAGGCTCCATTTAACATGCGCAATAACACCACATGAGCGAATACTGTGTGCTAAGAATGGTGAATAGCAATAGGATAACAGCAATAAAAGCAATATTCTTACCTGGGTAAGAATTCTATGTAAATATTGCTTAATATGATTAGTGGACTGCACACAGTCAGGGTCTGATCATACTACACCTGCTGTTGCTGCTGCTGAAGATTATACATGTGCTGATGAAAAAATTACACAAAACACCATTAGGCAAGTGTATTGCCCGCATTGAAGTAAATAAAACATGAAGCACGTGTCTTCGTGCCTTGCTGAAGGGAGCCATGTGAACCAGGTGCACTTACAATTTGATGCAAGTCATGACTCTCACACTGCAGCAGCTGCTCTGCTTTCAGGGGGGGAACTTGCCAAAGATAGTCATCAAACTGGGTTTCCCTTGTAGCTGTGATTTTCTCAAAGGTGCCAACAGTGCGTACCACTGCCTGGCACTACCTTCCTCAGAGTGGCACCCAAACACAGTCGCAGATCATTAGATCCAGGTGTATCTATGGACTAGCTGTAGAGGCATTTTATTTCTCCCCTTCTAGACACTATATTTTTTCCTCTTTCTCCCCAAACTCTAACAAAGGCTTTGATATTTAGCTTAAGTATGCAGGTATTTGAAAGTTTTCCTTTTCTTCAGTAGGGAAAACTGTAGGAGCTACAGTTTGTACATCACAGCTTATCTTCTCAGGCAGCTTCCTGTCTGAAAGACCTGGGAAAAGGCAATACCCAAGAAGCACCAGCCTGACAAATACAGGAAGCCTCAGAAAACTGGCACCAGTGTTTGAAAGGGAAAAGGACATCTCCAGAGGAAGGCAGCCAGGATGATAAAAGAGTCCTACCTTTGGCAAGCTCCAGTGGTAAAGTCCAGGCACCAACAACCTTCACATTTTTTTTCCATGAAATGTAAGGTGCAAAGACAGCACCTGGGAGGGAGGCAAGGGCCACGTCTCCTATTCAGTCTTCATGTTCTGGGTATGGGGCTTAACAGCAGCCCAGACTCTCCAGTTCTGTTAGAAAGCCACTTACTCTGATAAGGGTTATAATCCTGGACAAAGAGGGGGTAAAACCTATGCTCATCCTGGAATTGGCCGGTGTGACTACATAACTGTTTGCCAAATTTAAAGTCAAAGACTTTGAGACTAAGTAAGGCCAAAAACATATTTTGACAAAATCTGTGTTGATTGCTTAAAAGCTTCAAATAATAATCTGCTGACGTCTGTAAACAAGTCTTCCACCGAGGCTGGTGCAGTTGAGACTGGTTTCTTCCCTGTGTCCCTGGCTAAATCTAGGATGATTAGCTTAAATCTGAATGGAGCAAGGATGTGAGAAATTATTGGCTCTAATGGAAGTGCAAGTGATTTTCATGAGATACTGAAGAGTTTCCAATCAGAGTCTTTGCTGAACTAATGAAGCCTTGGCAGCTATCTGCATAACAATTAGTACACCTCCAAAGCATGATTTAGAAGCAGTCATCTTGCCTTTAGAAAATTATTTAGCTCAGCTATTCAGGAGCAATACTGATCTGGCTTACTAAGGAGATGAGTGCAATCTTAAAGCAAATTTGGTCTGAAAGCCAAGAGTCAAAGAATGACAATCTTCAAAGCTGGAGAAAAAATAGGAGGAAAAAAGAATACTTTCAAATGTGAAATCAGTTGAAGATTTGACAGATTTCTCTGACTGTAAAAGCAACTGTTGAAGTGGCTGAAGTGACTCAGGAGTCAGTTGAACAGCTGATATTTTTTTCAGAGGCCAGTGTCAGTGAAGGTGCGATTAATTGCAGCTAATATCTCTCTGAAATAGAGGTTTCTGGTCTAAGCCAAACATGAGCCTCTGCAGTTAATGGAGGGAACAATTACCTCCAAGGTGTGATGCACCTCATCTGTGTAATGGTTACTGACACAATATAATACTTATTTCTTCCAGTGAAGACAGAGGAAGAATTTTCTAATCATCCTCTTCCATCCCCCTCCCCTCTGCATTGCCAGTCTGTATTCCCACCCCAGCTTTAACAGGTTTCTGCTTCATCCAGTGAAGCAGCATAAAACCTTTCTCTCACCTTCCCCATTGAAAGTACTGTGGTTTCTTGGTTTGTCTGTAGGGGCATCCTATTCCCAACTTGTCACTGAAGAAAATATATTGGGTAATTATACCTCTCCCATCTCAGAATATTGTTAATGGGAAATGTCTCTTTTTCTTCATTCACTACAGAGGGAACCTAGATGAATAGATCAGATAGGAAACCTAAATTTTAGATGCCACATAATGCAACAATCTATCTGACGAGCAGAAAAACATTTACCACCGAGACAGTAACTGCCAAAGGTTAATGCACAGAAACTAAGCAAACTCTCTGACTGTATGAAGTGAATGGGCAATAACTGAGGCAGAGAACTATGTCTGCATGTTGTCTGTAGCATACAGATGATATTGAATCAACAACTGCTAGGATGTAATTCTAGGAAATTGCATGCTACCTGGCCGTAAAACCATCTGGTGATACATATTTTGTTGGTTTCAAAAGACCAGAACATTAAAGATCAGAAGTATCACACCGGCTGAAAGCAGGGCTAGGAGCCTTGTAATCC
The DNA here is from genome assembly GCF_000699105.1 of Pygoscelis adeliae. Taxonomy (NCBI): domain Eukaryota; kingdom Metazoa; phylum Chordata; class Aves; order Sphenisciformes; family Spheniscidae; genus Pygoscelis; species Pygoscelis adeliae. The sequence continues at coordinate 1,923,832 of NW_008825108.1, forward strand.
AACTCCAAAGAGCAGAAGGTGGGGCAAGCATTGCAGTGAGCTCCCCCCCACCCCCATAACTGTCTTCCAGCTTCCAGCAACTTGGAGCTTCCTCGGAAGCTTCTTGAACCAAAACGGGTGTCATTGTATTTAGCAGCCCTTGATGAGTTTCTCTTGCATGAATTTTTCTCGGGGCTGTTTTCAGCAACCACCCATTCTGCAGTGGAGTTTCGCAGTTTACTTACACATGGTGCAAAGAACCATTTCCTTTTGTTTTGAACTCACTTTTTTTTTTTTCCTAATCAATTTTATGCCCTCTGGTTGCTCTACTGGGACAGACATTAAACAATCATTCCCTCTCTGCCTTCCCATGCCACTCATGGGCTTTTATCATGCCCTTATCTTTTCTCTGCATCTTCCTTGAGTCATCAGTCTTCTGATGTGGGATAACTGTTAAGAATTAAAAATAAAACAGAAGTCTTAGGTTACTCTGCAACCTACATTCTTTGTAGAGAAGACATTTGGGAATCTTTGATCACGTTTGTTGCCTTGCCATGAATCTTTTCCTATTCTGCTACATAAGTCTTCAGATGGGAGTACTAAAGGAGCCTGTGTAGTCTGAGGGCACACTGAGATTTGTAGAATAGCATAATGATATTTTCTGATTGCTCATTATCTCTTTCTCTATAACACCTAATACCATTTATTATAAATCTCAGATCTCTTTCCTGAGTGGCAATTGGTAAGACAACCCACAACTTTATACCTGAAGTTAGCAGTGTTTTCCCCTGTGTGCATCATTTTACATTTATCAAAACTAACTTTCATTTGCCATTTTAACAGCCAGTCACTGAGTCCCATGAAGTCCTTCTGCAGTTCTGACAGACAGTCCTGATTTATTTTTTGTTATTTACCACCCTGATTTATTAACATCAATAAACTTTTTCTCCTTGCCAGTCACATCTTTTTCCAGATCACTTATGAATATGTTACACAGTGCAGATCCCTGCAGGACTTCACTAGTGACTCCATGGTGAAAACTAACCTTTTGCTTCAACCTCCTTTTTTCTAACTTTTCTCCAATTATTTATCCAAGCAAAAGGAATGACAGGATTCCTATACAATTTTGATTACTTTTTTAAAATGTTATTTTTTTTAAGCTATTTAGTCAATTATCTTAAATTGCTAAAGAGCAATTTCCAACTGTAGTAGAATTTGAGGTTTTATATACAAAGTTGTTTGGGGTTTTTATTTTACCTCTTCCTTCCTCCAGAGATGTTTCACATCCTCTCTCAAATCTGAGAGCTGCTGGTAGAGGGGGTTCAGATGATCTACTCAAGGCTGTTGCTACTTACACCTCTCAAGACTGAGTTTCTTCTGGGCATGCATATATGGAAAGCAATATGGAAAGGAAGATTTGTTAAAAAAAAAAGGAAAACCATGTAGTAAACAAAATAGTTCCCTGTATTTTACATACATTTTGCTTTGTGTAATGGGCATTTCCCTCTTTCTTTTATTTACAAAGCAACACTAACAACAAAACCGCAACAAGCAGAGCTTAGTCTTACTAACAGACTGAAAGAGACATATGGCCAAAAGAACGAAGACATTATTGCATTAAAACTTGAGCAAAACAAATGTTTATATTGCCAAAAAAAGATTTAATTTACTTTAATCGCTTGCCTGGTGCCTTCTAACAATTACTTTGAGAAGAACTAATAGGAATGACAAAAAACCACAACCACCACATTTACCTCCTTAGACTGTAACACACTGTTAGCAACCTGCTTACTGTGCCTGGTGGCTCCTCAGCCCGGCGGGCACATTATTTCCCCTTTGCCGTTGTCACCTGGTGGTTTGGAACTACCCTCGGGGCATGCCATGCTCCCCGAGGAGTTGTCCTGCTGCCTCTGCTGAGCCCCTGAAGCAGCGCTGCTTCTGGAGATGCTCTGCTTGCTGCACGCACGCAGTTCCTTACTGCACGCGTATATGGCTGCAGTGTCTGTGCAATGTTTAATCCTCCCTTCTATCCCGTATACTCGCCCTGAGGCCAAACACTGTCTGTTTTCCCATAGAGCTGCAGTCACTCTATTTTATATCTTTAAGCTAAAGAATTTGTGATGCTTCAAAGAAAATCAAAAGCAAGTGAGCAGGATCTGTGTCTGGAGAACTATTTGCTCATGAAATGGCGATCCAATGCTGTATTTTACAACTAGATCCCCAAATCCTCTAAAAAGACAAATGCAAACCCTGTCTGAAATCTATTCCCTGAGCGTTTGAAGCACCACCTGCCTCTTGCTAAAAGAAAACACTCCAGAAATCAACTTCATACTGAAAACGTTAACCATATCTAGGCAGGATAAATTAATTTTACCAAAATTTGTAGCAGATGGCACATAACATCATAAATAATTCTGCAGAAAATTTACCAGTATAAAACTAGATACAATAGCAAATTATGACAGAAACCCTTCATGTACAGATTTTAAGATGCTATAAAAAAAGGTGACAAAATTACACTTATGCAATCAGCATATGACTAACTCTGCTTTTTTAGCACTTTTAAAGTGCTATTATTTATTAAGTACTGATTATCTCTTAAAGGTACAATCACAGATCAAAACTTCATTACTTCATTGCAATGTATGGTACTCAAAAATAGAAGAAATGATTGCCATCTATAATCCAAGGTACACAACCGCACACCTGGATTTATAATGCATGCCCCTGGCTTCACCAGGGAGTCCATGCCATCGTAAGCTGGCCGTGCACAGAAATACCCTATTGAATTGAGATCTTACAGACGGATTTTCTAGGATATTCAGGTGCCTATAAGTAAAGGCAAGATCCAAGGACTAGATCCCAAAGGCATCACGGGAGCAAGGAAAATCCTTCCTTTTAACCATGTAAGATCAAAAATGAGATTTTTTTTCAGGATAATCCCTCAGACATCAATAACCCTGAGGGTACCGACATTTACCAGTGCCTCAGTTTCCACGAAGACGTTTCTGGAAGCCTGCTCTTCCTGACAGCGCCCTTTCTCATCTCACCTTGTTTCACCCTCCCTGGTGACCCCGAATCCCAACCAGAGAAGCTCCCACATCACCCACTTCCCCAAAAGAGGCAAGTGGCCACTGCAGTCCCGTGTTCATACCCACTTCGTGTGGCCCTTTAGCCCTTGTGTAACTAGAGTTGCGGGTATGGCATGACTTACCCTGTACCACTATCACACAGCCCAGCAAATGGATGGTTGGATCAAACAACTCCTCCTGCTTAACTAAAGCATTTCTGCTGTGGACAACTGCTCTATAAGTTACAAAGATGCTTGTTTAATAGCCTGGCATGCGATCAGTAAATGCAAAGGGGATGGGAACAGGCAGTTGATGAAAGTTTGGGTGCAAAGTCAGGTTGGGGATGACAATTTCAGGAGGGCTGACCACAGCTTTATCAATGCCATGAATCAAGTTACAAATATGAATTCTTAAATTGATAAATTACAATTTAACAGGCTGCAGCAAGCCAAGTGGTCAGGATGGTCTGGGTCATCTCCAAGGGTGGGGTTTGACACTCTATGCCCTTTAATTTGCCAATTCTAAAAAGATTTCTGTGCCTTTCTGTGGTTCCCCAAAAAGTGTCCCTTATTGACTGATTTCCTGTTTGCAGTTTTAAAACACAATCTAAACAGCCAGGTTTGGGATTTTTTTGTTTCAAATATTCCTATCATTTGTGGGGTTGATTTTGACTGGTAAGTTCTTTGTAGATGCAGACTACATATCTATTTCCTAGCTAGAGTGGAGCCATATAACAAACTTAGTTCTGCCCATCTTTACTCCAGTGTAATTCCTAATACTTGCAGAACAAAGTCCTGAAAAATGTGAGAATGAGATTAAAGGACAGTTCAATCTGATGAAGTCCAAAATTTCAAAATAGGACTGTGGAGGGAACCATAATTTGGAGAGATGGTACCATTTGGTGTATCAGCATTATTTATAATTGAGAAGATTGGGAAGCAGCAGAAAAAAGGGCTCAGTTTAAATGCATGAGGACAGCATCCACATTCATTAATCCATTTCCCCAGTGACTCAGGTGGAAAACTGTTTTGTGCATTTTGCTGCCACTCCACATAACAACTTCTGAAAAGTATAAGCAGCAGCCTGGCTCTTTGTCATGCATTTGTAATAGCAGATGGATTTTTTAAGGCAGTGCACACTTTTCAGTTTTTCCTTTGGGGGAAGAGATAAGCAGGTACAAGCAGGATAAGCAGTTAGAAGCATCCTGTGTACTGCGAGATGGACATTGCTGCTTTCACATCCTTAAACATGCAAAATCCCAGGAATCTGACATGGGTGACTGCCACCACTTTAAGTCACTTCATCACAGGATTTTAAAGGATACAGGTTAAAAAAAACAAAAGACAAATGCTGGTGCCAGAAAAGTACAGGCATGTAGGGAATCATGCCAAATTATACTGCCTATAGTGCAGAGAGAGGGAAAAAAAAATCTGCCTGGACATTGCTGTATCCTTCAGCATTACCCCATGAGCAGCTGCCCACACACACATTCATTCTGAGGGTATTCAAGCCAGCAATTACTTGAGCATTGGAAGAAAGACCACTACACGCTGTGCTCTGCTGCAGGATCCCAGGGTGCTCCCCAGTCCTTACAGCGTGTCCCAGCAACGCTGCGCTTTGCAGCTGAACATTCTCAGTCGTATAACAGACATAACACAACAACATGCTCCAGCATGTGTGCCTGAGCGAACTGCTGATGCCATTTCAGCCTCAGTTCATTAACCTGCTTCCCATATAGTCATCATTCAGTTCAACAACAGAGATTACAAATACCTGTAGGTAACAGATTTCTCTTTCTCTGTTTCTCATTCAATGGTCTGGGTTGCTGCAGCAGTTACTATGTGTGATAAGCAAACCTGTTCATCTTTCTTGGACATGACTATTCAAAATACATGGTCACCACTGGAAAGAGACCTCCTCCAATACTTGACAAAGGCAGAGAATAAGTTATTATACATTGCTATTCCAGTATGTAGACTTGATATTTATCAGAAGCCTTGCTGCAATCATTCTAGAGCTCCAGCTTGCTTCAAGAAGATCAGGTTTGGCAAGGAGACCTCCTCTAGAAAGCAAGAAGGTCTAGAAATATTTACCTGAGTCACTCAGCAAACAGCTGTGGTGGATTAAGACCTCCCTGTAACTACTGCTCATACTCCCTCCCAGGCCGCAGCAGAGTCAATGGTCATTACTGCCACAGGGGCTCCAGTTCACAGCCCAGAATCTGAGCAAAGATTCACCTTCTGCAGCAGCCCAGTGGTTGCAAAGCTCTTGGTCCGGGATATCCACGCAGCCTGGTGAGGAGGCTTTCGTGGGCTGTAAGTCCTAACCCTGCCTATTCTGCACAATGTGAAGTATGCCTCCTTTGTGACCAAAATACATGTCTCATCACACACGGGACACACATGAAAGTCAGGATGAGCAGATTGCTCCCATCACATGCCTGAGCATACGCAAGTGGTCTTTTCACAGGACTGAATGTGCTCTCATTGCAGGATGGAGAACACCAGCAGTTTAGCCGTTTACCACTGTGCTTCCAGCCACGTGACCAAAAAGATCCCACAGAGCCCTTCAGAAAAAGGGGATCATATGCCACACAGTTCATCTGCCCCACAACCTGGGGGAAAGGGAAGCAGGAAGCTGATTTAGGGGCAAATTAAATGTCTGAGAAGCCAAAGCAAGCTGCTTTGGCTCACTAAAACAGGAAGGACAACCTGGTTTAGTCTGTGCAGTGGAGCAGCTCAAACATGCACTGAAGACACCATGCCCAAAAAAACCCCTCTTCTCTCCTAATCAAAGCACTCCCTTCGATATAGGCAGAAAAGGGCACTGACTCGTCTGTGCTCATCAAGAGTGAGTGCTGTAAGTGATAACCTATTTAATAAAAGGGGAACAACTTCACATGCACCCTTCTACTTTGTAAATGAAGTGTTTGTTCCTGCTTAGACCATGAAATGCAGGGCTCAGGCACATGAAAGAAAGAAAAATCTTGACTAGGGGAAGACACTATATTCCAATCCAGATTAAGACATTTAAGTAAGACATGTTCTTCATCAAGTTCTTCTTGCTATTTAAGCAGAGCCCTGCTTTGCATAACATATTCCCAGGCATCACACTGGGACCCAGGTGCCCCTCTGTATGTTGTGAATTTCCTGTATTTACAGCATTCTGTAAAGTTAGGCAACGCACTTGGCACTGGGGTTCCCTTGTGGCTCTGTAGTCTGATTCTCAAATATATTTAAACACCTAATCCCTCTGGAGAATTTAAGCCTTCGCCTGCTGTAGGATTTTGAAAAGTGCCTAACTCCTATAGATTTCAATGCTTTAAATAGTACAGTTGATCTTTTTTAAAAGTCATACATTTAAAATTATGCACTGCAACATTTTAGAGAAACAGGGTTTTTTTTAAAATCCTACACTCCTTAGAAAATCTGTCCCATAAATTTCAGAACTTTTTTGGGGAAAAAAAAACAATCAGGCCTTGTCCTGCACTTCCTAATTTTTTTATCCAGACTAGAAAGATTTTTGCCATGATTAGAACTACTACTGGGCCCAAAACAGATTTACCATTTCCAAATACTCACCAGTGACAGCTGAGTAGCATAATGATGCTTTATCCCATGTTAGTGACAAAATAAACTGCTTTTCCAGCACACACACAGAGCTTTATAAAAAGAATAATCCCACTGGAAAAAGGATTCCTCAGCTTTGAATTCCTGCACCCAAAAGGGCCTCAGCTGAGGCAGCCTTCTCTGGAGAAGCCAGAGGGAGTGAAACCTCATGCAGGTGTAGAGCATCACTGTCGTGGTTTAACCTCAGTTGGCAACTGAGCACCACACAGCCGCTCGCTCACTCCCCCCCCCGTGGGATGGGGGAGAGAATCAGAAGGGTAAAAGTGAGAAAACTCGTGGGTTGAGATAAAAACAGTTTAATAGGTAAAGCAAAAGCCACGCATGCAAGCAAAGCAAAACAAGGAATTCATTCACTGCTTCCCATGGGCAGGCAGGTGTTCAGCCATCTCCAGGAAAGCAGGGCTCCATCACGCATAACGGTTACTTGGGGAGACAAACACCATCACTCCAAACATCCCCCCTTCCTTCTTCTTCCCCCAGCTTTATATACTGAGCATGATGTCACATGGTATGGAATGTCCCTTTGGCCAGTTTGGGTCAGCTGTCCTGGCTGTGCCCCCTCCCAGCTTCTTGTGCCCCTCCAGCTTTCTCAGCCGGTAGAGCATGGGAAGCTGGAAAGTCCTTGACTAGTATAAACACTACTTAACAACAACTAAAACATCGGTGTGTTATCAACATTGCTCTCACCCTAAATCCAAAACACAGCACTGTACCAGCTACTAGGAAGGAAATTAACTCTATCCCTGCTGAAACCAGGACAATCACTTGAAGGTAGACACTTGTATTCAGACCAAAAGAAAATATGGTTATTTTCTTTATACTCTTATGTCCAAGTGCTGTTGAATTATCTCTAATTTTATAAGCACTGGTGCATTATACTTTCTGCTGGATCAGTGTTATGCTTATAAATTCCAATTTTCAGGCTACAGCTATTTGAGTCACATTTGGCTGGGATGTATAGCATATGCTTTCAATATGGATTGGATTTTTTTTTCCATTCTCTTACCAATTGATTCATTTTGTTTAATTGCAGTGGGAGAATTACAAGTGTCAAAATTAATCCAGAAGCTCTACTCCCCACTTCCAGCTCTAAATTAGAGCCCAAGTCTGCAGGTCTGCCACGCAGAACAGCACTGACATCAGCTCAGGACCTGGCTGAGTCCTGCCTGAGCATGTCATCAGAAAATTTTGAATTATCCAGGCAGAAAACCCCACTGCATGTAGTCCTTGGAGTGGAGCCCAGGGGCTTGGGACTGCACTGGCCCATGGGATTTAAGGAAGAAATTTTTTTTGTGATGAGGGTGGTGAAACACTGGCACAGGTTGCCCAGAGAGGTGGTGGATGCCCCATCCCTGGAAACATTCAAGGTCAGGCTGGACGGGGCTCTGAGCAACCTGATCTAGTTGAAGATGTCCCTGCCCACAGCAGGGGGGTTGGACTAGATGACCTTTAGAGGTCCCTTCCAACCCAAACTATTCTATGATTCTACACGATGTATTGGGTGTTGCAGGTCTCCTGGGATATTTTAAAAGGCAGCACAGGGGTATTCCAAGCAGACTGAAATGCTACAGTTTGAAATCCCCGTCCCAGGTGTGCATTCACTACAGGGCAACAGCGGGGAAGACCGTGTTGTGTGAAGCAGCTCAGCAACTTCATGTTGTGTGTGATGGAAGGCTCGGCCAAGCTCCAGGACTGTTCAATGTTGGAGCAATGCTCGTTTGCTGCTGTAATTTTTACAATGCAGGCAGCTCTCAGATAACCCATATTTTCAACCAGGTTATACACGGCTTTTCTTTTTCTAAAGGAAACAAGAAACAGGAACCTAAAAGCATTCATAAAACACAAAATATTTGCCAGGCACATTTCTTTCTGGAATTAGAGGAAGAAGAGTTGTAGGTGTTGCTCACAACTTTTGACCAAGCGACCTTCAAGATCAGAATCAAACAAAGCTCTTCATGTCCATAAAACATGCAGAACGTCACCCTTGCAGAGCTACTGTCTGCCACGAGCCTTTAAGTTCTCTAGTGAAGCTCCCAAGCTTTCCAAAACAGTTGCCTGCAGCAATATGATGATAAAGCTACTGTGGAAAGGCTTTGCCAGAGACACTATGGACATTTACACCCAACATACTAGGATTATTTATAATAAAAATTAATTGGGGGTTGAAGAGTCAGTCAAGCATAGGATGACCAATCTCCAGACAAAGTTGTCCTATGTCAGCTTACATAAATAATCTGGTAATACTTATATATTGTTTCTCTTCCTTCCCACAAATCACTATAATCGTAAAGAAGGAACTCCTTCCCTCTATTTTTAAGCCTTGAACTTGCTAAAACTTGCATATGTAAGTATGCCTGTGCATAGATATTTCCACTGGTTCAAAAGGATGTAAAAATAAACTTGGTTGCATCTTACTCTAAGATCTTACACACAGTGATTTCTTTTTAACGATTCTAAGATTGTTTTTAAAAAGTGAATGGTTTTATCATATGTTCAGCAAAATTTTGTCTCTGACTATACTCTATTTTTAAATATACAGATGGGCAAAGTTTAAAAAAAAACAAGTAGGCTCCAGCACAAGATATCTTCAAGAATTCCTTGCACTTACTACCTATCCTGGTATTCAGTAAGAGCTGGTTGGCATTCAAGACCATCAAAAAATCACTGCAGTTATTGTGAGCGTAATTTCAAGCTCCTACTTCTGGAAATCATGGCCAAATAAAACACAAAACGTGATTGTACTTGATATTCCATAGTGTGTGAACAGAGTGTGGGCCCTGGCTCTCAAGCACGCTGCAAGCTGTGTGAACCGCTGTACCCATTATAATTGCAATAAAAAGCAATTTTCCACAGCACTTTTCGTTTAAAGAAAAATTCCTCTCAAAAGGGGTTTTTGGGGGGCGGCGCAGCAAATCTCCCAGGGATTGCTGAGCTAAAAGGGTCAACCCACAAAGCTTCTGCCGCAGGAGCAGGAAGGCAGAGCTGGTGGGGAGGGCGCTTGGCAGCCTTCAGGGCTGGGGCAGCACCTTAGACCCAGGCTCCCTGCAGTTAAGCCTCAGTATTAGCTAGGCTAGTCCTTATTTAAGCTTGAGTACTAAAGCTGTGCCCCTGCCCTTGTTTACCCTCAGCAGCGGTAGCCCCTTCCTTTTGAAAGGAAAGGAACAGTTTCGGATACCAGAGGATTTGGAGCAGAGGATCTGGATATTTTAATGTTGTTCAGGCTTCAGTCATCATGAATATCACTTTACAGCTTGGCGCATAAACAGTCCATTTCTGAGGCATGAGAAAATGAATATATTGTAACTATATTCTAGGCCTTCTGGCCCAAATCTGTTCCTGGTGAAACTCCAGGGGTTTCAGTGGAGTTGCGGCAAGAATAAATTTAGCTGTCTAGCTGTACTTTAGAATACAGTATTTCTGATTAAAAGAGAGTTTACGTGAAGATAAAGATTTGTTTCCATACACATTAAACCAAAATGGCATTCAAACTTATTCATGTAACCAAGTGCATTGTTTATAAACAATAAAACTTTTTATAGATGGAAAAAATGGAGAATAAAAAGCAGTAATAAAAATAGGACTATTCATTTTATAAATAGGAATGTAAGGAAGTATGGTATTGCTGAAATGATGTATTAAAGCAAGACTATACACCAAAATATATACATTTTTTTCTGATAGTCCTTGTCTTCCACAGAAAAGAGAGAGGTGGGGACATGGGTTGTGGGAGGCAGACATCGTCAGGAGACCCCTCAGAGCAGACTACTTCTGCTTGAGAAGACTAATTTCACAAGCACTTTTTTAAAAGGAGCTTTCACTGTCCTGCTTATTAGGAAGTTTAGAAATAACAAGTTTCACATTTCAAAGTTCAGTCATTTTTGCATTTCACCCAGGCGATAAACATGTGAGAAATCTGTACCCTGTGAAAAATGTGCATTTCAGGCACTGGTAGGATACAGCTGTCTCGGCCCTTGTTTACTTGGTTTCTCCTCTACTTCACGCTCGGCATGGGGGATTTTAGAGTTATTAAACTTTTTCCCAGTTGCCCAGAGTCGCCATCCTTTTACTCCATACTGAGCGGCCGCATATACAACCGTGTGACAGCAACTGCCCTCCCAGCTTTCAGTGCTTACCCTTCTGGCTTCGGCAGGCCCTTTTTCCTGTCACCAGGTGCATCTTCCAAAGGGAATTCCCAAATTATAAGACAGTCACTTTTCCCAGGACTCGGCATTAAGCCACCCACATTTCCAGCAACTGAACAGTTTCAGACTACCAAGGTGTCCCCTTTCCCACTGTATGGGACGTGTCTTCCTTGGCCAGTCCCATGACAGGAACGAACTCCTACAGTACCCTGTCTCATAGAGTTTGCAAGGAAGACGACAGTGGATGCTTAAACTCAGGATGAGGCCCCAAAAAATCCCCATTTAATCGTGCAGGGATTATGAGCTCAAATCTTACTAGTCTAGGTGCTCCTCAAGTCTTCACTACTGAGGTCCTGCAGGTGCCCAGGAGGAGGGTGCTCATCCGTTTGCATAAGCTTTGCAGCTATGCAAATCACCCATACATTTGGGAGCTCACAGCATTGTATATACCTGAGAAGAAGAGGCCTGAAGGACTCCCAGCTGCTTATTTTGGACACAACTTTAATGAAACATAGGAGTCATAGGGCCAGAACAACAGCCTTTGATGGGCATACACACAGGTGAGAAAGGAGTTTGGTGGTCTGCTCCTAACAACAGGTTGATACTATCCAACGAAGAGAGAATAACAACAGTGAGGACCAGAGCAAAGGCACCCACCTCCCAGATGCCTGACTGACTCTACTCCAGCCACCTCTGAGGAGTTTTAATGTTTTTAAAGCTACTTTTTCAAGTCACTGAGATAACTCTGTTAAATCTAAGAATTTTTGCTGTGATATCTATTGTCTACAAAGCTGTTTACCACAAGTCTTCACATAAGCCTTAACTTTGAGGAAGAGATTTCAGATATATACTTCAGATACATTTTTATCATGGCCAACAGAGACATTTTCTTCTCTGCTTTTCAAAGCACTCAGGCAGCGAGTTTCAGAATTGCACTGTTAGCTCAATTTGAAGATGCTCCAAAACAGCAATTGTAGAAATAAATACTTTTTGAAATGGAAATACTGTTTGTCTTTCTATTTCCTCAAAGCATTACAAAATGGACAGGAAAAAACAAACCTCATATTTTCTCATGCTAGTAAAAAAAAAAAGAAACCCATGACATCTTGCATATATGGTTACTTAAAACATGGAAATGAGGGGAACAGAACCGTTCTTCAGCAGATTCAAATACTTCCATTTACAAAAAAAGGAACCTCTTGCTGGAGCAGTGATGCATTTGCTAATGAGGTCTTTGCACTGAGCTATACACGGGTGTAACTGAAGTTATAGTCATTGTTTGCTCACTGTTAATTAAGGAGTTAGTGATTTATTAATTTAATAAATTCCGTGGAATCAAACAATCAAAGGCAATGGGCTGAATTCAAACTTGATTTAATCCACGTTTTGGATCCCTATAACGTGTAACAGGCACACCAGCTTGAGTTTTCCATTCCTGCCAGACCTTTGCTGTGTTCCTGAGTCCCTGCTAGGTAGCTGAGTCCCACCGCAAGCAGTAGGATTTGGCACTTTAGAAAAAAGATCAGAACTAAAGCTTTTAGAGCTTCTTTGTAGGATTTAATTTTTTGCTTAGCATACATGTTATATGGACTTCTAAACCAGAAAATATTATCAGTTCAAAAGCATGTATTCGTAGAAGATGATCAGAGAAATAAAGAGAAAACCCACATTTTTTTCCTCTGCTGCTACTCCAGCTTTGAAGACCTCTCAGAGAATATCAGATTCAAATGCACTTGATTTAATTCAGACACCAAACTACTTTTCTGATCTCTCACTGGGCTTGCTGACCCTCAGATATCATGCCCACTATCACCTCCTTCAAGCACAGCTGAGCAACGCCTTTGGCATCATAGCCACCAACATCTTCCAGCAGATTGCCAGGCAGTCCATAAGTGTTACTAATGCTCAAAACGAAACCAGACTCCAGGACTGGACGGTGCGTATCGGCTGGCCTGGGGAGCAGAAAGCAGAAGACCTCTGAGAAAGTAGCCGGACTCTGCAGTACAGTGGGTTTCGCATGAGGTCCATCAGCATCCAGGATGCATAACCTCCTGCAGGAAGGCAAGCGGAGCACCTGCCGAACGAAGAGAAAATGTATCACACTGTGTTTGGGAAGGGGAATAACTCCCTCAGGCCAGCCCTGGTCTGGTGGATGGGTTTATCTCTTGGACTGAATGGAGCGAACAGCATGAGATGTAGTGAGGGCAAAGAAGGCCGCTAGCGAAGCCTAAGCTAATACTCAACCGAAAACTGAAATAAAGCACAAGAAAAACAGCTCTGCGGTCTCTTTTTCACTCATTCCACTAATCCAGTTGGTTGAGGAGGAGCCTGGCCCTGATGCCCCAGGGCAGCACGTGGACAGATGCACTGCTTGCCCCCCTCCACATTTGGGGGTGAACTCCTCCATCCCTCACACGGGGTCAAATTAGCCAGCAGGATCCTAGCCCAGTCTCCAGCTGGCCAAGCTCGTTAGGTCTTTAGTTGCCAGGAAGGCAGTTGTGGCCAGCTGTAAAGCTGATACCCCGTGCAGAGCCTGCCAAAGGTCAGCAGTCATCAGCTGGCCAGCTGCGGGTCCTCCTGCGGGACCCCAAGGTCCGGCTGAGAGGAGTAAGGAGAAGTGATGAGCGAGTCAAGAGCTCTGCAGAGGAGGAGGAGGGGAGGGAGCAGGTCTGGGGTGGGGAGAAGTCAGCTGCCTGCTGTGGGTAAGTCTGACTGCTCCTGACAAACAGGCTGAGCTGGGAAGGCAAAGATGCTGAATTTCCCCCAAAATGCAGCCTTGAATTTGGGGTGTTCCTAGCCATATTTTGACAAACAGTATGAATTAAGACCCCTTCATCCTCCAAGAACTAATCACTAAAAGTTTATCGCTTTTAAGCCTTACCACAGGAGAAGAAAGAGGTTGACCTTTTCCTACAGAGAAAATGAGTCTTTTTCCACACAAGCAGCTCAGAAATACAAACATAGAGCAAGCAGGACTTTTGTCCTGATGTTGTATTTAAGAGATCTTTGCTAAGTTCCTATGTCAGTTTTGTAATGTACAGTGGGCCTTTTGATCTGAGATTAAAATATGTATTTCACTGAAGATCTCCATTTGGTTTCTTAACAAAAGATAAAAGATACAAGAAGACCTTCACACACACACACAAAAAGCACAGCTGCCTCCTCAGGCAGAATATAAGCCAAGAAAGCATGATTTTCAAAGGTAAAATTAAAATAAAAAATTATTTTTTTTTTTAAATTGCACAGAATTATGCTTTTCATTGCAGTGAGTGATAGTCAGAAAACTTGCAGCTTCTGTGTTACATTATTCTGACACCATGAGGCATCCCTCCACCTGCCTGCCTGCCTGCGAGATCACTGCATACCATTAGAGAGCCTGCAGCACTCAGCCAGGTAGTAGGAGTTGAGAGAGGTGAGAGGTGGAGCTCAGATTGTCTAGACTACCATCTTCTCGTGTATTTGTGGGCACAGCCTTCCTTAAATGAATGCGATTCACATAGAATACAAATCTTTCTTTTCAGTTACACATTATTATTACTGAATACGCAAAACCTGATACAGCGTACCTCCCAAAACAGCAGCCTTTTACACCTTGTTCTTCCCAATCCACGGGCTAAAGGTGGTTTCACAGTGCTAACTTCCACCCCTTCCGAGGATTACAGCACATTGTGGCTCACAGGAGCTTTGTTTATAGATGTCCTGTAATTAAGAGTTTGTTTTCTTGGTGTGTATAACAAAACCCTCAGGCTGTAATCTAGCCTAGTAGGACTGAGGAGGCTGTGGACAAACATCCCACAGACGGGATACTTCTCCTCACTCTCCGAAAAGCTACTTCTCAGAAGTATTGACCTTTTTGCAACTCTTAAAATGTCTGCCAGCCAAAGAGAGGTGTACATTACCAACATGTGATTTGCTAGTGTTACTCTGCATACTTCACAGGCGATGGCTTGCCAAGGTCAGCGCAGTGCAGAATGAAATGCTGAAAGTTCTGCAACTTAGGTCATTTTAAACCATCATTTAAAATGATCTGCACTGTATTAGATCCTGGCCATAAGCAGTATCCTTGGGACGGTATTTTGGTTGAGAGGAGTGAGCACTGCAGCACTGCAGCACTGTATGAGAAATCATGAATAAAACCACTGACGTTCACAGTCTTGCGTAAGGATTTCTATGAACAGAAGGCTCAGGAAGTGATTGCCCGTAACCAAGAAAGGCTGTGTTAAGTTAAGACACTTGCATACTCCTGAAGCATCTGTAATGACAAGAGTGCGCGAATACCTTGTTTGTACCTCTGCATGATCTCAGTCCAGGGTTTTCAAACCACTTTTTCTACTCGATGACTACTTGGGACCTATCTATATACACAGAAAGCCCCTTCTGGAAAAAGCTCCTCCTGAATTACTCTGCAGGAAAGAAAACACTTACCTCAAGGTTACACAGCAAGGGCAGAAAGTGATTTTGAAGGGAGCCGCGCAGGAGGGGGCAGGCTGGCCTTGCCCTGTGTCAGAAGCACAGCTGCCTGCTGCCCAGCTGAGCAGCTCAGGCAGGTAGGTGCCACCTCCCTTTCTCTGCAGCCCTTTTGGGGACACACAGCCCCTCGGTGTGCTGCGAGGACAGGGCCATCTCTAAGCTAGGCTTCCTTCATCCTCAGTTCAGAGATGCTGCCAAGGAGCAGTCAGGTGGTAACTTTTGGTGCCATGACTAAGCTGGGCTGGGTTCAAGTGAAAGATTTATCAGAGGTGAAATACCACTTCCAGGCCCCTTGGCCCCCCAGTGCTAACGACATAAACACAAATGGCAAATAAGTCCTTATCCCACGCTAGTGAGGTGTATATCCCTTCCCACTCAGAGTGTTATCATAGGAGGCATTTCTGGATGCACTGAAGGAGCCCATCTCCCCATTTCATCTCTGTCTTTTTGGGGGGGCTAGAAAAGTTTTGGATTACAACTAGAGCAGCGCAAAGGGCTGGAAATTTTTCATGGTAGAAAGACTTAGATTTAGTGCCTGGAAGGAAATACTTGTTAACTCTGAAACTCATAAAGACTTGACCTGGCTGTTTCTAAACCCCTGTAAAAAAAGTAATGAATTTTCATCCTGGCTGGTGGGACCAAAGTCATCAGGAGCAAATAGATCTATATTGCTTTCTGAATACTGTGAAAAGTACCTTGTGGATTGTGAAAGAGATATTTGTGGTTTGTTCTTGCAAACTTTACTAAATTTATCTCTGCCAGAGCACTGAGAGTGGCTGAGAGTAAAATTCCCCAACCGAGTATCAGAGCTAGATCATACAGTTGTTTTACAGGGGAGAGTCACTGTGCAATCTTAGGGCCAAATCCTGGAATACGTCTTCAGTCTTCATACCCAGGGAGAGAAACAAGGGCTTTGCTGGGGGTGGGGGAGGTGTGGAGAAAAAAAAAAAAAGGAAGACAACTATGAAATATTACTTTTACTCTTGCAGAAGATAAAGGAAATTCTGCCCATAGCAGCACAGGAATGGAGGGAGAATTTGACCCTCCACGTTTTTGTTCCTCCATCAGCCGTCTCAGAATAATACCCACCGGTGATGGGAGAAACAAGCCCCCAGGCCCCAGCCCGGCAAGGCGCTCCATCTCCCGGCCCAGGACCGCCGTCACGAGGCAGGTCCCCATGCAGGCAGGAGCCGGGGGTGACCGAGTCTGGGCTGGGGCCGAACACGGATGCTGGCGGGTACCCCGCAGCCGGGTCTCGCTGCCCTCCCCGGTACCAGGGAATGCACTTAAAGAACCAGCAGGCCAGACAGCTCTCTTAACAGCACGTTTTATTTGCAACGGGGTTTCCAGGGTAGCGCGTGTGTCCCGAGCCCCGGGGTCTGTCTGCCCCGGGGGGAGCCCGGGCCGGGGCCCGGCGGGGCGCTTCGCCCCAGGCCCCGGAGGGAGGCGGCGGGC
>NW_008825108.1:1941403-1944766 GCF_000699105.1 Pygoscelis adeliae
CCTTCCCCTCTCCCCCCGCCCCACGCCTCCCCCCTCTGCTGCGCCGCGCTAGGCTGGGCGGGGAGGGGAAGACGAGCCCCCGGGGGATGGGGAGCTTGCTTGGTGCCCTCTGGCAGCGTTACCGTCCCCCCATGCATTCCCGGAAAGCTCACGTGCATGCTCAGCGTTAAATCTGAGAAGGGGCCTGTTTTAACCCAAACCGTCCGCCTTTTCCTGATGTCCGGCTGCATTCGGCCCGTCTCACACCCACGGGACAGGTCCCACGACGCTGGGCCGAGGGGGACCTGCCCGCGGGCCTTCCTGGGGTCCCCACAGCCCCATCGCTCCTGCCCCTCTCTTACCATCCCATCGGAGCAGCTGGAAGTGGGGCTGGTCGGTTCGGAGCAGCTCTGTCCCGGCAGGTGATAGTAGTTTTCTACTTGTTCCCTCAAGAGCTCCTGGAGGCTTTCGATGTATCTGATGGCGTTTCTCAGGATCTCTACTTTGGGGAGTCTTTGGTTGGGGTTGGCAGTGGTGCATCTCTTCAGGGTCTCAAACGCCTGGTTCACTTTCTTCAGCCTCCTCCTCTCCCTCATGGTGGCCGCCTTCCGCCGGTCCATTGTGGTGGATTTTCTCTTGCAGGCTTTGCAAGCCCACATGAGGCAGTGGCCGGCCTGGTGGTGGCCAGTGGGAGCTCGGACATGCTCCTCTTCCTCGGAGCAGGCGGGCTCGGGGGGCTCGTGGGCGCCGAAGGGAGGCAGGTCCCTGGGCTCGAAATCCTCGGGGAACTCGCCCTCCGGGGAGGAGAGGCAGGAGCTGTCATAGAAGAGCTCGGAGGGGGAGAACTGGCAGCTGTCCATCACCTCCATCCCTGCAGCGGAGGCGTCAGTGTGGGGCGGCAGCCACCGGCTCTCGGCGAGGCGCTCTGCAGCGCGCTGGGGCAATTTCCTCAGTAATTAGCGACCTGAGACGAAGTGTCCTTCGGCTGATGCGGGGGGCCCTTATATATACATGTAAAGGGAGGCTGGTCCGCGGCGGCCAGTCTTTATTAGCATATCCCACCACATCCCCTGCCGGGGGCTGTCTGGGCAAGCCCCCTCCAGCCTCCAGGAGACAATTTGCTCCGCACCGCTCCTTTGGAGAGCGGTGAGCTGGGCGCTTCTCTAATGTGCGACCTCCCAAGAACCGGTTGCGACCTCTCCGAAGTTTAAACCAGGTCTGGGAATTTGCAGTTGTGGTATGGAAAGAGAAAGAGGGGCAGTGGCCGCGCACGAACCGCTGACATTTCCTGCAGAGCCGTTCCTCGTCCCTATGTTCCCATCTCCCATCGCACGCCGCAGCGGGAGGGACGCCGGCTCTCCCCGGGGGGGATTAACGTAGACACCACCACCAGCCCCCCAGCACCTACAGTGTCTACTTGCGTATCTTCGCTCCCCACAGCCCGTGGTCCAGGTCTAAGCTGAAACAATTTATCCCTCTTTTCAGACCTAAGATTCGTTCGTTTATCTTGGGGAGAGTTTTGTCCTGTAATTAAAGCTGTGGCACCAACCGTTTAAATTTACAAACTAGAGGACAAAAATGCACAGCTTCGTGTGGCCAGGAGAGACGAGGAGGGGGGGAAGCCCAGATTTTAGTGCTGTCGGATCGGGTGGCAGGGAAAGGTACTCACGAAAGAAAAGTGTACGTATTTGCTCCGAGACAAATCCCCTTCCCATTCTTTCTCCTACTCGTGTGACCTGGTGCTGCTAGAGACACAACAGTCGAGCAGTGCCTTGGGCTTGCTAATTTTCTGCTTTCAGGCAAACTTGTACCGTTACAGATGCGTCCCAGCTGCCAGCGCAACAAACCCCTCCTGGAAGTGTAAAATGTCTAACCCCGCAATCCCTAAGTAACTTTACACAAGTCGGGGACAAAAGCTTTGCAGAGCTCCAGCCGCAGCAGTAGCTGAGCGGAGCGGTGCAAGGGTCATTAGAGTGGTAATGAAGCCATTTAACAGGCATTTGCTAACGCGCAGGAATCCTTTGGTTTCATCCAGGTGGCTTTTGTAGTTGAGGAAAATATTATGAGAAGGCAAAGGAAACCTTCCCTACCTGGGAATAAAATTATGTGACCTAGGTTAACTCAAACGGAGAGCAAGTGACCCAGCCGCGGTTCAAACGCTACGGAGCCGGTCTGTGTGCCCAGGAAAAAGGCGTCTTCAATTAGCCTCTCTTCAGGAAGAGGTAATGCGGAGGGCATGTCGATCCGGTTGTCTCAAGGAGCCGCTCTTCAAGTGAGCAAGGCGGGTAGGGAACACCTCCTTAGAGAGGTGTCCTGCACAAGCGCACACCGCTGGAAAGCCTTCCGATCCGCCCGGAGGAGGCGGAGAGCCGTCGGGAGCTGCGGCTGGGGCAGGGGCTGAGGCTGGAGAGACCCCATCTGCTCCCTGTCGTGTGTGTGTCCGTGTGTGTTCCCTCCCCCCCCCCCAAAAAAAAAAAAAAAAGCGGATTTCCACTCTTAGGCTAAAATTTTTCCTGAAGAAAACATGCACAGCACACACCCTTCTTCCTACGAGCGGATACATAATTGTCCAAAGGCTGGGGAAGGCTACATCTGCGCTGCTTCGGTTTATTTGGGGCCATAAACGGGGGGGAGCCCCCTTGAAATGAATACTGTAGGAAAAGCAGAAAGTTGATAAAGGAGTAAAGTTACAGAAAGGGGAAAGCTCAGAATTTCAGGTTTCTGCCGCTCCGAGCTGCAGGTTGCTGTTTAGTTGGGCCACATCTGAAACACGGCAGTTCCCTGTTGTTTTCCTAAGAAACCGTCCCTCAGAAGGGCTTCTGCTCGGCAGTAACTTGAACTCTTTACTGGGCTGCGGCGTGCACAGGCACAGTTTGATTTACCACGTTTGCGCTGGCTAAAATAGACCTGTTTACAGATTTATGCTTTGTGCACGAATAAACTTCATCTTTAAAGCGCCGGTAGCAGTTCTGTTCGCCCTTCGGGGCTTTATCTCCAAGCATGCACCGTGGAGCTCCCGGTGCACAATGCCAACCCTCCGGGTCCCGCTCTCCTGGAGTGCAGAGCTTTAGCTCGCAGCTTTAACTCCCGATCCAACGGGGCTGGGGTTGTTAAGAAACATGTCTTTTCCCAAAAGTATTTGAGGAGCTAGGAAAATTTGTTTCCTTTTTCCTTGAATATTTTGGGGGAAGGGGAAGAAAGGATGGAAGAGCCTGTCGCTCAGGAAGAAAAAAATCTGTAATTAGTATCCCTTAAGAGCCCCCGGCTCCTCTGGTAAAGTGATCTCAAAACAAATTTGCAAAAGTGCAGTAGGCGAGTGGAACTAAAGAAAAGGGAGAGAAAACACAAACTACAAGGTT
This sequence comes from Pygoscelis adeliae, assembly GCF_000699105.1. Classification (NCBI taxonomy): domain Eukaryota; kingdom Metazoa; phylum Chordata; class Aves; order Sphenisciformes; family Spheniscidae; genus Pygoscelis; species Pygoscelis adeliae. The sequence goes on from NW_008825108.1 coordinate 1,944,742, forward strand.
GGCTAATGAGGCTGCTGGGGAGGAC
>NW_008825108.1:1947912-1949634 GCF_000699105.1 Pygoscelis adeliae
GTGGGCAGAGCTGGTCCCTTCCCTGCCGGTCGCCCCTTCCCGGGGTATAAACAATCCGTTACAAACCGTAACGCTCCGACTGTGAGCAGCTCCGCTCCGCCATCCTCGGAGAGGCTGTGTTTTTTCACATCACTGAGTGAAAGGCTTCATATGTTGTTCCCCCCCCCCCCCCCCCCCAACCCCTTTTCGGCCGCTTAACTCTTTCCTCCCTGAGGGACCCCATTCTCTTCCCCCTCAGGCTCGAGGAAGTCGAGGGGAGTTACCTTTCCTGGGAAGAAATCACGGCCCCGCAGCCCCCAAGGGAGCGGGCTCCCGTCACGGCCTTTTGCCGCCCCGTGAGGGTAGCAGGCCCATCAGTTTTGCCGCAGACAAGGCCCGGGTTCAAGTCCTCCGGTGCCGAGAGGAAAAGGTGAGAGGCGCCGAGCCTCTCTCCACTCAAGGACCGGGGGGGGCTCTTTGCACTTCCCCTTTCTAAGCTCACCTACCATGTGCAGGACAAGGCCCAAGAAGCGTCCCTTGCCTGGCGAGCTACGCAACTGGCGCTGTCGGACATTTTAGGGAAGCAGCACCGCTTTCCAGGGGCCGGACGCGCGTTCCACAAGCTCAGCGAGGAAACGGGCCGCGGAGCGCGGCGGGCGGCCGGACAGGCTGCGGGGTCCTGCCCGGGCACCCACCCGTGCCTGCCCGGCGTCCCTTGGGAGCAAACGGGGGAGGCGGGTAATTAACACCGCGGGCGCGGTCCTAGGTTAGGAGGGACGCTCCTTAGAGGAGAAAACGAAGGAAAAATCTGTCCTGAGAGCTGCCTCCGGTCACACGGGTCGTGTCTCGGCTACGTATGTCTGACTCCTCGGGGCTTCATCTCGCTGAAGTCAGTGGCGGGTTTTAACTCCGGGATCGAGTTATTATTTAATTACGAGGGGAGGGAAACACTGTAACACAAAGAGCTTTATTTTACAATCCAAGAAATCCGTCTGTTCTTATATACAATATCACATTCCATCATTTAAATATATATTTGTTATGTTTACAAAAGAAAAGACAGTACTAAAATTATTTACAGGAACGAAACGAGGCGGGAACTCTTTAAATACGACTAACACGAAATGCAACCAACAGCTTCACTCAGACAGGAATGAACTTTCCGGTGAGTCTCAGACAAAGCGGATCACCGGTACACAGGTAAGTATCTTAAATTAAAAAAAAAAAAAAAAAAAAGAAAAAGAGGGGGGGTGGTCTATGCAACACAATTCAAAGAAAACAAAACTCGGGGGAAAAAAAAGGAGGAAAGGAAAAGGGGGAAAGTCTGTTTGGCTCGAGTCAGTGGGAGCCATTTTCCTTGGTGTAGGTGTACCTTGACTCGACCTTAACAAGGCCCCTGCCTGGGCTTTCCACTGTGTTAATTTGCTTCATTACTTAGTTTAGAGGGAAGGGGGTGGGGGCTCCATCTCCGTTAAATATACTACCAGAGCAACCGGATTTATTTCTCCACCACTTCCTCCACGCTGGGCAGTTTGGGCTCGTCGGAAGAAATACTGTCCACTATGGAAGAGAGACAGCGAAGGCTGCTGGAGGCCGACGACTCGGCGATGGAGCCTCCTGCTCAACGAGAGAAAAGGGATTAAAGAACAAACCGCTCCTCCTCGCCGCGCCTGAGGCGCAGGGCTCGCAGCAGGCGGAGAGCCCGGGCGCAGGAGGGTGAGAGACCGTTGGGGGCCGCGGCCG
>NW_008825108.1:1950133-1951089 GCF_000699105.1 Pygoscelis adeliae
GGCCGTGCTTACATTTCCCTGCTTGGGGCTGAAGCTGAAGGGGTCCCCCCCGATCTCCTGCATTTTCTCCTGCTGATCCAGCCTGTGCAAGAGGTCCTGCAGCCTCTCGATGTAGCTGATGGCGCTCCTCAGGATCTCCACCTTGGGCAGCCTCTGGTTGGGGTTCGCCACAGTCCGCCTTTTCAGAGCCTCGAAGGCTTCGTTGATCTTCTTCAGTCTCCTCCTCTCCCGCAGGGTGGCTGCTTTCCGTCTGTCCGTGGGGGCCGACTTTCTCTTACAAGTTTTACAAGCCCAGATCAAACACTGGCCGGGGCAGTGAGGGGGTTGTAGTCCCGGGGGTGCCAGCACATGCTCCTCTCCACTGCTGTCACTGCCGGCCTCTGGCGGCATTTGGTCCTGACAGGGGGACAAGGTGCCATCGCTGCCTGGGTACAGCGGGGATCCCTCTGCCATCTCCAGCTGCTGCAGGGCTCCATTCTCCCCGTCCAAGTAGAAGAAATAGGAGCCAGTTTCAAAAAGGTCCATCATCATGCTGTCCCTCGGCCTCTCTGCCTGCTTGAGTTGGGTGGCAGGCTCAAAAACACCCCGAGGAACAACCCAGATGGAATTTAATTAGTGCAGTGACATAAGTCCCCCCTGCTTTATATAGGAGCTGCTGAAACCCTATCCAACTTTTAGCTGTCGCGGTGCATCACCCTCCAAAACTGATTCCAGCCAGTCTCCTGGGCGCTGTCCTGAGAACATCTCCTATTTAGAAGGGGGAGGGGGGGCACGAGGGGAGGGAGGCAAATTAGAAAAAAAAAACAACAAAAAGGGAAACAAACGAAAAATAAAATTACAACCCAACTTCCCCCCCCATCCCGAAATCATCCCATGAGCTCGGGGTGCAGCGAAGGGACGCGAGGTGGGGGCTCGGGAGCCGCGTCCGGGCGCGGCGGGCGGCCCCGTCCCCGCTG
>NW_008825108.1:1951287-1954856 GCF_000699105.1 Pygoscelis adeliae
ACCCGGGCCAGCCCAAGGTTAGGAGCCAAGCTTACTGTTCCTCTACACACAGGGGTAAGGCTGTCAAGGCAGAGCCTTGCTGCGGTGCTGAAGCACCCACAGTTATTGCACCTCGGCTTAGTCTTTTAATCTGAACTTTCCCACGTTGCCCGTGAGGTGACAGGAGTGATTCCAGGTGACTGGGTTACAGTCTCATGGGGCTCTCCAGACAGCCGCTGTCCTTGAGGTTGTTTAGGGCAAGCAAGCCCAGGCATCGGCATCTGGTGTAACTGCAGTTTAATCCCTCAGGCCTGGCAAGGTATATAGAGCTTCCTAGCCCCTGAGACAGAAATGGAGCTTGTGATCACTCTCTGTTAGCCTATACTGTAATGTCACATCATGTCTAGGCATCTCTTGCATCAAGAAAGAGAAGGTATGGGAAAATGGCCTGTTTGCCTCTTTCCCCGGACCGCCTTCTGTCCCTTAAATCCCATGTAATTTCTCTCTGCTTATGTAAAAATATATATATGTGTATATGCATATGTATGTGTCCATATCTACAGACACACACACATATGTATGTATATTTATGTGGATAAGTAAGCATATTTCTGTGTGTGTATATATGTGTGTATACATGTGTACACAACTGTACGTGTGTATACATGTGTATACACACATATGTGTATGCTTTTTCATAGAAACCCACAGTAACATATGAAGAGTGGATGAAGCCCCCGGAAATACCACAAGATCTCTCAAATGTAGCTTCTAACCTCATTCTTTCTGAAGGGAACCATGGCATTTTTGGTCATTTCTTGAAAGCGACAATGAAATTGATCATTGACGTGACTGTTTCTCCAAAACTCATTGCAAAACCAATTTTTCTGAGTACAAAAATCTCAAAGAGTAGTTGTGATTTTGTTTTGACCAAATCAAGTGTTGTTGGAATGGATCTCATTTCTGCCTTAATGAGGCAGAACAGTATCCAGTTTTGGATGAGACAAAGAAATTCAGACTGTTCTCAGTGAAACAAATTTTGATATTAATATTCCAGCACTGAGGTTTTTTTCCTCTTCAGATTAAAGAAAGGGTAGTCTTGCAGTTAAGGAGCTGAACATAAGACACAGTTTCTCAGTTTCCATGCTCTGCAACTTGCTTTCTGTTTGACCTTTGACCAGTCACTTAATTTCCCTGTGATTTAATTTTCTACCTTTAAAAAGGGATATAATGTTGACCTTTACCCATCCCTTGTGTTTCTCATTTAATTTGCTGATGATCCAGGGAGGAGCGTTACATGCTTTGGAGTCCTACAGGGATGTTTGTCCCATACCGTTAGTGAATGTAGTAATAAAAAAAAGAAAAATCATAAGTCTGCTGATTATTTAAAACATTTTCACATTTACTACAGTCGTTTTTTGTTTTAATCTTTAGTTTCTTCACTACTGCTCTGGGAATGTTTGGAACAAGACAGAGACGAGATCAATCTACTGGTAAGGTGCACAAATGAAAACTTAGTTTAAGGGAGAAATATCATTACCAAATTGTTGTTGTCCTTTCAAGAGTTTTAACTGGACTTAGGGAGTTGGGAAACTGGAAGTTTAGGAGCCAGATGCTCCTTCTGCTGTCAACAGATTTATTTTTTTTTTAAACAGGAAACAAAATAAGTTCTTTCTTTCCAGCACTTAGTGCTAGAGTAAACAGATTTGGTTCCTCACAGTAATGTGGGCCCAGCATAGTTAGCCCTTTATTGAGCAAAACTCCTATCAACTGTAACTGAATTTTAATTTGAATGAAGTCATCCAATTTCCCCATCACATAAGCAACTTGAATTTTGCTGTAGCCATCACATCTCCCATTCCAGCTCCTTGGTGAACATAACACAGCTAGCAAACAACCCTAGCAGATTTGAACAAAATGTCCTCAGTCATGTTCTCCATTACAAAAGTGGACGAAGTGGAGGATTCAAAAGTTGGTGCTGGTCTTTTTTTTCTTCATGCCTTACATTCCAGATCATGTTAGAAATAAGCACAAAGACATAAGAGGAAGTAAAAGTACGTGAATAAGAACAACTGCACATAGAATTGGAAGGAGGATCACTGCTGAACTCTGCTTGTAACTTCAGTCGGCTTGATAGCTCCTTGCAGAAAAACTCACTCTCAGTCTGTGAAGCCAGTTCTTTATTGAATTGTTACTGCTTCCACCAGAATACTGTGGTACTCTACTGAAAATGTACTTTCAGTATATTTACACAAGTAAAATATGGGATGTACTGTATTTCACTGGTCTACCAGGTCTGTTATCCTACCAAAGAAGTATTTCAGTAAGTCAGTGAGTGGTAAATTCAGTATGTGGTCAGGTTGACCCAAATCCAAGAAAGAAGCACTGCATTTTAAGTCACAGCTGATCTCCAGAACTTCAGTCCCTCCAAATTCACTTTTCCACATAAACTTTTCTGGACAATTGTGGTTGAATAATGAGCCTGCAACGGCCCAGGTCACTCTTGACACCTTATGGTTTAAGCAGAAGTTCAGAATTATAGAGAAGTATTTTGTCATCTAGGACCCACATAGCACTGCATACCGCTCCAAATACCTCCTTTTTCTCCTTCAGTCTCCTCAAGATTCTTCCAGACACAGGCATTGTGTATTTTTAATCTTTGATCTCTTTGACACTTCTTTGCAGCGGGATCAGGCACTCTGAAAGGGCACCTAGGCGAAGGTGAAATTTTCAGCCTGTCTTTGTTATAGTCCTATTCTACTCATACAATACCCCCCTTGATTTGAGAGATGGTTAGATACCTTGGCTACCAGGTAATGATTCTTCAGTTGCTTCTTGCAGATTTCTGAAGTGCAGGTTACCAGCGTAGGCCCAGCTGTGGGCATACTGGGGTTCTCGGAGTTTGTTTGCACTTCAGATATGGAAATTTTTATGTTCACATTCCCACTCTCCTTTTTTTCCTTTGCCACTCACGTTCAACAGCATCTTTCTTAGCAGAAACTTTCCCTTTCAACGTATTTTATTGTTAATACAAAATGCTGTTCTTCTGCCTTTATTTCTGTCTTTTTCAAACAGTTTATATTCTTCAAAACTTGTGTTTCACCAAGTTTCTAAAATCCCTCTAACATTTGACTTGATATCTTCTACTGATATTTCTAACATGTCCTTTTTTTTGCAGGAACAATAGCACCTCCTTTTAAAATGTTAGCGTTTTTCATCTAATTTCTCAACAGAAAAAAATGATACACTGACCCCATTATAGTCTCAAGGCAACCACTTAGAGTACCTCTTTGCTACAGAAGAAGTCTAGGCTCTTACTCCTGTCCTGTTCTCTGTCAATTCCAATTCACACAGAAGACCTTCTCACCTGAGTTTGGTAGTGTATTCAGGTAAGGGTAGGTGGCATGTCTGGGGATATGTGTTAACGACCATGTTTTGTTGTCACTTGTAATCTGTATGTTACACAGTTAGGACACCAGTCTAAGCTATTAGAGGGTTAATTGTCTGCCATTTCTCCTGATGTGTCAAGAGGTGCACTCAAATACTCACCTAGGATGTGTTTCCTTTCTCATTTTAATTTGTCAGGAATG
>NW_008825108.1:1954879-1975065 GCF_000699105.1 Pygoscelis adeliae
GAGCAAATCTCCGAATAGCTCCCGCTGACTGCATTTTTGATACTCGTTACAGGGTGTGTCATCTGGGTTCTGTCCAGGAGAAACTAAGCTAGAAGGCACCCTGAAATGTGAAGTGGATGCTAGGTCTTCAGCACTGCCAGTTTCTACAGATCTGCTCCTGATGCACCTATATTATCTGCTAATGTATTCATAGTCACAGTTCATTGGGAAGAACTAGAGAAAACCTTGGCATGTTGCTGCACTGTGAGATTTGCTGCTGAAATAGTCTATTATGCCAAGGATTGCAAAAGCTAAGGGGTATGAGAGACTTCATCTTTCCCTTCAGAAGGAAATTTTAAGCAGATGGAAGGATTGAGATATCTTTACTTTTTAAACATGTTTGAAATGACTGAGAGATGTGGAAACTGTAAGGGGAAAGTTGGTGCACAAAAGATAGGTAATCTGGTAAAGAACCTGTATCTATCACTGAATCTACAACTTATTACAGAAATGTTTGGTGAACAGAGATTAGAGATTTTCCATGAGTTTTCTTGAAAGTCTGGGCAGTGGAGACTACGGGGGACCAGCATTTCTTATGCTGACAACAACCTATAGGAAATTTAAGCAAAAGAACTTTACTGACATTCATGGAAGCATAATTCCTGCTACTGGAACAGAGCATATGGAACTTCATGGCTTGTGGTATGCTTGTGGTACGAGCACTTCTTTGCTGAACTTCATTATTTCTTCTTGCCTTAAAATGTCTGAATTTCACAGAGGTCTGCAGGGGTAACACAGACCAGCTTTAACTCTTGATTTTCATTTATATATGTTGTTAGACTACCAGCTGACTTTTGCTTACCTAGACTCTGTTGTTTACTTGACCCTATTCAAATTCTGCTTGTCCAAGGAAATGATATTATTTGCATAGCCACATTGTCACACGCACTCTCACTGGAGATTTAGGAACTGATTAGAGGAAGTGTGTGTACTGTGCATGCCACTGCTTGTGTAGAAGTATGTGCCATTTCAGAGAATTTAAAAGCATGTGGGAGCAACCATCCCTCAAATGCAAGTTTGGCAAGTGGAGTAGTGAATGGTGTAGTATATGCTCTGGAGCTGGGAAGCCAGAAAGGTAGAAACCTGGAAAAGACAACTTCGTATAATTTTACGGTCTTTGTAGGGGAAGATTTAAAAATTCTTATTCACAGATGTCTTTGCTGTATAGCTGTTCCAAGTTATTGCTGTTTTCCTTTGACTGGATATGGACTTTAGTGTTCATATCAGTTACAGTCCTGTTAGTATCTGAGAGGTGCAACCTTGCTAACTAAACAGACTTCTCTAGTTCAATATGGTAACGTAGGATTTCATTACAGCTCTCATGTTAGGCAGTTATGAGACACAGTTCTAAATGGCAGATGCTTTAATGCCTGTGTCAGGGTCTACAGTGACAAATAGTCACCACTGCACAAACACATTTATTTTACTACAAGACGTTTTCCTGGGGAGGAGGGAGTGCCAATCAGAAACCGGAGGCCTGTTGCGCTGTTGCTGGCTGGGACAAGCATTTTCCATGGTTCTATCCACAAGCAGGCATTCCTTGCAGGGAAAAAGGTAGTAATAATTGACAGATGTCTTCTACTTGTGATTAGGCAAAAAATGGGGGACGTGAAATGTGACATGAGTACAAGACACATCATGTGCTATACAATCATATTTTTGCCATCACATTTTTTGTAATTACATGAAAGGCCCTGAAAAGGGCTGAAAAAAAAGACTGAATTTTTGTTGATTTCACCATGATTTGTACTTTACACTACAAACTGTTGGAAGCGTAGAGCGCATTTTCACACTACATAGTTTCAGAACATGACAACTGTGACATCTAAACCTAATCTTAGTCAAAAAGGCAATAGTTAAACCATAGCTGCTACTACTAATTAAAATAAATAAATATTCATTTTAATTCTGCAAGTGAAAGGAAGGAAAGGGTGGGTGGAGAGCTAGTTTCTGCATCCAACACTCAGGCTAATCACATCCCCGCTGTCTATGGACAGAAAGAGACTTAGTGCTCAGACTGTGGAAAAATGACAGCTTACTTTTCTGGGGCTTACAAGGGATTTTTGCAAAGCCATGGATCTTCATGGAAAACTAGGATGATAGTGGCTTGGAAGTAGAAACTGTGAAGATACAATGAAGTAATGGCTGTAGACAACTCCCTCCTCAGCAATAACATAGGGATTGTTTAAGACAGCACATCACAAACCCATGAAATTATTATGCTGAATGATCGCTGTTTATACATAAACTGTATTCAACTGTTTCATCATCCATTGCCAAATATTCTTTCGGTTTCCTGGTGTTAGCTCTCTGACATATGGGCGTGCCAGTTTAATGAGCCGTTTGATTACAGATACATAACATTGGATGATTAAGATAAAGATAATAAGCTGTAGTCAAATGCAGGCATTACTTGGTCTTGACTTTCCTGGTGCTGCATTAATTCAGTCGTCAATTATTCCATGCACATGTGGATTTAAAATGCAGAAACAACTCAAATGGGAATCTCTTGAGATATTACTGTTGCCAAAATGTAACTACAATATTGGAAGTAACGCAACCATGTCATAGCCCTATAGAATTCCCTGTTCCTCATGAGGTTTTATATATCTTCTCTGTTGAATATAATTTCAAAATTTGTTCATTTTATTTTCAGTATTCTTCTGCCTTTGTGGACAATCAATTTAGCTCATAATTTTGAAGTGTTGATTTCACCATGATTTGTACTTTGTACATTTTACGTGATTTGTACTTCAAGGTTTTGTTCTCCATGTGTCATCGTTACCTCTTGCTTTCCACATCTTACGTTGCTCTTAATTGAACAAATAAAGCTTGTATCATATACTTTGTTATGACTTGCTTGAGAACCTTCGGGTGGCATGCCATCAATCTTTTACAGTGTACGGTAAATACAGAATGTTGTTTTTGCTGTCCTGTCATATTTTCTACTTTAGCAGAGATAATTGCTATGTCCTCAGTGTTTTCCTCCAAGTTCTTCCTTAGGTACAATAATTAGCTTTGCTGAGTCAGTCTCAGCTTTGAAAAGCATGTATGCACCATCTTAATTTCCATAAATATGTTCCTGACTGATTTGAATGTAATGTTCACAACATGTACTTTGGGTAGTCTGATATGTGACCATTCCCCTTCCAAGCATCAGTCAGATTCCTTTCTTTGTGTAGCTTTTCACAAGTCTCATTTGCTGTGTATCCATAATCCCTGGGCTTTATTGGGCTTTAATGCAAAAAAAAAAAAAGGTTTGTACATTCATTCTTAACAACATTTCCTATTTTCTCCCTCTTTTTCTGCGTTGTAGCAAGAAAAAAATATATATCTACCTTTCTTTATCCCTTAAGAATACACTGATCTTCAAATATTTTCATTTTCATTCTAACTTCTTCTTACCATCTCCACTTGGTTTGGGCTGGTACACTAGTTGGTGTATTTTGTGTCACTTACAGTTTCCTGCATCTGCTGGCTTCCTCTAATCATTGAAAGACAAATGTCCTTCCATCCCTTCCTGGTGATAACCTAGTCAGTTGTCCACCTGGAAAATACCTCAAAAGTCCTTGAAGTTTTATCTCCCATCAAATACAGGGATGAAGTGCTCAAGGTGCCACACTGCTGTCCACTAAATCTGTCATCTGTATTTTCTGAGAAAGGCCTTTATCAGACATTTCAGTGGAAGATACAGGATGCTCTGAAGAGGTTTCAACAGAGAAGTTTCTTCCTAATCCTTTCAGTTACAGTGGTGTGAGCCTTCAAACATGACAGCCTGTATCACCTTCAAACTTTAAAAATAAATTCTGTATAATGCATCCGGGACTAGATAAAATGTTAATACAGAATCCCCATGTATCTTATCTCCATGGGCTTTCAAAAGGAAAATAGCTGCTGCTTTTGAAAAATAGAAGCCATTGAGAGAAAGTCTTCCGGAAAGAAATTTGCACTGTATTAAATAGCAATAATGACCTTGAATCCGACATATATTGTATCATGTTGTTATCGGAACCTGTTGCACAGCTGCAAAACTGTTTTAGGCTGTGAAGGACATTCTGTTATTCGCTGTGTGTCATTTAAGGTACATGCTTGTAAACAAGGTTGGTTACCTGTGAACTGTCAGTACAAGGAATAACAGCAGTCCATCTTGTACACCTTCAGCTCTCTGTTCTGTTCATTTCACATACTTGCACTTAATAACTTCTCTATGTTTATATACTAAGATTTCACTTGCTTTGAGTGGCTAAGCCTTTCCTGAAGGTTCAAAAATGTGTTCTTTAAAGTACACTGGGATCTAGATGTTGTAGCATGGTCTCTTGAACATGCCAGGGTATGTGGCACAAAGAAAATCTGCAAATTTGTTGTCTGAGATTTTTGAAATAAGTAAATGGCTCTGACCACTAGTTCTGTACCATGTTAAAACACCCTTGCAATGTTCCAAAAGTACACAGGAGTCTTACGGTCATCCTGAAAGAGAACATGGAATTTCTCAAGGTATGGAAAGAACTTTGGCTGAGCTGACACTCTTCCTTCCCCATGCAATTCATCTGGCAGATAGGACACAAGACAGGAATGAAAAGGGGATAGTATTCAGAAATTCTGTGTGACAAAATGGGTCTTACCCTTCTCATTCTAGCTAGACTTCACAAAAGCATGCTCAAAAAATGCCTGTATTTCATTTTTCACCAGACCACTCTGCAGAACATTTCAGAGAAACTGCATAGACTAAAAGATTTGCCCTCTCTGCCTGCAAAAATCATAAAAAATAAGGCTTCAACTGAATTGATGTAAGTGCTTGGATTCTTGGAGAAAGTGTACTAATTTTGGGGGGAAATGATTTGATAATTAAACATTGAGGAAAAAAGAAGAAAGAAACACAATCTATTCTGATTAGAAAAAGAATCCCTGGAAAAGCACTCTTAGATCTGTGTTCTGAAACTGGTAACTGGACAACATATAACTACATTTAGACTTAGAGAAAACAGTGAGAAAATATTTTTGTTGTGAAGTGTGAAACAGCTGGCTTATAACAGAATCTGTTGACCTGCAGTGTCATAATTTGTAAACAACATTTGTGTATTACAACAGCCTAATAGAAATGTTTGGCTGGAAGTGCTAAATATTACAATTATTACTTTGAAGTATTATTGATTACTATAATAACTGAAAAATAGAACAGACAGAACTAATTGTGCACCAGCAGTTCCTAAATAAACTCCAAATGACAAATAATAAATTAATTTTATTTTGGTAGGTCCATACATAGTAGCCTAGTCATGTTCTGTTCAATGGGAGCTGCTGAGTGCTTTGGACTTCTAAAAAGCTCGGTGTTTAAATGAGATGACTAATCATAGGTTATAAATGTAATTTTATGAGAATACAATTAATTGTAAAAACCTTATATTGGAACTACTGCCTTCAGCTTCGGACAGCCATAGTGGAACAGCATTAGCTTTTCAGTAATGTCTGCAGGTGGTTTCTGAAACCGGATGGTATACAAAAAGGGAGGAGTTAAAACCAGATGAGTTCAGAGCATGGCATTTGCCAGTTCATGTAACTGCACCTTATCTTTCTTTTCCTTCAGAACTGGTTACTTGCAGCCATGTTAATTAGAAAGCTGCAAATTCAATAGTGAGCAGAAGTAATGAGAGCAGTTGTGCCTACAGCAGGGAGGCAGTCTTCAGGGTACAAGTCTAATTGCAGGTTGCTTTCTTCTTGCATTCACATTGTTGTCATCAGGAAACCATGTCTTGCTTTGAGGAATCAGGATCTGTTGAATTAAGTAAAAGATACGCAAGACAGAACTTATATTTCAGAACTGATTACCGGTCTGCAAACTACTACAGGAAAAGAAGTAGTCAAACTGAACTGGTCAGCATAATCAGGAATATGACTATCACTGATAAAGTCATTGGTGCAAACACTGAAAACTCAACCACATTAACATTCACTGGACAATACAAAATCATCCAAATTTCCACTTTGGCTGTGAAGGACAGCATCAGTGGTTTTTGTATCAATTTAAAGATTCTGAGTGGTGTTTCTACAAGGTCAGTTGAGCCCACTCAACAATCACCTAACAAAGTTTCTTCATCTGCAAGTATCAAACAAGTATTTAACAACAGGATAAAGAAACTTTGTCATATTTGGAAGATACACACTGAAGAATATAAAGGCTCTAAAATGTTTACAAGAATGGTCATTAGCAGTAACATGGGTAAGAGAGAAGTTGTCTCTGATGCTGATTGTCCCTGAGGATTCAATCTTTCATCATCTTTCAAGCTGCGAAGTCTATCCTGCACAATCTACTAACCTTCAAGGACATTATGGTAAAGGAACTGACATTATGAGAAGCCTTAGATGAACTTTTTCTACAGTTCTTTCCAAGGAAATTACTTTTCATTATTACAAGAGAATTAGAAATCAGCATCCAAGATATCAGTGTCATTAGTGAAGAATTACCAAGAAAGATTGCCAACTAATTAATAACTAATTAATTGAAATTGCTTTTGGAGAAGAGAGCCCTCTGAAGGTTCTGGATCATCAGTGTTGCTCCATTTGGATCCAAAAGTCATGTCGATTTACAGAAAGACTTGGTGTATCTATCTATCTATCATCTCTCTCTCTCTCTCTCTCTCCCTCTCTCTCTTATCTTGAGCCAGCTGATGCTAGGCCTGAGTATTTAATGGAACAAGGAGTTATTAAATGATCACACAATTGGCACCATCTTTCCAAACTGTATTATTCATTGTACTGGCTAAAAGGTAGTGTGTGAGCACACTCAAGCAGCACCAATGCCTTGTGGCTGCTTATATTTAGCTGTCTTCCCAGGTAGAGGATGTGTCTTTGTAGAAGTTGATTTTACACAGGCAGCAGCCACAGTTTATAAACAATAAAGAGTCTGCAGATGCTCAGATTATCACCTCTCATTGGGGAGTTTCTCAGTCAAGCATCTCAAATTTGACGTTTCCATGGTTCCAGGAATTTTGTAACACTTCACATAAACTATTTTCCAGAATTCCAACTGTTCAGTACTGTGATTATGTCCTGATGCTGGGTGCAATTAGCAGTGAACTTGCTTAGTGGTTTGGGGAAGTTTTGAGCCACTCGCAAAGTCATGTATCTGAAGTAAGATAAGAAAATATGAGACTGGAAAAAAGTAATGTCACTTTTTTGAGATGTACGACATTCTCTGACAGAACATAAATGTGTCCTCCCAGTGTCCTGGAACCGAAATTCAAGCAAGAATTTGATAATCAATAGAGAAGCTGCCTAAAGCAATCAAACAATTTTTTCCTCATCAACATGTGCTATCTAATAAAAAAGAAATAGTAACTGTGTTTTTATTTCTGAAAAAAGTCACCGAGTCATCTTAGTCACACACAGCACATTCAAGAACTGCATGCATGCATGCACAGACCAACAGTCATGCCTGTAACTCAAACTGACACCAGAATACGGAAAGCTGTAAATAAGACTAAAGTTAGTCAAACTACTTAATGTGACTTTTCAAGAGCTCAAAAATTTCTGAGTAAGCCATGATCTAGAATGGTCTTATCAACTGTACCAGGCCCTTGCAAGGAATTAGCTTTCCGACTGTGATAGCTTTTGGTTTGAAATACCTTGAGATTATTTTCCTCACAAATATCTGAGGTAGTAACATGAATTCTTCATCACTTGTTTGTGACTTAGCAGTATCAGACAACAGAATTGATTTGTGTCTGATGAGTCCAAGTTATACCAACAGCTTTTTCATTTGAGCTGTCATTGCATGCTGCTGATCCCAACAAGCAGTCATGCCGAACTATGGTGAAGACAACCGGAAATGCACTACAGATATTCTTGAAAGAGATCACATGATAATACTTGTCAAGTTCTCATCGTCCCGCATAGCACTCCTTGTCCAGTTTACTAGCATCAGTTCAGCAAGATGGCGTCTTAGTTCAGATCTTTATGATCTTAAGTCTGTTGTACCTGAGGCAATGCAGTACTAGCAGGAACAGATTGGATTAATCTCAGCCATCCTTATGTTCCTTTTTGCCATAAGAATTCATATGTGATCGAAACTATTGAGCTGAACCAAATGGCTTCCTTCAACAATTATCAGAGTCATCAGACCTGTCATATATAGTCTATGTCCACCATCCACATACTTGTTCTTTGACACAGTAAGCTTACAGAAGTAGTAATGGATTAGTATAAGTGACTCTTCCAACTTCTAGTACAATGGAAAAAAATGTCGCATATAAGAAATATATAATATGTGAGAAATTCCCTGCTGGGTCAGCCCAGTAGTCCATCTAGCAGAATATCCTGACAAGCGCATATGAGCCTGGCCACTTCTGGTCATCCATTCCCTTTGTACTTCCTCAGTATCAAGAACTGTCTAATCAGGGATATTATAGGGCACATCCCTGCCTAGTTCTGCTAGTATCTATTTACAGACATGTTGCCATGAACTTATCTAATCCCTTTCTGAACTTCCCAATAGTGTCTCACCTCCCAAAGTATTTTTTGTAATTGCTTACGTCTGATAGCGTTTGCAGGGTCAGGTCCCAAAGGACAGGCCAGCGAAGGGAAACCCAGATAGATAATCCTTCTTGGACTAACCATGAGAAGGGTCTCAGAGCTGCCAAGAGACATCAGGAAATGCATAGGTTAGCACATGCCAATTAGCAGTAGTGCCATCAAGGGCCTGATTCCACATGGACTTAAGTGTCTGTGCCCCACTTTGGGTGCCTACATTCATAACATAGGTTTTCAGGCCTTGCTGCAAAACCTTAGGAATGTCTGAAAAGTATTTTCTTCAGCCATGTTTTTCTTCAGTAAATTTCCAGAGGTATCTAAACATCATCTTCTGTACGTATGAAGAAATCCCTTACCGTTGGCACAGCAAAGCAGCTAGGTGCATTATTTTTAATGGGCCTCTACCTGGCATGTTGACAGGACCTAGAACAGATCTACCCAGAACACACTTTCTAGATTGGACCTTGAACACAGCTTAGGCAGGGGCATTTTATGTAGCAGTTCAGGACTCACCAGAATGTCATTCTTCTTGACGAGACTGTACCTACCTCTTAGTGAAACCATAAGATAAATGGTGATCTTGGCGGAACAAGAGCCTGAGTAACCTGATCAAACTTTGAAGTTGGTCCTGGGCACTAAGAAAGAACTAAGAAAGGACAGCATAGACATGTTAGGACAAAATCAGAAAGGCAAAAGACAAAGCAAGGAATCACTATCAAAAGACATAAAAAGTAAGAAGAAACTTTCATTAAGTATTGCAATAGCAAGAGAACTAAGGGAGCCTGACCGGAGAGAAAGCCGTTAACAGATGGTGCTGTGCTTAATGCCTCTGTCAATTTAAATTATAATGAAAAGATGAAGTGCATTTAGCTGGTTAACACAATTATTAGCACTAGTAACAAAAGGAGAAAGAGTCAGGACAGGACAGGAAAACCAAGAGGTAAAATAATTAGATTAACTTACGTGTTGAAACTGGTCTGGCTTCAGTCTACTTAGAGAATTGGCTTAACCTCTCTCAGTGCTGTTTCCTCATATCTCTGAGAACTTGTGGAGGATGAGTGAGATTGCAGAAGAGTAGAGATTGGAAATGTAATGCATATCCTTAAACAGAAGGAAAGAGGGACTTGTAGATGAGGAGTTCAACCTAACTTTCTGTGAAAATACTGGAAAATGATAAAACATTTGTGTGCACCTGGAAGAATACAAAGCTGTGAATAATGCCAACATGGAGTATTCTTGTTCCTGTTAAAAAGTCTTCAAGACTAAGCTGGGCCAATCAGTTTATTGTCCTGCCATAACAGGAGAACAATTCTGGTGGTTATGGGATAAGCGGAAGTCACTTACTTGATTTTAATGAAGTATTTTTATAGAGCTTTACCTGATATCCTCATATGAAGACTAGGAGAATGAAACTCCTATGGGTATTCAACTCCTTGGAAACTCATCAAAGAACTCTCAAATGAGGGACTTCCCAGGGTTCTGCTCTGGGAACTCATGTTTTAATTAATAACTCAGATGATGGAATAGGGGATATGCTCATCAAGTTTGCAGATATCTCAGAGATGGTGTGAATTATCAGGTTGTTGGAGGACATGCTTAGATTTCAAACTGATTGTGATGAATAGAAATATGGTCGTTAACAGGTTTAAATTTGATGAGGACAAGGGCATCAATGAGCACTTACGCAAGCCAGATCACTGCAGAAATACAGACTAACTAGGTAGGTGGTAATTCTACAAAAGAAGGAAACTGATGGTTACAGTGAATCGTAAGATGAACGTATGTCATGCTGTTGAGAAAAAACCCCACACATCCCACTAGGACTTACAGACAGGAAGGAGGCACATGAGGTAGTCCTTCCGTCCTGTTCTAGGCTGGTAAGACTTCAGCTGTAATTCTGTGTCCATTTTCAGATACTGCACTGCATCTCAAAACAGATACAGCTGGTACAACTAGAGAAAACACAGAATGCTAACGAGAATGATGACAATAGAAACATTGTCAAAGTAAATGTTGAATGAATGTGGTGGTATAGACTAGAGAATAGAAAAGTCAAGAGAAAGTGCTGGCAGTGATCAAGCAAACAAGTAAGCAACTGCTGCAAAGAGGAACAGAGTAAAGTGATGCTGGTGATTATGTGGGTAGAAAAAACCCCATGAAATTAGTTATAACAAGGCAGATTTAGGTAAGTCTCCTGATGGAAGGAAAAACACCAGACTGGCTTAGCTGCAGAGCAGCAGCTATGTAAACCTCCGTTAAGAGCGATGTAGCCTTCAAGCAAAATATGACAGACTATGGGACTTCCTCAGATTTTTTTTTTCCTTATTTTGCTATGAACTATGCTGTCATTGTTCCCTATTAGAAAGAATTCTACTTTGTTTGGGATAACTGCAGAGAATTAAGGACGGAAAAAAGAAAGGCAGTCTAGGTATCAGAGCTCTTGCAGGGAGGGAGGAGATCCAGCCAGGCTCCTGTAATTTTTTTTTTGATACTGTACTTGGGTGTTTGAACAGCTGCCTTCCACATTTCATGTGAGAGCCTGCCCCCCTCAGGCTACATCCCTTTCTGAATGAATATTTGAATATTCTTGAAAGTGGCACTACTGGGGCAAGACAGATAGTGCACATGTAATTCCCTGGCAGCCTTAGGCCAGGGATCAACATATTTGCCTGAGATGTGATAAACAAGGATAAACAGATCCCTGTTCTGAATCAAGCAGAGGATGAAAATAAATCAGTGTCTCCTACATGTTATTTGAGTGCTTAAAATGCAAGCCTAGAGATTTACTCCTGGATTCTTTTTAGAACGGGAGATCAGAATGGGCAATTCCAATTGAATTAGACAAGAATTAAATGATAATCAGATGATGATTCCCTAACAGGAGAGCGTGACAATCATACAGCTGTGTGGGCACGTACATTTTGCCACGTTTTATCTGCATCGTCAGTCCTTGTTGTCTCCTAAGTCCCATTCATGATTTCTGAGAGTGCCTTTCTTAAGTGGCTGTTTTTCTACATGCTTTGAGTTTAGGCACTTGTCAGCTAAGGAGTCTGCTGAACAACAGGATGTCCAAGAGTTAAGCACTGTAGCACTTAAATGTCCTTGAAATTCTCTAGCACAAGCCAACTCCTATTGTATGTCATTACTCCTTTCTCAATAGCTCTCTCTGACCTTCAGACACACACACAGAAAAAAAAAACAACTTCACACACAAAAGAGCTTCAGGGAATATGGAGTGGATTGTAATCTGTCTGGTCTGTACACTGAAAACTTTCTGTGCCCAAGAGCCACAAGTGTTTCTAGTATACAGACAAGCAGGAGAAGAGCACACGTTTGGAAAGGGTCGCATGCAGATGACATTGATTGCCCTGTGATCTCACTGCTCCATTGTGAAACAGGACTGGGCTGAGTGTCTGGGCTATTTCGATGATGTTGGCCTCAACAGCATCCGCGGGCTCACTTCTGCCCAGAGTCAGGGGTTTTGATTACCCAGCAATGCCAGCAGACCCTCATTGCCAGTCATGGGATATTTCTTTGGCATGGAAACTTTATTTGAATTGTGTGTAAGCTGTGTGCAACACAAGGCTAGCCTCTGCTGAAATATAAAGCCTAAAATTATTTTTGCAGTCCTTCTCTAAGAAGAACTATACATAGTTCTACAGTATATACTCTCTTGATTTCCTAAAAGTGATTGAAAATATTCTATATAGATCATAAAGATTTATTTTAAAATAGTAATAAAAGTCTTGTAATCTCTTAGAAATAAAACCATAAGGGCTTGCTCAGAGATTTGCTTCTTTGGAAAGATGAACTTTTTACCAAAGTTCATCAAAATCCTGAACTCTGACTTATGTTTGGAATGTCTTTCTCTGGAAAAAGGAAAACACATCATATGATGTTGCATATCAGTAGAATATAGTATTTCTATATTTTATTAATACACTATTCTTTTCTCCTAAGCATTTTCATACATGCTGTGTCAAACGTTGTTCACAATGAATTTTTGTTAAGTACAAGGTTCTTTTCATACAGATATTGGCTCTATTAACATGGTTTCTTCAAGCTCATGTCTAAGGATTAAATCGTTCTGGAATTGACACCAACTGTCCATTTTGACACTTGTTCATTAGTTTTCTCTCAATGGAAGCATTCTCCTTCTTTCAGCTGTTGTAGCAACTTTATATTTCACGAAGTCTCCTTACAAGACCCTGTTGAACATTTTTCCTGGTTTTGGAGAACCAGACAATATGACAGCCCAAAGTATTTCACAGCTCCATTAGAGCAACTTGCCACTTGTTCCAGTGCACATTCAAAAAGGAAAGCTTCAATCTGGCCCCTTGCAAGTTCTTCTTTTTAAATCAGAATAAATTACTTCTGTAGATCAAGACTTAATGGTCATAATTATTAATCCAAGTCGTGCTTCCCTTTGCTAACCTGAAGCAAGCTAGTCACACCTGACCTGACCAATTTAGATGTGCCTTTACTTTCAAGAGCTTGAGTATCTGCTTGTGCATGCATGCGTGATAAAGAATGTGTGGATGTGGTACAAGAGTGATCACAAGTTAGGAAAAATGTTGGCATCTTAAGTTAATTCTTGTCATTTTTCTATTATTCCAGACAGAGAGCCAAGAGATTTTTGCCCGAAGACTGAATAAGAAGGAAGATGCCTTTTGTGACAAGTTCCTGCTGTGCTCCTGGGGTGCTCATCTGGAACCTTTCCAGAAAGATGAAGTTAGCTCTCTGCAAATGCTCTCTTAGCTAATGCCCTCCGTATTGAAAGCCACTGCCTACCGCTCATTCTTTATTGTCAAGATGAGAGAACCGAAGGGATGATGAAGGCAAAGCAAAGCATGAGCACTGTGTGGCAGCGATGCTGTTCATAGTGGCTCTTGACAATCTACTGGCCATTTGTTTGTTTTGGGATGACGTTGATAGGAGAAAGAATTTATTACTTTGAAAGTATTCAAAGTTGTGATTGGAATGTGTAAAGACATTTTGGGAGAAACTGCTTTCCCCACAGAGCTTCCAAATATAAATAGATACGACACATAAATGCTAGGAAAAAAGGCGTAATACTTTTTTTTTTTTTTTTTGACATCGGGGATTGAGATACACCGAAATGAAGTGATTTGTTTCAGGCATGCAAAGTTTGTGAAAACTTGGAACTAAGCACAGCTTTTCTCCCACACTAGCACAGGACCAGCTTTCTCTGACTGCCAGTTGGCTCTGGTAGTGATGTCAGGGATCCCTTCTGGTTTCAGAGAGAGCACACCAGTATGCAGGAGAGGAATGTTTGTCTCATTAAATATCGTACAGAGTTAGTATCGCTGACACAATTAATCTCCATTAACCAGCAACCTGATACATCCCCAAAACCTGCTTAGGAGTGCTAGTCAAGGATAAGAAGAATTGGAAGGGCAAAAAGAATGGGAAAATCAAGAAGTGATAAATGTATCTGCCTTCTTAAGCATTCAGTCACATTCTTAGTGTACAGTATATTTAGTAGGTATGTTCTTAACGTAATGGCCACCCCACAGGAAGTAGGTGTATTTTTGAGGAATTGAAAGAATATGGCCGTTACTGTAGAACATTTTTTATCAAAGCATCCTCCTTTTGGCTGTTTTATCAGGTCAGCTCAGTATTTCCCTAAGAAAACCTGTAACTATTCCAAAGTCAGTATTTCAAAATTCCCATTTGGAAAGAGAAAAAAGAGATATAAATAAAAGAAACATGTCAAAACTTTGAATGCGAACCATGAAGAAGACGGTATGTCTTTGTAAGCTTAAGGCACTATTAATACCAATTAAATGAGAGGTTTTGCTTCTCAGTGTCCTAAGCAGCAAAGATGAGTTCCTGTGACTTACTCTTCTCTGCATAGGGATTTGAACCAGGAATTACGTGATGTATTTGCATAGATGCTCCATTTCCTACCGAAGTAAAACTAAATTGTACATTTGGTACAAAGGGTATATTTTGTTTAGAGGCTCTTCTCTGCTGAAATTTACAGAATACAATATCTGGCAGATAGTTGAGTTGTCTAAACTCCTATAGCCAAAGCAGAGAGACACAAAGTAAATTCACTTCTGTATAGGTGCGCCTCTCTTAGACATCTGTTCTAGATCTGGCATGAACTGTCCTCTCTGTATGTCCATGTCTCCCCATTGAAAATAGAAGGTGGTTGGCTTAAACTGTATATGTAACTATTATATAACTAAAACTAGGCAAGATTAATTCAAGTCTAACATAGAGGAAGATTTAGAGTGCTGATCCAGGTATCATCATCAAGGTATTATGCCAAGAAGAACATAAGACAAATCACAGATAATCAGTGATCTTTAGTGTTCAAGATATAATGTCCAGATTGGAAAGGGGTATCTGTTTGCCTTATTGCACTGGGTATAGAATTTTAGCTAGTTGCATGATGATAAGTAAAGTTTTCAGTGACAATGCTAGCTCTGAATTTTCTTATCTATCCTTAGCAGAGAAAAGTTCAGATTAAAATCCTACATATAAATGTCAGTCAGCTTTGGGAACATTTTGTAGACTCCCTGCCTTGGGACAGTGCCTTGTCAGATAACTGTCGTGTTCTCAAAAGTGAGTAAGATTACAGGCTAGGCAGCCAGTCTCCTCAGGTCAATTCTTTGCCCATGCCTGGAGTGCAGTATTATGTTATTGCAGCTCATTTAAGAACTCTTTGCACAATAGGCAAGCCCAGATTCACACAATTTGTATTGTCTCTGTAACACTAACACAGAATTAGTAGAATTCCATAAGAAAAGTCATTAAATGGACCTATCGTGAATGCCAACAGAAGACTGGTAAATAAAAAGGCACAGAACTGTTTCATGCTGGATTCTGAGAAAGGGATTATCAATATATTAATCAAATTAAAAGTGGATAAATGCTATTTATCTGCAGTTATCCCCAACTGGTGAGCACACGCAGACAGCAGGCGGAGGGAGAGAGAGACACGTACAGGTTTAATTACTTTTGTGCTTATGCCTCCATTAGTGGAAGAAAATCCTCTTCCCTGTCTATACTCTGTCTGCCCATGTTCTACACTTGTGGTGCCAAAATATTTCTTTTATGTATTTAAGATTAGTTAAAGACTTGACTAAATAGAGTCCTTTGGTTCCTAGCACTAACTTGAATCACAAAAGTTGTTACCCGCTGTCATAATAGGTGTTTCCTGTGGTTTGGTTTTTCAGGTGAGCTGGGGACATTTTACGGTAAAGCTTATTTAAGTGCGTTCCTGCATGGATGGCAAGAGTGCCCTGTATCTTGCAGTACTCAGCTCAAAGGTTGTGTTATGTTGTCCCAGATATGCTCTGTGTGTTCGAGGACACACTTCCTGCTCAGCAGGCTTCGTGGAATGCAACTGTGAATGGTAGAGCTTTAGTGGCATATTAGGTTTCCAGTATCCAAGTATTCTTTTTATATCATCCAGAACTCCATCTCCTGCAAAATATTTTAGGAACATCATTGTAAACCTTCCTTCAGCTCCTTATTGACTGTAAAGAGTACTGGAATGGTTTATTCATGATCCACCCAGTGGATAGCTAGGTGCAGCTGTCATCCTACAAAAAGATCACCCTGGTAACACCAATCAACAAGCAGAGTAAGATGATCCAAATATAACAGAAACCTTCTAAATGTTGCCTTTCAACTGAAATACAGAGGCACAACTTTATCCCAAACTTTGCCTGATGAAGTGGGATCTGTGAAATGTCTCATAGACATTGGTATTCAGTGCTGAAAAGCCATTGATTTTCAGTTTCCCTTACACAGTGGAATCTGAGGAAGGGCCTACATGATAAGGGAGCTGTGAGAAGAAATAATTAAAATAAGTAATTAGTTCAGCATCGTTTAGGAAAAGTTATTGGGAAAAGAGAATCGCCATGCAAAATATCAAACATTGGATCCATCTTGCTGTCTTCAACTGACACTGAACAATGACCAGTGCTAAAATTTATATCAGAATTTACTATAGCAGTAGGGGGAACTTCTGGATAGGAAGCCAGTTTATCCTTACAATTGCATACGGTGCCTATGCTGCACAGACATGCAACTGATACCACAGTTCAGCTCTGAGATCAGCACAAAAGTAGGTTTGCACTTGTCTCATACCTCGTAACCATAGCCACATAGAGGACCGGGCAGAAACTGTATTCTGGGCAAGAGCCAGTGCAAAAATGCAGCTGATATTCCGTGATGTCGTCTGGAAATCAACTTGCAGGGAAAGGGACAGACAGAAGGTTTGAAGTAAGACCACTACACACCTTACCTGAGAATGATGTATGCCTGTAGATCATGCCCGCAGTATTTGAATTCAGATGATCCATACTACCATTTGCAATTCCTTCTAATACAGTCACACATCGACATGCAATACAGCATTAGAAAACAGAACAAAACATGAAGAACAGTATCGGGAGGACTGTTTTCAGCACCATATATAGAGTGGTGACACAACAGTCATGGAAAAGCGGTGAAACAGTGGGTCACCTTTCAGTACATTTTCTGTGACTCAGTTCCTTAAAATCACAGATGACAAGGGTATGTCCAACACTACGTGTCAACGGTTTCCAGTTACAGTCTACTGCACTCAATGCATTGCAAGTTTTGCAGCACTGGATGGGCACATAGCTTAATTATAAAACAACCCTGAATTCATTATTACCATATGTATATCCCCTAAAACAGAGAGCTAATGGGATACTTTTCATAGTTCTTAAAACAAAAATTAATTTGGATCTGTCTATTTTTATCGTTTCTTTATTTCCATGGATAGACAATGATCTTGGGTAATGCTTAATATACATGTAATACACACTCTGAAACCGCTACTTTTCAAGTTTTATTTTAACTTGCTGTCAAAATATTTTCAGAAAAAAATCTCTTCTGCCCACAGACCTCACAGGACATTGTGTCCCGAATCTCTGCAAACTCACGTCCACATCTAGGAGGCTTTGGAATTTCTGTATGCAACCAGGAAAGCGCACTGTCACGTTACCTTAGTATGAAAGAAGAGCGATTCATTGCTCTTTGCTGCTTTGTCTTAGCAACTGCATATGAGCATCCTTTGTATTGCAGCAGTACGCAGATGGTATTACACAGATTAATAGACATTCTTAATCTTTCACATAATGAGATGAAATTAAATTACTGAATAGCTCCATGTATACAGTAAAAGAACAAGTTTGAATGCACAATTATTTTTATCAGCTCCTTTAACAGTATAAAAAAGCGCTTTAAATTCAACATGAATGTGATGTTCTGCTGTCTTTCTATTACTTTTGTAAATAGTTTTTGATTGCACTGGCAGTAGCCTCTTCTAATGATATCCAGCAGAACTGGCTATAAATATATATATAAAGACTGCTTCTTCTACGTATGGAGATATATCAGTCTCTATAGAAATTGCCTGAATAATTTAATACAGTATGACCTAATTTCAATACAATTGTAATCATCCTGTAGAATTTGTGTATTCTTCTCCAGTTTTTATTCATTCAGTTTCTAATTTTGATAGACTATACTCTTGCTATATTAGTAGCAGCAAGAATCTGTAGAAAATTGAGTGGCAAAATTAAAAATGAAAATGGTGTGCTGTGTTTTATACATATATATTCTTAAAATAGCAATTGGACAAATTCTGCTTGCCTCCAGCTCTCCAGTTCTGTCAGTAGCACCAGCATAGGTGCCACTGCATAAGGGAAGGAGGGCTGGAAGACAAGGGACTATGTGGAAATTCTTTCTTCACGACTGAACAGAGGTCTGGGGGATCTCCTGATATACGGATGCTCCCCTATCCCTGTAAATCATTGGCAGGCACACGAGAAGGTCAGTGAACTACTGCTGTATTTATACTGAAAACCAGTTCTTGGAGAGAATTGCTTGGAGATATTTCTTTCCCTGACCATGTATCTTATGAGTTGTGGCCAGTTTACGCTGAATATTGGCTTTTACCCTAAAGACAATACAAAATGTGTCCAGGTATGAGATTGCTTACATCAAATTGTACAACAAACCACTTTAATTACTTTTCAGTTTTTCACTTTGCCTCTACAGGAAAGAGAGTCACATTTTCTAGTATCTTACTAAGTTGTCAGACAAGCACGCTACTGAATGTCGTGTTTGACCACAGGCAGGTCCCCTAAAGGAGGATGCAGGAATCTTCATCGTGAAGTATTTTATAAAAGAAAACACTTAAGCACATTTGGAACTTCTGGAGTTCATCTGTAAGCTGCATAAGGCTTCTTAGCTTTTTCCTCCAATCGAAAGAGGAATGACACACATACAGATATTCCACCATTGTGGATATAAGATTATACAAGATTATGACTCTATAATGTCAATTTATCACAGTGCTGCATGTACTGCTACCAAGTACAAATACAGATCATGAAAAACATCTGTAAGTCCCTATAAGCAATTTGTCAGAATACTTTAAAGTACATGTATAATAAATGAAGAACACATGTTTCATAGGAACCAAATGAAACTAGAGCTGTACCGAATGCTTTGCCAGAGACTTGAACAGCTGTGGACATCACCTCTCTCTCCCTCTATCCAGCTTTAAAAGGCATTGTTTTCCTTTTAGCTTGACAGGTGATGTTTACAATACCGTCAGTCTTCCTGAAAGACAGAGTGCCCAAAATATCTCTGTAGACCATTTCCATCTCCTTAAATGCTTTTGATTTTCGTTTTAGATATTTGGCACTTTCTGCTAAATTACAAAGGGTCCTCACTGCACCATCCTTGCCAGCTTCTAGAAAGACACCAAATACCTACCGACATTTACTTATGAAAAAATACCAGGTTACATACTGTATAGCATCTTCTGTCCGGCAGCTACAGTTAAGAGATGGAAAAGCTTTGTTCATTTACTATTCTGTTCAGAGGGCGCGTGCACAAACACACCCACACACATACGTCTTTCAAGGTTCTAAAGAGGTTTGTCTGACTTTCCTGAGCTTGATGCCTCAACAAGGCTATGGATTTTTTCCGTCTGAACAGAGTATAAGACGGCAACGCCAAAGTCTCTTTGCTATTAAGTTTTGCATCTCAGATTAAGGTCACAGCTTTAGTACTATTCAGAATGATACATTTCTTTACACAGAGAAAAACTTAGCAACCAACACACCCTCCCCCCCCCCCAATAATATCAACTGAATGCTGTCACTTCCATGTAAAACCTGGGCACGCAGTTTAATTCTCTCTCTCTAGTCTTCCTACTCCACCAGTTTTTGCTTTGCTTCTCAAGTAACAGCTTCCTGCTTCTCTCATTCTTGTTTCAGATTTATTTCTGATAATGATAAGCAGTGGGAGTGGAAGACGTTTTCTTTTATTAAATCTCCAAATATTAGTTCCCATACTTTTCAGTGTCTACAAGGATTCGCCAAACCTGAGAAAGGAGCAACAACTTTTTTGCTTGACAACTCTGTTATAAAATATATTGTTATTAAATTTTGAGTAACCTTTCAAAATACTGAACAGTGTTATATTCAAGAAATGTGAATGAATTATAAACATTCTATTACTCAAGTCAATCTGACATGCATTACAATATATAATAAATTGATAGTTTTACTTTGTTTTATCTGCTTTAAAAAGTAGCA
>NW_008825108.1:1975095-1985750 GCF_000699105.1 Pygoscelis adeliae
TTCAGCACTGAACATATGCAATCACCATTGTATATTTAAAAAAACAACCCACTGATTATAAGATAGCTTAAATAGCCCCAAGTGTCCCTGAAGAGCTACTGTGTGCTGTGTAAAAGCTGAATAATCCTCCCCATGTCAGAAGGTGACTCTTCAGCTGTTCAGGATCGTGAGCTGATATGCTACCACTCGTAAAAAAAGATTCAAAACCCAAGAACATACATTTAGGTAAAGATCACTGCGACGGTATTGGAATTAATCTGCAAGAGCTGACAACACTGAAACCAATCTAGCAAGAATGATTCACGGAACTGTAGCTTTTACTTAAAACCAAAACACAGCAAATTCACACCAAAATAAGTTCAATGGGAATATGAAATTTTTACATCCTATTTGGCTCATTTTTCTTCTTTTACAAAGATAACTGGAAAAAAGGAATATGTTCAAACACACTTTCTATTTAAATACATACTGAATGCAGTATTCATATAACACCAGAAGTGCAGTCTGTGCAAAAGTACTCCAAATCATTATTGCTCAGTGATCTGAATAAAATACTTTAACATATTTATGAAGGCACGTTGATAGAAGAAAAGCTGTTTCAATCATCTGTGTTTGTTTTAATCATCAAAATAGGGGAATTCACTTTGGCCCCTGTGCTTAGAAAAATATGACTTTGACTTTCAAAATCGCATTAGCTTTAATATTTAGTCTCAGTATTTACATGGTAGTTTCTTCCCATTCAAGCTCCACATCACCTACAAAAGAAACAGATACATTACATTAACCTGCCTTGTAAACAAACAGTAACTAATGGCAGATAACTTTCGGCTGAATTTAAAAGATATTGCAGGGAAGAAAGTGGAAAGCTTGAGCAACGACTGTTACCATGAGGGAGACTAAAGGGCAGCAAAATGCTAGAAAATTACAGTTCTGAAGCCAAAAAATGCATGTCAAAGTATTTGTTTCTGCTTCTTAGTCTGGACAAGTCAATGCACCTGCTAGGAAAAAATAATATTTGAGACAATCTGTACCTCCTTACCTTCCATGGCATCCAGAGAGTCCATCTTTTGCAGTGCCGAATAATTTACAAAACATATGGGCTGACTACTTCCCTTGCTTGCCAACAGATCCAATACACATTGATGCAAAAATATATATTGTGCCTGTAAGATGTGAATTTAAAGATGTTTGAGTAGAAGAAAAATGTAATTCTAATACCAAAAAACTTTTTAATTTTTTATATAACATTTAGATGTTCTCAAAGTAACTGCAGTTTAACTCAGCAACCTCAATACTTCATATATGCCTGATGTGATTTCATTCATTATGAGGCATAATGCATTAAAATTTGTCAAAACATGTTAATTCTTATGCCCAGTAAGATATATGAAATTAGACTAATCACAACTGAGACTAATAGGCTGTTTTCACAATTTTCTGTAAAGGTTTCTTCTACGAAAAGTTGTTTGATTACTTTTTGCCACTAGATTCAGACTGAAGAAACTGAACCACATGAATGTAATATATAGATGAGAAAATCTTCCTCTTTCTAGCATAGAGAAAACCAGCAGGGTGCACTCAAATGCAAAAGTTCAAGTAAATCTACATGTTCTAGGAGCATGCACCATTGCTAAGAGCAAAAAAACACATTATTTTTAGTGATACTTCTTAGACTGTAGCATCATTTTTAACAGACTATAATGCAAAGAGTGGGGAACTAAAGTTAATCTGACACTTCCAAGGACATAAAGTAACTCTGGGTAATGATTGCTGAACAGAGAAAAATTAAAAAAAGGCAATGTAAGAATGAAATAAAGAATGAAATAAAAGAATGAAAACAGACAGAAAGAAAATAAATGGATTAAGCATATCTTCACATAGGAGAAGTACTGTGTATGTAGACGCAGAAAATGAGCCAGATCACAGATTCATTTGGGTTGGAAGGGACCTCTTGAGATCACCTAGCGCAACTCCCACTGCTCAAGCTGGGTCAGCTAAAGCACGTTGCCCAGGACCTTGTCCAGATGGGTTTTGAACATCTCCACAGATGGAGATGACCAAAATAATTTTAATTTCCCTGACTTTTGCACAGGTAAATACATTAGTGCACTTTTTCTGCTCAATAATTGCTATT
Source organism: Pygoscelis adeliae (assembly GCF_000699105.1). Taxonomy (NCBI): domain Eukaryota; kingdom Metazoa; phylum Chordata; class Aves; order Sphenisciformes; family Spheniscidae; genus Pygoscelis; species Pygoscelis adeliae. The sequence goes on from NW_008825108.1 coordinate 1,977,230, forward strand.
TTGTTTCAGAACTGCCATCAGTTTTCAATTCAAGTGTCTCAAATTTATAAGAGAAATTTGTTTACATGGATATGTTTTAGGGTCACAGCTCCAGAGCCACGGGTAATTAAAACAGACTTTCACAGGCCCCTGAAGTACACAGTACCATTACACTTTTCAATAGCTTGCTTACTGAAGCAATAGCATGGCATTATTTCAAACTAGCCTTTGTACTTGTCTTGGCAAGATTATAAACTTTAACAGATCCACTGGACAAATATGGATTTCTAGAATGAAGGTCTTAAGTTTCAGTGGAGTTTAGACTGGTTGCTCCAATTCAGAAGGTTTCTGGACTTCAGAAGACTGAAAGCTCCATAATCTCTCGTGTTCATACAGCTACTTGTGAGCATGTAGCAATGAAAATCTTTCCGGGTTTGCCAGGGGAGAGTGAAGCAGGATAGCTGGGGAATGTATGTGTGCCAAATTATTTTCCCAGTTACAGTTAATGACATTCTTAATTATTTGAAAGTCTTTTTATGGTTGGAAGTGGGAGAGAGAATAAAAAAGTTCACTAAAGATTAGGTTATGCACTTCATCTGTAGTCCAAGGGCAGGCCTTGGTAATGTACAGGCCGCCAGGCAGAGTACCAGGATATTGAAATTATATCTACATTAGGGAATTAACGTGTCTGGGTACATCGCCAGCCGGTGCAACTTGATCATCCAAACTACTGCAAATTGTTTGGATAGTCCCTCGCATAGTTTTGATCCACGTGAACCAGCACTATCTCAAATAATTTCCAGGTGTGTTTCAGGAGTTACTACAGACTATGGGTCAATCCCTATAGAGAGCTTGGATGCAGCTGTCTTTTGTGAAGAGTGGTAACTGCAGAGGTGTTTAATTGCACAGATGTGGGCCATTCTGTGCCCATTGGCTACAGTAACAGAGAGTGACTCTGGTGGCAAAAGAAAAACTATTTTGAAGCTATAACCAAGCAAAAGACAGGTCTGAGAGCAACCAGGTTTTATTTATTTTACTCATAGATCTCACAGACAGTTTGACTGAGGGATCTCTAAACTGAGTTCTGGGAAGGAATTGCTCCTCTTCATATCTTCTGTGCTGATCACGTAAAATCTGACTTATAGACTACTAAACAGTGTTTTATAACAGAACTGTCAGAATAGCTTGACTACTGAATCCGCCATAAAACTTTACAAGATTTCATTCTCTTTGGGCACGTTTTAGTGCTGATCTGCATTTTGTAGTCTTGCAAACATGAGCTAGAAATGGCCTGGACAGAGAACAACCTGTCTCAGGATTTTGCAGCTAGCATATAGATCAATACTTGATCTGTTTGGAAATCAGAACTATGAGACCATCGTCTTCTATTGTGTTTTGGCACATTTTTTTCTAGCCTCTGCCAAAATATGCAAATGAAGAGGTACGCAAAAATAATACACATTTTAAAAATGTACACTGATCTTATCAAATGTCTTACTGTTTTAAGATTTTATTCTGGGGGGCCTCCCATTAATTTGTCTTCCAGCCTTTGCCTTATTTTCAGATGATTCTATTTCTAGTCAAAAGTGTAAAACAACAACCAAAAAAAGTATTCCCAGAATTCATCATCACAGGGAAGTCCTGGCAATCGTTTAGCTGCATCAAGACTTCAAAAGGAAAAATTGAAAGCAATTGGTAATCAGACAGCACCTTACAAGAAACAGCATGACACAGTATCACCAGGAGGTCTCAAAAAAGCTGAAGTGCAGTTGCTGAAGAGAGGTTAACCTCGCTTTGTACATTCTGACACACTTTTCGTATATTCTGACATGATATAGAACAGCAGAATTGCATTCCTAATGGAACAAGTCTCCTTACATTAAAATCAGTTTAAATCCATCAGTCATGTGGAAGTTCATCCTGAAACTGCTCACCCGTACTCAAAGGCTTCAGGCAGCAGCCTTGGGTTAGATCTGGCCTACAGGAGACTTAGGGCCAGAAGCCTTATGCAAATACAGCTGGATTTCCATTCCACTGGGTGTTTAGGATCAGCTTTAAATTCTGCTATCCTTTAAAAATACCCAGATCTCCAGGTACAGCAGAGGTCTTCCTTACCAGCTGGTCATCACTAACTTATATCCATATTCAATAAGTCTGCCAGAAATGCACCTTTTTAGACCCAAACCCCACCATTGCCTTGATTTTGCAAACTCTGAAGTCTGTGCTTAGTTCTATCCATATGTGTTATTTTATTTGAAGCAATTTAAAAAGAATCAAGGAATCATTAATGAGGTCAAAGGTAAGTGAATACTGAAAAGTTTGGAAGACCTTGCTACATATACATACACAAAAAATACAGTTAAGTAGTAAATAAAGTCAAATTAAGTAGTGCACGAGCAAATCCATTTTTTATTTAACAACTCTTCTTCACCCAAAACTGGAAATGAACTTTCCCAAAGTCTGAGAAATTATGATTTAGGTTCTAAACACTAAATATCTCAGCACTCTTTTCAGCACTTGTCAAGACTTTGCTGGCCAAATATACTTAAATAGATAAAAAGAATACAGTTGCACAATGCTTGAAATCCAAATAAAAGCAGGATTTGGTAGAAAATGTATTAGGCGGCTGATTGTTATGAGTTTTCTAGTCTTGTTTTGTAGGAGATGAGATGACTAACTTTTTAACAACAGGAAAACAGAATAGATAAATATATAAATCTTACCAGATTCTGTACCATACACATTCTTTCACTTCTTAACTCAGCTACGAGTCCATAGATATCCACAAAATCATGGTCATTTACATGTTGGGTTAAATGGTCAAGTGCAATATAAACACCTGTTCTTCCAACACCAGCACTGCAAACATAATATGCAAGATAAAATAAAGTTTTTATGTTCATTTTTTTAGTATAAAATATTTTCTTAGAATATTCTGGTTAAATTAAGTTTATTGTGAATAGAAAACTTTGGAAAAAATTCAATCTTTTTCAGTATTTACTTTTGTGTGTGTGTGTCTCCTTGCTGAATGGGATCAAGTGAAATCTGGATTTGAGCCACGTTCTGATTTTGATTTTACAAGGGGTTGCATGGGACAAATGAGATATAACTAAACCAAACCTGTGTAAGTGGAAAAATGGTCCCACAGCTTTTCTGTGAATTTTCTGGAGCTCACTAATTCAAAGAAAAAAAAATCACAAGATTTTGTGAAATCACACCTGGATTCTGTGATGCTTTTGGTATTTGAGACAAAACAACATGGGCTCTAGCAAAACATTGAAAAGAAAACACTTTTAAAAGGAGGATGTGTGTGCAAGGCATGCTGGTAGCTAGTGTTGTTTTATTTCAAGGTTTGAAAACAAATAGGATTTTCTCAAAATCACTATCAGACTTCTCTGCAATTAGCGTAATAAATGCAGAGTATATCGCTGCAGATAATCAGGAATTGCACAGAAAAACTCTCTTGAACCTGCAAGATCTAATGAGCAGAAAGTAATGAATAAGCTTTCTGGATATGAGAACGCGTACTGCTGCTTTATAACACCGGGAATTTGAGCACAGGTGGAGTATCAGGCCCATGCTGGCCCCTTTATGTATCTGTGTTGTGAAAAGGGGATAGGATTCATTGCAGAGGGGCCCCAGAGCACATAAGCGTCCTCAAAACGTGAAGACCGTGTGGTTCCCTCCTGTAACAGTCTCTCTGGCCCCTGCAGTAGAGGGAAATGTCAAACTGCCAATGACAACGATATCAAATAAAATGAGGCTTTATCACCCATTGTGGGTGGCACCTGTAGGACGCTGAGGACAAATAGAAAGGGCTCCCATGCATGATAACTGGACAGTTAGGGAAGAGATTTGTGGCACCAAACCCAGCTTTTCCTTCCGCATATTTCCAGACTCACACTAAGTGAGAATGAGGCAAAGAATCAATCGCAAGCCTCTGAGTTCAGATGACTATTTTGGAGTCTGCCCACTCATTTGGTGGGAACACTGACCTGCATACGAAATTCAGACGCACTCACCACCTTCCTGAAGACTTAGCCTTCCCCACACACTTACTTTTTGAAATAGCTGTTTAAGAGTGTTGAGTATGAAATCAATGGGAACTATGACAGCTGAACACCTCTAACCACCATACCATTTATTTAAGAGCCTAAATATAGATTTTAGCTGTTTACAGGCATCCAAGCTTGAAATCTGGCATACGCAAACCCTTATTCCTATTTGTCATTGTCTGTGGCTCCCAAATAGTTTCTTCCTCTTGATATGTGGCATGTACATTTTAAAATACAATTTTTAATACTTATTTCTTAAGAAGAGCTAGAAATATAATAGAAGTAATTAAAACCAACATGTCAGTTGCTATTCCTCTTCTTACGATAAAGAGGAAAATTGAGATAAATCCAGCAGTACCTTACGGTAATTGTTGAAGTAACTATTTCACTGACATTACCTCAATGGGATTTCCAAGAACGGAAGATCAGACACACTTTGGCATTTTACGTCCTAGAAAGGACTATGGGCACTGCTAGAGAAACCTTCACTGCTGTCCATACTAGAACCATACCTGTGCACTCAGTTTTCATTGTTCTTCTTCTGGCAACTTGCCCGAGAATTAATATGCACTTCAAATTATAAGATACTAAATAATGATTTGGTGAATATGCTTACCTGCAGTGAACCACCATCGGTGTATTATCATGTGCTCGACTTGCACGGATAAGTTTTACAAAATGGATAATTGGTGCAGTAGTTTCAGGGACTCCATGTTCTGGCCAAGAAGTAAAGTTACACTGCCGCACCATCATGCAGTCTCCATGCTGAAAAATATAAAATAAAGCAGTTTTTGCAGAAGAAATGTGACAGAAGATCCAGTAAGCTACATGTAAACTTCTCAGCAATTTCATGTAAAAAAGAAAGGTAGAATAGCCTAATAATTATAAGACGTACTTGTGCCAAGAGATAATTTGTTGCGCACAGATCCTACGGCAGGTTTTTTGAGAGAGATGGCATCAAGTCCATCTTTCAGGAAGTACTAATGACTTCAGCAGTCACTCTCCATTTGACTTCAGTCACTATATCAATGTAATTTGTAGATTACAGGTTGAAGTTTCTATAGCTCATTTAGAAGTTTAGTGAACTGGGCTGACAAACTTATTCAGGGAAAAGCAATCATTCTAAGACTGATCTAATGTAGTCGAGGCAAACACACATATGCTGGTAAACACAAACATATTTTCTAAGTGTTTGATGCCCTCTCAATCAGAGCAGCAGCAATAGTAACTCAAAGAAAAGAGCTGGTTATGATCTGATATCTAAATTAACTATGAAGGACATAAGAATAAAAGCACAGGATCATGCCAAAGGCCTGTCTAGACCAATATCCTGTTTCCAACAGCAGTCAAGGGAAGTTCATACGGAAAATTATAAAACATGACAACAGTGTACCTGTAGTTCCACAGACTATCCTTTCCATTCCTAACAGTTTGTTACTTATGAACTGCCTCAGTAAGAGATGGTATCTTGAAATTTAATAGTACTTGTCAGAATTTTCTTATACTAATTTCTCCAGATCTTATGAAGTCCTGTAAGTTTTTAGCATTCACAATATCTTGCACCAAGGAGTACCACAGTTTAATCAACTGCTGTGTAATGAACCAGTTCCAATTTTTTAATTTATTTCGAACCAACCACTTGCTCTTTTCATATTGCAAGAAACACTGAACAACTGTGAACAATTATGTGCAGCAACTACTTTGGGTCTATGTTTTTAAAATTGATCAACATAAAAACAAAAGAGAAGTGACCTTGGATGCAATATGGCAATAATTGTGAATGATTTCCATCACATATGCTTTTTACCTTCACTGGAAGATCATCAAGAATCCATCCATTTGTGAATGGACGATGAAGTACAATCTCAAAGCCAGCAATATGGCACATTTAATGACATGCTTATAAAGGACATAGCTTCTTGTGCAGGGTAGTCCAGCTATAGTAAATGGATCACTTAGTCAATTCAAGTTATGTTTTGTTTTCTTTTCTTTGCAGCCTCACCCTGGTGAACATAGGTGACTTTGCATTTTGCTGGCATGCATTTTTACTCTAAATAGTCCCTTTTCCAGTCTTGTTTACTTTATGTCTTATTTTAGCTTAAAAAAGTTTATCTTCTCTCACTCATTTTAAAATGTTGAATCGTCCGGTACTATGTGCACGACATATCCTTATGGGGTGACCCCTGAGACAATCCCCTAACTGCTGTGTTCCTTTTGTCACATGCACATGCCACGGGATGGTAATGCATGTATTTGGATAGCCAAGTTCAGGTCCTAGGATCTGGCTGCACCGCATACAACACAGGTCAATGTCGGGAGTGCAAGGAGGCTGACTTCACCTTGGGTCATTATGCCCAGATTGCTTTCTGAGCCCACCTGCTGGTCTGACTTAACGCTGGGTGCTAATTTTTCCAAAGAGTGGAAACTATAGTTGTGGATCATGACAAAGATGAACATCTATGCTGTACCTCCCACCCCCCTTCCCAGCACAAAGAGTGGGAGTAATACTCATGATTCTCATTTATATTGAATGAATCTCCTGGGGGTGGAGGCCAATACAACTGGTGGTACAATGAAAAACAGCTGCACTGCACCAGAGAATCTTGCCCTTTAATCTGAGAGGGATACATTCAAAGGGATTTGTCTGATCCCAGAATGGTTAGGATTACTCCTTTCTAGAAGAGACAACTGAGGTGTCCAAATAGAAACTTCACCTCCCACCAGACCAGAGGTTCAGTAACCTTGATAGGCCCTTCATAGCATGTCAGCCACACATCTGAGCTCTTTGTGACAGAAACTGGAGAAAATTCTCAGAAAAAAACCCCAACACCCAGGAATGAAAACAAAATGCAGGAAAACCAGGAGGTACAATGCATATGCATTAAAAGAGTAAAAGAATAATACTGAGGGATAGTTGGGTGGGATGGAGCACATCTGATGTTCTTTGAGGTGTTGGATGGGTTTTATTAAATCAGCTTCCAGTTCTGGCTTACCCTTTCAATTTTTAGATCTCTGATGGTCCAGTCTATCTGAATATCTTCCATCAATTTAGTAATCACTATATCCCCAAACACTGTAACTGGTTTATTATCTTCTGGCCAGTACTGATGACATCTTATCTGCAGGGAGATGATTACTGATTAACAATGATCATATTATAATCTTGACAGAAACTACATACAGAATTTCCAATTATATCAAATGCTGTTAATTGGTACACTGGTAACTTACCCGTCCTTTTTCAAAACATTGTGTAAGCATCACAAGTGTTTTTGCTCTCGTCTCCCACACCATTCTCCAGAAATCGCCCACTGTTCCTGGTAATGGCCCCTGAGTTGCAATAAACTCATTTGGACATAAATAACCCTAAGAAAAAGAAAATATTTAATACATAATGGTTGGCAAGGAAAAAAACAGTTTGCATGCGACTCATGGTTGTGCCTGTAGCTATCATGCCTAAGGCTAGAACCTTGTCAGACATACTAAACGAATTGGCACAGGCCTGGCTAACCATTGCATGGCAGATGGCCTTGAAAACCTAAGGAAGTAAGGTATTTTTTCCACCGTGCAGATCAGTTATGAACCAATGCTCTAATAAAGTTTGGGAAATGCCATCCTAACAGAAATGCATTTGGCAGAGAAATTACAGGGACAGCAGGTCAGTAATTCCCATTTAAAAATACCTAAGCCTTCATATCTGCAGATCCAGCCAGAGGCCACCAAGAACTGTGTCAGGTGGTGGCCAACAAAGTAGAATTAAATAGGGCTAAGGAGCAGCAGAGCCAGGGAAACAACTAAGGAATGGTCTGAGAGCTAGTGCACGCTATACACCATGCTGATGACCTTGTCCTTCCAGTGACCGTCAGGGATCTGCTGTAACTTAGGGATGGAGCTTACTCAAACAAATGATCTCTGATAAAAGGTCTTTGAGAAACCTACTGTAGGGGCTGACTTCTGTTTAGTGTTGGCTTCTGCTGTTTAGTTCATTTATAAATTAATGTAAAACCTGGGGGAAAGGAAGTTTGTTGAAAAAAATCTGTGTAAATGTTGTCGGTGCATGGGTTCTCATGGATCTGTTTCCTCAAAGAAACTAAGCGTACCCGACAGGAACTCTTATGTACTGCAGGAAGTCTAAAATAACAATAGCAATAATAGCAATAAATTTATGCTGCAGAGCTAGCAGTCTATAATATCACAGAGTTCTGCTTATTGCTCAAAACCACTGACACAGTGGTTTATAGCACCACCGAAGCTCCTTGTTGGAATTATAGCCCTATAATTCACATCTGCCTGTTACTTACTCCATCTATAATACACAGAACAGGTGGCAGTGAGAAACTATGTTAATCCTCCCTAGTTTAAGAGTGAGGTGAGAAACTATAATTCAGGGATGCAAAGCTCACAGTTCAGTTACTGACTTTGTAAACTTGTCTTGTTTATCCAATGAAAATAAAAGTAGCAGCCAAGTTCCCATTTGTTAAAACTGT
>NW_008825108.1:1985787-2028235 GCF_000699105.1 Pygoscelis adeliae
TTTATATGTATGCATATCTATATATACCTAGATAAGTAGGCATGTAAACACACACACAGATATTGTATATTTACAGCTATGAGCACTTATATATTTACACGTCCACAAATAAGGAAAGTGGGAGCATATAAAGGGCAAAGCTTTATCCCTGAGAAATGGTAACATTACGGTTGTCTATTCACTGATGAACGGTGACCTGAAGTGAGATGCCTGTATGCAGTAAAGACAGGCAAAATCTCAGCAGGGAACACTCTCTGCAGCTGGCTTTTGCTGCAGCTTTTTGGAAGTTGCTGTTAGCGTTTCCTGCCTAAGCCTCGGTGTGTCAGCTAGTGACAAGAAGGGTAAAGACTAGGCCATGCTCCGAGCTGTCTGGTCTCCTTCTCAGTGGTTCTGTGTATAGTCCCAGCATCAAGTAACAATGTGGCATGGCTCTTCCTATCCGCTGTCAGAACGAGGACATTCCATATAAAGGGACTAAACAGCTTTTGCTAATGAGGGAGGAAGATGCTGTCAGCTCTATTGCTCATTCTCTGCGAATGTCTCTTAGTTACCTGGAAATAACTATTTCTGCTTGCCATTGTGTCATCTGTTTAGACTACAGTCTGCATGTCTTGCTATGTGTTTGAATAATGCTTAGTGCAAATCAAGTTTTGACCTCATGTGAGACCACCAGCCACTGCTACAACAAATTAAATGCATAATTATAAGTCACACTTTGAGCTTCAACAGGACAAAAATGAGATGAAAATATAGATGAAGAATTTACTGAGAATACAATTAGAAAATGGAAGGTCTAGGAAGAAAGCCGAGGATGAGAAATATAATACTAGTTTCTTCTTCAGGAAGCCTATTTGCATTTTCCTCCATCATAACTTTCACAAAATCATAAGGGGCATACCAATCCCGCTCACCAAAACTATTAGCCATTTCTATGAAACTTTTCAGTTCAGTCATCTTTACATTGTCCTATTCATATACAATAGCTCCAACTCCTGAACCAAGACACCAAATAACACCTCTCTAAACAATTGACCTCAGTGGGAGTTCCACTATTATCTTTAATGATAACGGTATGAGACAATTTATAGAAAGTAATTTGCTGGACACAGTTTTGATTATTACTGAAAATCATTGCTTCGCAATGAAAATGGGTTAGTTTATATTTTTAGCTAGTCGCGTTCAATGCCACTGGAGTCACTTGAACAATGCCATGGCAACAGTAGCTGTTGTGAATGAAAGAAAAATTAGAATCCTGTTCTTCTTGCAAGTTATTTTTTGACCCTCTCTTCTACCAGAAAACAAATACAGTAAAAATGTGAGACGCTTTCTACTTACAGACATGTAGCTGGCATTAATGTAGTCAGATCCAGGAATACCAGCATCAGGCATCAGCTTTACTCTGTTGTTATTATCTATCATGGAAATAATAGATAACATAGTTAACTAAAAGATTGTTCAAAAACCATAGACGCATGTAACAAGTGTTCCTGGAGTGCCAAGAAATCAAAAGTACTGTTATTGTTGCTAATCTAACAGTACTTGACATAGTAGAACACTAATTACAAAGGGAATTTAACCAATTTCCATTACTGTATGGTCATCCTTTAATGTTCCAGACATATTTTAATATAATACTTCTTAATTAAAATGGTGAACGTGCCGAAACCTCCAATTTGATGTATGTACGGGAGGATACTCTGCCTAAAGGTAGCCCGTGTACTTTAAGCCATGCTGTTCTAGCACAGACAACTTCCGTGTGAATCAGACAGCAAGGTCTGACAGTCTTTCCCATATACTTGCTGTCCAGGTCACAGATTTGTGCCAGATCCTGGCACTTTTATATACTTTGACTTCTTTTACATAAGGTAAGCTCATTATTACAGAAAAAAAATCATGATTGAGGGTTTCCAATTGGGGCCCACGGTGTGTATGCAGAAATGACAAAAACCAGGAAAGACGTCATATGTGAATAAGTAAATGCTGAAAGCAAACATTCCAAATTTTGATGTTTGGTCCTCAACTTGGTGAAAAAAATTCCAATATAAAGTTAAAGATTTATGAAACTCATCTGTTTATATTTCGTTGTGTGTCATGAATATCAATTTTTAGTGACTGTAACTTAGAGTATGTCTTGAACAAGGCAGTAGATAGCAGGAACAGCTGCTCTGAAAAGTTAATAGCACAGAATGTAGCATTATTAACCAAGGAATGCCATGCTCCCCATCTCACATCACAGCTAATGCCTAAAATAATAATGACATTTCTTGTCTTATTAAGTGAAAAATGAAGCAGTGTTGAGTACAGAGAGACAGACTCCTGTCTCCTGTGATAAAATCTAGCCTTGGCTTATAAGTTATCATACAGTCACTCTGATCTTCTGTGGAACCTTTGCTGCACATGTACACATATCCACAAGAAAGCATACCCAGGCTCCTGAGGTAGCTGAATGCACAAACATGTGGATTTTATATGTTTAAAAAAATTACTTCTCACTAAAGGGAAAAAAACCAAGGAAGAATGTTAAAGAGTTTGCTACATGGCTTGAATTACAAAGCTAAGAAACTATTGAGGCTACAGTTTCTTGCACCTGCATATTAAAGCTTGTGAGAGCAAGTTGAAAGCTACTTGCAAATAAAACTGTCTTTAAAAAAACACAATGAAAAGACAGATTGCTTGACAGAAAATTATTTCATAATGTGGACATGATTGTTCTGCCATTTCAAAGACAGATCAAACAAAAATACAGTTGCATTCCAAATATAAGCTGCACTATTGAAGGTAGAGAGCAAAATGGAGGAGTTGATTGGTAAACACACATACATGGCTTTATGTTTGGGAAACGATTCTTAGACCTGTTCCAAGGCAGATCAGCATCAGTTGAAGCAAGGTCTTCGAGAAACTTGGGAAGTTCCTGCAGAGGAATAAATGTTTGTTGGCAAACCTTTGCATTTCACCTTCAGTGAATATAAAAAATCACACAATCACTCCAGTAAGAAGAAGAATTCTTCAGTTCTGCAACAGCGTGCACTTCTAGGAACAGCTGGAAGCATTACAGAGCATTCCACCTCGCTGTCAACCCCAGTTACACCAGCAACATTAGATGCAGCGCTGCAGACAATGCTGTCAAGTTGAACAATTAAAGCTTACATGAACTTTCACCTTTACAAGTCTGGATAAAGCCAGCCTATCACCTTTTGTAGTTCTTTTCTGTCTTTTCATGAAGTCACATGCTTGGTTACCGTGCCCTACTGACTCAGCCTTATTCTTGAATAATGCCTTTTCCTGACTCCTGTAGCTTGGGAGAGTTCTTGCCACAGCATGAGAACTGATGAGAATTTAATTAAGTTGAGACAACTGGCAATTAGCTATTGTTCACAGGACTGTTTCTGAAAGGGGTGGGAAGAGTTATTTTGGGTTGTACTGCAGTCTCATAACTGGTCATTAGTTCTATTACTGAAGGGCAGAGATGGATAAATAATTCATATTGAGGAACTTATTTGATGGGGGTGTTTATGTACATAAATAGGTATAATTTCCAAAGCTGAGTAAAAGAGCAGAGACAACTTCATAACTTGTTAATGGAGAAAACATATTAATGTGATGATCTCGCAATGGTGATAAGAGAATAGAAAACTCTTAGAAAAGCCAGAATTCAGCCAGAATTTCTAAGTTAATAACTACATTACCTGTAATAGATTTTCCCTTTGTTTGACAAATGTTATATGCAAGTCTATTTCAACATCTAAGATACAAATGAAGAGATCTACCTATTGCTTTGAAAGAGTACAATACAAAATTTTGCCGCTTGTGCTGAGTAATCCCTTCAAATTTTTCTTTTAATATTAACAGTTACTCTCCACATGGGCTAATTCCAAAAGTGGGGCAGATAGCCCTACTATCAGATTCAATGTTAATTATTTTCAAGTGCTCTTTTCCCAGGTATTTGAGACAGTTTGTCTTCTATAAATAAAATTTAATGGGCAACTGTTAGCAAATAAATAAATAAATAAATGAAAGAGGTAACGAAAAATGGAAAAAGCAGGAGTGTTTTTTATTCCAGTGTTTTTCTTTCATTGCTAATTCAAATATTTTGTCAGCTTTATTTGATGGGTTCAGATATTAAGAATAATTTAACATGAGCATTAGCAAAATGGGATAATTTAAAAACTGATGTAATAAGCCAAGTCAGTAAATCATCTAATGTGATATCCTATTTTGTACAATGGATAATGTCTGACATAGAAAATAGAGCTCAAAACCCTTGAACTGTATTATATGCAATATTATCCCATAAGAAATTTGTTTCTTTCACCATCTGACAAAAATCCTATGGCCTGAAGTATGAGGACTACTTCACTTCTATAGTTATATCCTCAGTAATATAACTGCAGGTGCTTCTGTACGGAAGGGGAAAGATGGTTTCACAATGAAAGCAAAAGACTTTCAGACAAGGGACCTGACTTCTCTTCCTAGCTCTGACACCTATTTCCTTGGGGAAAGAATTAGGGGAAGAATTGCAGAGAACAGCTAGATGCTCATCTCCCTTTGAAAATTAACAAAGGACTAGATCCCATCCATGCCCTTCAAAATCTCTCTAAATATCTATGTTTCCTAGGGATGAAAGTCTATGATTATGCCCCTTCTAAAAAGAAAGTTTCTGACTTAAAATCACCTTATAAAGAATGGCTGACTACATTTATACCTGTATGTTAAAGAATTAAAAAACATGCTTAACAAACATGAAGTAAATACAAAACTAAATGAAGGACTGTTAACATACTGTAGCAAAATATCTTTAAAGGCACTCATTATTTTAAAATCTTGCCTTTGAATCAACCTCTGCCATACTCAAAGCACATTTCTTTTACCTATTCAGTTGCATGTGCCTTTTGCCTCATTAATCCCCTAGAGAAGTAAAGCCCCAATCCTACAACTGAACCTAGAGAAAGATCCATGTGCTCAGACAGAGTGCTGTGCGGATTTGATAATAACAGTAAAACACAGCTAAGGGTGGAGATGTTAAAATTCCTCTCATTCAGAAAGCTGAAACTCTCCCACAAAATTACTGTCATTGAATTTTTCATGAAGGAAGAACATAGACAAAACCTCTATGGCATTTTGCAGGTGTTACGGGCCATGGGATCCCATATCATGTGCATGTCATGTGAACTTTAACTTGCCTCATTTGCCTCACTCCTCTGAGTCTTGGCTTGCCAGTTAACTAGTATAGAAGTAGTTGTCCAGTACTTTGTAGTAGAGAGGAAATAGAGAATCAGATTATGTTATGTTTGTAATGATGCTTCCATATCTGAACAAGTGCCCAAAAGCCTTATACCAATTCTCTGCAGCAGTATGGATTTCAGACTAAATGATTATTTTCAGAACTGGGGAAAGACGGTTTGGATTCCCAGATTCAATAACAATTTGCCACAGAAACCATATTTCTTTGCAGACTCATAAAACTTCAAAATAATTAATTTGCACTTTGTTTACTGTAGTACATTTATGGTACTGTGGTGACATTTGGAGGTATTTCACTTTTTTGTTCATGAACAGTAATTATCATAAAACACTTACGGAAGTATTTCTGTTTCAGTAATTTGCCACTTGCTAGAAAAACTTGATTTCCCAGAGGTACTGAGAGATACATGAATCATCTGGAAAGCTGGAAGTTTGAATATCAGCTAAGGGGTGCCCACCATCAGTTACTGTGGCTCCCTATGGTTTCTTTAAGCCTGTCTTTTCTGACAAGACATGGATCCAGATCCATTCCAAGGTCTAGATTGTCTTCTCATCACATTTACACACAGGCCATGTTCACGTGCAGACCGAGATTGAACCCTGGAGATCTCCAGGCACAGCAGCTTGGTCAATCCAGCAAATTAGTTGAGACCAGGAATGTCCCTGGATTCCAAGAGTAAGTGAAATGGAAAGAGCCACATTTATGCTAGAAAACTCCAAAACAGGTTTGCTGTCTACAAACTGCCTATTGTAAATGATCCCTAGACTACTTTACCTACCAAGACATATCTTGGAATTGTCCAGGAAGACTGCTAGCTGAAACAGTCCAAATTCAAGGCAGGGGATATACTAACAGTTTATTAGTGTAAATTATCATATTCTCATGTCCAGTTCCTGGTATACTTGAATTTGCTAGTACAGAGACGGCCAGAGAGCCCAAGAAAGCTCAGCACCATGCTTTTAGTTATGTGCTTCAGATATAACGGTCCATGGGTTTGTATCTTGAGCTCCTCTCTCCTACACACGTCGTAGGAGCCTTGAGTCATTTATGTGAAACTAAAATGATGAATGTGGATGGAAACAGTGCAGGTCACAAGGTCTGCTTGTTGTGTGCGTTGCCTGTTTCTGTGCATTGCCACTTCTGATGTCATTCCAAGTGCATTGTCAATCCTATTATACATCTGATAAGACAGGTGCTACACTTACTATAGATATACTCTCAGTCAGGGACTGGACCTACCCTCCAATTTTGCCTGCCCTTGGACAAGTCAGCCGGGGAGGTGTCACTACACCCTGAAACATGGAAGCTGAAGTTCAGAGAGAGAAAAAAAGGGAAGCCCAAATGACATATAAAACTGTTGATTATAAGTTGACTATATAATTTAGTTGAATGAGGCCTCAGCTACTTGTATTTCTCTAAATTTGAAATGGATTGCCAAGATTTTGATTTGATAAAACACTATTGTTTAAGTTTTAAGGCATTACAATGCTGTAAGGCTTACCCAATGTGGGTCACACCTAAAGAAAGTAATTCAAGAAACTTTCCAGTGATGAACGTTAATATGTGAAAACGTTATTGCTAGTAAAACTTTTCATCTGTTCAGTCATGCATAATATAACTATAATCACTCTTGTTCAAGTGAAATAACACTTCTACTCTTGGAAAAAAAGTTCTCCTTGCTTTATTGCTCGGAGAATTTTATGGTGCTTTTTATTATTAAATCCAGACCAATTTTACCTAAGGAGCATAACAAAAAAGCTGTAGGAAATACCATTAATCTTTTCACACTTTTGTTGGTTTTCCCTCAGAGACTGAAATATTGTAATCTAGCAGAAGAAAAGGCAATTGTTGAGTCTTCATTTTTGTTAATCCAACTGGTAAGCAATTCATGGTAAATCTATAAATCCAAAATAATAAAGTCACTGGAGACTGACAAATTATTTTTGTGAGGGCAAATGACTGTATGTGTTAAAAATGATGATGATAAAGATTCTGAAATAACAAGAAGAGAAGATATTGTTGGGAAAAAAAATATGATACCCGTAAAAATGTTACTTAATGAAAATAGTGAAAACTTCGAGATTCAAATTTGAAAGTATATATGCATTATATTATATGTAATGTGTATTTTGAAAGCTGGTCTCTTTTCAGAAAGAAAGACAGGCTTACTGAGTTTGTCGACTCACATAAGGAGATGGAGGCTATTCACATGGAGGCTATTCTCAAGAGCATGACAAGTATGACCTATTATTTGTAAAGGAGCAAAAAGCAAAGTACCACGCACAAACTTTTTACTTTTTGCACTGAAACCTATGAAAGAAAAAAAAATTTCTGAGTTCCATGGCAGTATGACTGGGGCCTGAACATTTCACAGAATAAATGTCAGCTGTGCTTTTGGGGTCATCATCACTCAGGAAAATGAACTTATTTAAAGCAGTTAAATATACCTGTATATATGTTAGAAAACTATTTCTAAATAAACTGTTCTCAGGTGAACTACATATGCATTGCTACATATGTAGAAGCATAAATATTATGGTGTTCTTACAAAGATCGGAGTCTAAAGAAGATCATCTTTTGCTGACACTTAAGTGAATAATTCTGATCAGGTTGCAGTGTAGCCTGCAGAATCCAAATCAGTGTAATATTACTTTCTAAACAATCAACCTGGTAATTGGGTATTGATTATCAAGGCCACAGTCCTTCACGGCCTTGCCTGCTTAAAATGGACATGAAATGTGACACATGAAACGACTGAAGGCCTTGCGATGTTGTGACAACTGCTAGCAACATACCGAAAATTCTTCCTGAAACTTTAGGTTGTTGTTTGTGCAAAGCTCTTCAACATGTTGTAGGAAGGATTTCTTGCTTATTGGCCTGAAAGTAATGACAGAAGAATTAGAAACCTACAGGGAATTTCTTTGTCATTCTTTGTATTCTTATTTAACTGCAGTTTATTAATAATGTTTTTCAGTTCAATAGAAACTGATAGTTATAGACAGAAAATTATAAATTGCTTACAGCATGCTTATTTGGTTTGTTTTCAGTCACTTACTTAAAATAGAAGAATTTTCTCCCCCTGTTGTTCCCCCTCACCAAATTTTTAATGTTGCTAATGTTAACAGTTCTGTTGGGTAGGATTGTTTTTACAGGTAACAGCCTTCCAAGGCGAAGTTTTAACATTAATGGAAATTTGTAAAGTTATCATTGCATTCTAAAGTACATAATACTTCTTTGTCGCACAGAAAACATTTTATACATTGCAAGGTTTTAGACATATAAAATATTGCAGTGACCTCATTCTCATAATGACATGGTTTTTAAACCCCGAGGAGTTTAAATATCCCTGTATTACTTCCCAAGCTAAAACACAGACATGCAGGCTTCACCCCAGAGAGAGAGAAAGCATTTCTCCAGTTACCATGCAATTAGTCATGCTTTTATGATTTATACGCAGCTTGGCATTTTTTTCTAATAAACATAGAGGAGGGAACCACACATTGAGACTCACCGATGACCACAATACAAAAATCTTTAATCAACTTACTTGATGGATTTTCTATAACTAAGTAACCTGCAACAGAGATTTTTGTTAAATGTAGCAAGCTGAGAGTTAACCAGTATTGTGCATGTTAATAGGTTTTAGATGAAATACTCAAGTAACTAAAGAACCAGATTTATTTCTCTCATGGATTCAAATACTATTATTTGTCAGATATCTTGGGTGATTCTAATGCTTAGTTTTTATCTCAGGTATTGGCAGATATGGATATGGTAGTTACAGTTTCCATAATTCTCTTCAGATCACTTTACAGTGCTCTGGGCTCATATGACCCTGGGAAATCCATACTTCCAGCACACCGCTTCATATACATTGACAGGCTTCATTTTACACTATGTACTCAATATCATTCTTCTAAGGGCCATTTCAGAGCATAAGGATAGGATTCATCTGACTGAATACAGACACCTATTTCTGAGCTAGTCACTCTAGATTCTTTTTATAATCAATGAAGATAAACAGGTGTGATTTCATCTCATTTTAAGCAGACATCGAAAATGTCACAGATGAATCGTGCTATTGGTGTGCCTCTACAGAAACCAAACAGCTATGACTGTTTTTCTAAAGATTTAAAAAATGAGTGCCTGTTTTCGTGCTCATTTTTACATGTTCACTGCTGTTTCTGGTGCACGGTGATTTTAAAAACTGTGCTACGTATTAAATCTTTAACTTGATCCCACAGCAGGTTTCATGAAGATGTTACATGAGCATCTATACTCAGGGGACTTTCAGATGGCCTTGAAACTTGGTCATCATCATCACCTCTGAACGCATTTTAAGAATGTCTCAGCATTATGGATTTAGAAGCCAAACTTTGGGCACTCAGACTCACAAAACTTTTCTAAAAGACCAAGCCAAAAAGTTTGAAGTAATATAGTTTAAAAGATAACTTGCCCATTTAAAAAAGCTCTAAATATACCTTTTATGTGTCTGTCTTTCCAAAAATCATACATTCTTACATAAAAATATTACAAAAACCATTCTATTACACAAATACAAATGTCTACTGCTGCCATAATTTTAGTAGAAAAGACAACAATTTGCTTTAAAAATACTTTGGTTTATGAAATTATTCTTAAATATTTAAATTTTAAATTAGATAATAAAATGAGATTAATACAATTGTTGAATCATTTATTACTAAGCATCAGAGAAGTTAATTTCAAAGCTACTAAAGATGCCCTTGTGGTACATTCTTTGTTATGACAGTTCTCTTCAAACAAAGCAAACTGGCTATGAAAGACTTGGGTCAGTCTCACTGGAGTAAAAAGAAGTGTAAGAATTCACAGAAAAAGGCTCAAACTCAAAATGCTTACTAGGACAACTGAAGGAGAGCTTTAGAATGAAAAAGAAAATAAGGCGGCAATAAGACAACAAAGCACGCAACTCTATTTATTCAGAATGCTTAAACATCTAGCTAGTGCTTATTGTATCATGTTGTTTGCGTTACACGGCAGATGAAACTACCTTCTAGTAATACTGGCAACATCATAGAGCTAAAGTTTCCTGAAGAAAAAATATTCTTAATAGCTGTGCCAATGTACTGCATGGAAATAGATTTGTCTTTGAGCAGAAAGTAATCTTTTTTTAGGCCTTTTTTCAGGACAAATTATAAGCAGTCTCTGCAAAGAAATTACACTTGTTTTTCCTTTGAATTCACCTACCTCCACCATACAACAACAGAAAAATAGGTTGTCTCCCAGTTGACACCCCAGTAATTTTTTGAATACTGTTGGCTTTCCTCCTCTCGAACTGACAGCAATTAGGGGCTTACTGCACTGTAGTTTGGTCATTAGGGAATAAAAATGACATCTATGTTGCACATAAGCAACCTGGGTATGTCATTTAGTACTTCAGTGCTGAAGGTACATGGATCCAACAGCAAAGAACATAGGAGACAAGCTGCACCATTGACAATCTTATTCAACAATATTTGCTTTTTTTACTTTCACTCAAAGGAGGAAAGTAAAGCACTGAAATAGCACAGGAAATGAACTAAATATTTAGTGTTATGTATGTTGCTTTCTAGTTCATTTTTAGTATTAATAACAGGTGATTTTTTTAAGGCATAACCATATATTACCTTTCACAAGCAGTAAACATTTTTAAAGAAGTAAGGCACCTACAGTTTGACACTTTAACCTATCTGTGGGCATTTAACTGAACAACTTGATTTTTAGAATTACTGAACTCTCACACTTCTGTTGGTAGCAAGTGCACATTGCAGTGGCTTGGCAGCTCAGAAAATAAGATGATTTAATTTATATGCTTATATATGAATTAATGTCTAACTTGAAGACTGTGGCAAAGAGGTTGGCTTTGTTGTGTAAGAATCTTCAGAAGGGATGAATATTGTCTGCTCACTATAGACTTACAGCTATGCTCAGTTTTAGTATCCTCAGGCTTCAAAAATCAGTGCTGTATCCAAGTCTCTTGACTTGGAATACGTAATAATAATCTTACAGTATTTCATCAATGAACAAATACTAATCTACCTGTAATCTTGTTCTCCACATTTCCCAGTCTTTTGTATAAAACATAAGAATATAGATATCATTAGATCTTGATGAGCACAATTTACAATCAAACCATGAAGTTGCAAATTTCCCTATTTCAGCTGGACAATTCCAGATTCCCACTTGTCTAACTTTGAAACTAGGAAAGAAAAACATTCTCTAAGATAAAGAATGCTTTATTGCCTTAAATCTGATTTTCTTTTAAAACAGTGTATTGTTTCATGTGTGGGATTTTTTTGAAGTCTATCAAAAATCTGAATCCCACTCAGATTACTTATGATAGAGCTAGAAAGAAGCCATTTATTTGTGTTGGCAGTGGTAACTGAAGACCATATTGTCACACAGACTCAGCTTTCTCTCTGGGTCAATCATCTGAAATCCATAGGGAATTAAAACTTTGTCCAAATAGAAAACAACAGAAATGAGTATGTAGGCAAAAGGCTTAACTCATAAGCACCATTGACACTTCCTAGGAACAACGGAGGAACTAATTTTTAGCAAGTTAATTGAAAGCAATATGGAGCTTAACCCTTCCTAAATATTAAAGGCCTAAGGAAAGAGAACACATGGCCATTTCTTCCATTGTACCAGGACATGTACATTCATAAACCTTGTACTCCTGGGATACAAAGCTCAGGAAGCCTATTTTTGATAGCTGATTACTAAAGGGAAACTTGCTGAAGAAAAAGGCAAGGCAGGAGCCATGCCTATCCCCACTCAAAGTAAGAAGAAACAGGCTGGTCTAGAGAAAGTAATGTGTGTGCAGAAGTGTTACCTTGAATATAGACACCTACTGAATGCACAACACATAGGAAAACTGAGACCAGACAAGATTTTTATATACAATACTTTTCCATAAAGAGTTCTAATTGCCTGGTATTTGCAAGGGTTACAGTGCCTGTAATTCAGAAATATTTCTTCTGAATCTGCGCCCCGTTTGCTTGACAAGCTGTCTCACATGGAAAGAAACAAGACCCTCAAAACATCCACCACAATGTGTAACTTTTCAAGGAAAGATTTTAAGAAACGGGTCCTACATGTCTTTATCCCTGCTGCAGGAACCACTGTGAAAGTAGGGTGCCAGAGAAGTTCTTTCCCAGGTGAGCATCTGGAACAGGGAAGAGTTACTTGTCTCTCACCAAATCCCGTGTGCCCTGAAAATTTATTGGCAGAGACTATTCACAGCAGATGAATGTCTGCTTTGAAAAGTAACCTGGCAAACCCTACGGACATGTTACAAAAAGTAAGCTATGAAAGGCCCCAGTATATGTATATTCAGCGTGCTTAATGAGCCAATGTTTAATCCAGTTTAGACTGATGGGCTACATATGTTTCAAACAAGGGTTGTTTTTTTCTGTTATTGCCTGGCTCATACCATCTCCACCATCATGGAGATCAATGTATGTCCCAAACATTCAAAGTTAGCATTTCGGCTTCATAAAGAAGATCTCATTTTCCAGTGAATTCAGTAGGACGTAATTCCCTGCGTGCCCTCTGAAGCTACATCCCATTAATCAATTGCCTAACAAAGACCTGCTGAGAGATTGCGTATATATGTATTAGCCAGTATTAGTAATTTTCAGACACTGAAGTTTTTCAAGTAAAATTTTTTTCTGACGTCCATTATGTTAAAAAATTACTACTGGGAACTGGGATTTGCCATGAATTTCCTGATTTGAAAAAAATGTTGACCCTAAAAAAAGCTTCAAAATTGGCAAAATGGGGTACTTGGCACTTTTAAATTTGGTGGTTTTTCTACTTAAACTGACTTTTGTAATGCAAATAATTCATACTAAAAAAGTTATAAAAATGTGTGTGAAATAAAATGTTTTGGTTAACCTACACTGAACATTTGCTGAGTTTTGGTTCATTGAACTTTTCAAGCTTTTGAATTTTTGATCTGCTAAGAATGATAAAAAATATTTCCAGTCATATTCTTACAGAAAAGAAAAAACTTTTTCTATTTCTTTTTATCTCTCCTGTGATACCAGCTGCACAAATTTTCTGAGAATATGAGCCATGATCATAGGCCATGATCCACTAAATATGAGAGAATGTCTGAAGAGACAATGTACGAGAGAGTCAAGAAGGATCTCATGGAGCAGGCTAGGGTAACTTGATTTTGTGGATGAACTGTGTTGGCTGCAAGTCCATGCCTTTACTGATTTACAGTAGCTAACATGATAAATAACATACTGGCTGAGAAATGACAAAACAGTCGGTTTCCAAAGCATCTCCTTCAAATGAGCACTGAATGGGATGATTAATAGGTACAGAAAAAAATCTATACTGCTCTTTTATCACCTAAGATTTTCACACAAACTCCCCATCACCCTTTCAGGTAGAAAGGGCAGTAAATCAGCTGAAATCTGGTCCAATTAATGATCCCACAGTATATTTACTGACTTCCAGTGGAACAGATGGCATGAATCTGGTCCTAAGGAACTCTCAGTTAATGCCTGCACTTCAAATTTCAACAATTTGTCGTAATGTCCAACAAAGGACCTGGGCAAGGAGCCTGCTGTAGCTTCAGTGCGGCTACTGTGTGGAAAATAATAATCTAAAATTTAACAGCTGCATCATCTATCTTACAAGAATGGCAGAAGAATAGAGTCTTTGCTTTTGGCCATTAAAGGAGTGGGGAAGGAGGAAAGAGAAAAATACAGATGGAAGGACATGACAAACTGCAAACCAAAATATGAGACTGACTCATTAAAATAAGGGTGATGTAACTAAAACTGCTGAAGCACTGTTCAGTAAAGGCCTTGCTGTGCATAAATCACATAATGAAGTGCACATAAGTATGAAATATTATAGTTTGCAATTGCCCTGTACAGTTTGAGACTGTACAAATCCAAACTACACATAATTTAGACAAAAAAGTGGCAGAATAGTTGTCTGCAAACTGATAAAGGATTTGACTGCGCGGATGTGTTGCTGAGATTGTAGTGGCGTAGTACAAAACAGCTGCAGCGTGAGTACAAAAGGCAGTTGAGAAAAAAAGAGAACTTCTCTTAAGTACATACATTCTAACTGCCGAAGGAAAGAAACAGCATGTTTCTTATGTCACATTTGCACTACATTTGCTTCGAGGATAGGTTGTAGGTATCAGTGCTATATTGTCATAATGTGTTATAATGTAAAAATTGCCCTGATTTATTTCAAAATAGTTGTGGAACTGTTGTACCTTAACGTTAGGGACTAAAAATAAACACAATTTCATCATGACAAATACCACTGTTTGTCATTAGTATAGCTGCAAAGATTGACATTTCATTTTGATTAACTATATCATTCAATATAGTATGGTAGCACACAGGTTAAGAGAACAGAATGGAAAACACACCATGTTGCTTCAATTATACAAAAAACTTACTGGATGACAAATATCTCCTTGCGTCTAAAGAAAAATGAAGAGTATCTGGAAGTAAAATCCATTAACACTTTAGTATATAAACAAAATCAGTACTATTCTTATTCAGCTAACAGTTTGGAAACAAGGCCATTTTGAAGATCCATCAAGATCATTTATACGAGTCACAGTTATCACAGTGCATTGGCAATGGTTCTGTCTTCAGAGAATGTTTTCCGCTGTTATTAGCAGGTACTAAACAACGCTATCTGAATGACATGTGCCCCACACAGAACATACCACATCCATTACGTCGATGATTTCCAGATGATTCATAGTATGTTTTCTCATCTGTTACAAGCAGCCGTTCCTGTGTGCACTATTTTGAACAGGTTTGTACATGCAATCAACTTGCTCTGTACCACACACATGACATATACACACTCAAACAAAACAGGTCAACAGCTACAACTTTTCATCTTCCTAGTCTGCAACAGTAGGATGCCTGACTGCTAGGGCAAGACTATTTTAGGCTTCTCATCTTTAAGGAGACTGCCTACCACAGTGTTTCATCCGTGACACAGCAGGGAAAATAAAGGCAGGTAAAGAATGTTCACCAAACATTTCTAACTCAGTTGGATGTCACATATTATTGAGAATTGTCATTATATTTATTCAGTGAATAATATCCGTATTTCTGGCAGTCAGAAAGAGCAGTTTTCCTTCTGATAAATATCTGTGACAAGATTCTTTGTCGGACAGAAAATATGAGTAGCCTGGAATTGCTGCCTATACCTTAAAGGAGCAGATATCAGGATAGCCAGTGTGCTGAGCTCCACAGAAACCCAGATGTTATGCAAATCCCTTTGTGAAAAAAATGCTTTCCAAATGTCAATTAAACAATGACAGATTTGTTCTTGAATTAGTTGACCGGGACTTCTGGGATTTTGACTCTTTCAAAATGCTTATGCAGGTTTGCAGTCTGCACAAAACACTGGGCCATCAAAAAACTCAGAAATTCTGCATGTTTAAAAATATGTAGCCCTTTTTTTGCTAACACAATTAAACAGTGATTTGCACTTAGATCTTTATCTTGTTGTAAAAAGAGCTGAAGATTAAGTGATTTTCTAAAAGCTAGTGAGAAGTGTCTTGAGGATGGAGGTCATTCTTTGAAAGAGGATCTCAGTGACCTGTGTAAATAAGAACACCACAAACACTTCCAAACAAGCAAAGGTCAGAAAGGGGTCATGGCTACAGCCCCTTTGGACTACTGTTTTGCCTAAGGAGTACGCTTACCGTGTAAATCTCTCATCCTTCAGCTCCAGGTCTGCCACTGTGATCAACTGATCCAGTTTGAACTTAGTGTCAATAATTTCAGCATCTCGTGGGGAGTACGTGCCTCCCTCTTTTTGCTTTTGCCGAATCCTAAACAGAAAATAATACTGAAAAATAAACGTGCAAAAGATTTAAAGACATGTATGTCAATACTTTGATTAGATAGGGTGAAATTGAAAAATGGTTGCCAGAAATCCTTCCTTGGCCTTTATTCTGCTCTCCCTTCCAATAGTGTAATTTAGTCAAATCCAGCACTTATGTTGTCAAAAATTCATATGGAAAGAATCTAGCCTGTATATTCTTTTAGTTTTCCTACATAAATTCTTTGGCAATGCCTGAATGATGCAGCTGAGGAAGAACAGAACTTCTGATGAATGAGCAAACTAACATCATGTATGCAGTATCCAGTCTGCTTCTTTACATGGGCATTTTGTTCACAATTTGAATTTAGAGGCCGAATTCTCTTTCACATGTGAGACTTCAATGTATTTAATTAATAAATGTATTAGTAAGAAAGAAAACAAAATTTAGAGTATTTACTTCATATCAAGCTGTCAATAGGGTTAGCCATCACACTAACTTCAGCCAGCTGACACTCTGATCTGTATCCTCAAGTCAACAGAGAAGTGGCTCTGAAAGGGTAGGATAGGCTACTGCTCTGATTTACCCTCTGGAGACGCTGGTTTTTCTCCTTCATCTATGGAGGTTACCCTCACTAGACTAAAGTTAGCCTTTGTGAGTCCCTCCCTAAGTTTCTACATAAAAGACAAAAAAAAAAAAAAAGAAAATGCAATAAATTTTGAAATGACAGATTGGTTCCATTTATAGGACTGTTTCAACTCTTCTTTAAAACATTTTTGAGTGCTTGCAAGCATGGTATGGCAAGGATACATAAATCTCACCTTGCAAAAGCGTATACTGCAGCCACCAAAAGAACAACTGAAAGTATACACAAAGTAACAGCAAGGATAACTTCTACAGATCTTCCTGACAGTCCTTCACCTGCAAGAGAAAGTGGAAATCTAATATTTCATAGATTCATTACAATTTTTACATTTCTGACAGGGTGAAATCAGGGAGCGATGAGAGACAGATACTTTTCTCTTTGTACAACTGCATCCAGCTGCTCAGGAAAGAAAAATATAACAAAACCAGAAACAATTTATTTAAAGGTTCCTAAGCACTGCTGAGCTATGTAATACATAATGCTAATAGTATATGTCTACAGCTATATGCACAGCCATCCCCTGGTGCTTTTCCATTTTACCTGCTAAACGGGTTAAGGTAGGTCTACGCTGCAGTAACATAAGCCTGAACACTAGCCTGAGCTGAGCTCCTGCTTCAGCTTCTTTGCAGCCAAGAACAGGCACACTGCTCTGTCAGCTAGGAATAATAAAACTGCAGAAGTGGAAAAGGAAGACCCACAACTCTAAAGCTATGAGGCTTGCAGCCATCACTCACAGGCCCAAAATAAAAGATGATTTTTGGAGATACTCTCCTCACGGTGCTGAAGGAACCCACCTAGTGATCGGATCTGAACTTTCTGGATTAATCTGCCTCACTGACCATTAACTCATGCTCTGTATTTATGTGGGAATTGGTGATATTGTTAGGAATAACCACCAGGAGGTCAAAAGTAATCAAAAAGGCCTTTATGATAAAAAGGTAAAGGTGCTGGTATTCTAATTGGTCCTTCTAGGTGAGAATGAAGGCTCATTCGGAGACTGATAAACCATTTAGATTAATAGTTTCTAGACCTCTTTTTGAACCTTCTTGGTGCTAAATTTCTGAGACTCATTTAAGTTCCCACCCTTCCTGGTAATCTTGTCCCTATCTCAAAAATCTCAGCCTCCTTTTTCCTTAGGAACACAGTGAAAATAAGAAAAGCAAGGGATTGCTACTGCTGGTATTCTTCACCTATGCTGGTATTCAGCTCCACTTTCTGATCCACTGTAGAAAACCTAGCTCCTGTCCAGCCTCCAGGAAGGACAGAAAATGTACTGCTTCCTGCCATACGAAACTGTGTGTCCTCCCAAGGACACACCGGGAAGCACTGAAGTCTTGGCTTCATTTCTCTCAAAAGGCCCTGGTTTTTGAATTAGAGAGTATATTGTAGATGATCTGTACTGCATGTACATTGGAGAACATGATTAAAATTCAAAATGATCCTGATTTAGCTGAAGAAATGATCTTAAAACAGTAGGACACAATTTTGTAAGATCAAGTTCTACACCTAGGCAGGAATAATCAGCTATAATAATACAGCTTATTAAACAGTAGGTGAGGTAGCGATTTATCAGAAGAAAGTGTGAGATTGTTGTAGACCACAAACAACATGAATAAGTGTTATCATGCCTATATAAAATGATAGACATAATCTTGTGATACACAGAATGAAGTACAGTTTCCAAAACACCTGAAATAATTCTTGCACTGCATTAGTAAAGTCTCAGGTGCAACACTGGACACTACAAGGTAAGAACAATTTAGGCCAGGGGAAGACAATAGAGAAGAAAAGCAAGTATATAGAAGACTGTTGCAAAGAGAAAAGGAATGAAAAAGTCCCTGCCACTCACTGATTTCTGTGACAAGGTACAAATCTTTGTAATGTGGAAGAACAACAGAAGAATTTCCAGAGGAACCTCTACAACAGTTCTATCTATTTTTCACCAAACAGTGAAGTTAATGTTAAACCCTATGGTTAACCAGTCCAAGCACTGCCAATGTTATCAAACAAAACAGTGCTGGCAAAATGCCCACCAAGAATAAAAAAATACATTTTCTCCTACTTCTTTGCAACAGGGAAGGACTACATGTCTGTAGAGATGATGATAGGCAAGGGGAAGGAGACAAAACAGAAGATTTGGCATAGTAAGAAAAATAGGTATTATAAAACTAGTATGCAGTCCTGACATCATGTTGTGTAATTCTGAGGAGCTGCCACTCAATACATGATGATAACGAACTGCAATAATAAAATATCATAAGGTAGGTTTCTATGCAAAAGGCAGTGTCAGGAAACCCCACTTTGATTATTTCCTGTCTCACCAGCTTTGTATTTCACATGGAAAAAGTCTACACTTAACACAGGACTACCAGATGCCCCACAATGATTTGCTGAACTAGTTATCAGAGTTTATGAAAAGGTTATAAGCTGCCTTGATGTATTAGAACTTTAAGCAGTATTTGTCGCCGCATCTTAATTATCTCATGGAAAAATCCTGACCTTTCATTGCAGTATGGACGTTACTTTTGCAATGTCAGTCATGGGTTATGAGGAAGAAACTCCGCTTCTCCAGCTCAAGCGGAGAGTTGTGGTACTCCAAGTATGACTGAGTGGGAGCGTCATATTAAAATGTATCCTTTACTATAATTAAAAAATCATTATTGCAGCTGTGTATTCCAATAATTTCTGCTTCAGTGTTCCTCCCTAGCAAAATTCCTATTGTTTAACAAGAACATCTGATGTCTGTCACAGAGAACTCTCTCATAGGTTTTCCATATTGTTTTCTGCTTCAAACATATTTAACATGCAGTATTAAATTTCACAGATAACAAGGTTAGCTTTCTGGTTTTCCAGATCAAAGACCTACCTATTCTATAAGTAGATTCAGAAACCAAGATAATCTAGTCATGAATACCTCTGCCAAAATTCAAATTAGTCTTTTATCTACTAAAATGAAAATGTTGTGTTGGAAAAACACAAATTTCAGTGATTATTACAGAAGACGACCATTAATTTAAAATGAAATTGCAATTCTGATCTCAGGCAGCATAATTTTTTTCTGAAAAGATACTGTTGTTACAAGTGGAATAGAAGTCATTGGTCACAAAGATACCTAACAGCTACTGATCTTTTTGGCATGCTTGCTGGGTTATGCTTCCAGAGCAAGTCTGAAGTTCATATAACCAAAGCATCTTCTAAAAGGAAACACTTTGGCAAGGTTCCTCAGGTTATGTGTCTCAAGAGAAAAGGTTTCTGAAAAACTCTATCTTCCTTTATTCACTTAAGATGACATTGGTAATGGCGTTGCCAGTGCTGTATCTTCAAAGCCACTCAACTGCAGTACCTGCATCACTTGTGATATATCAATTTGATGTTGATTTCACGACATTTGTAAGGAAGCATAGAAGGACCTTTTAATTATCTGTTCCACTTTAGTTTTTTTTCTTGTTGGATAGGCTCTGAAATTTAGAAGTTAAGGCCAGACAAGAGTTTGCTGTAGTGCCCATTTTAAAAGCAGTGCTTGATGTTAAACTTTAGCACAGAAGGCGCTGGATGGGTATGAGGAGCCAAGGATATCGAAGGAATTTATCAGCTCTCGTTTTTTTCCTATTGCATTTTATTCAGCATACAAACAGATCTTGCTTCTTTATAATCTACACCAAAGGAGAATGTGTCACAAGTTTTCAGTAACAATACAGAAGTGAATGAATTACACTATCTGCCTGCCACTAAAGCATGATTTCTTTGAGCATTGCAGACTTTTCTGCTAGAGAGGAGAAAGTTGCCCAGAGGATTGGATACAGTTGGACTCATTTCCAGTAGACTTGTTTTGCCCGATTGGACACACTGTCTTTCCCTTACTGGGCAAACTATTTGCTTCATTGGCTTAGAACTTTTAAACTCAGAACATATAAAGACAACTTCTGTGTTGCACTTTCCAAAACATTCAGGGCTAGAGAAATAGTGCCAGATCCTTTCAGAACATTCAGGTAGCGAATTAGCATTTCAGGATCTTCAGTATCAGATCATGTAACAAATTTCTAACATGGATTAGATGAATAAGGGAGCTCATATCACAGAAGATGAATGCCAAATGAAAAATATGTGCCCACTAAAATTCTTCTGGGTACTCATCCAGTTGTCTTGGGATCCCTTTTCAGTAAGTCAGGGCTAATGCTTAGCTAAGTAAGTTTTGGCTTACCGATATATTAAAAGAACTTACAGATCTTATTGCTATCTGCTACAAGAGTCTTCAGTCCCAATTTTGGGGGTAGATTAGCACTGCCATGGAGGAATTTATGCTGGATTTGAGACCCCATAACAGCTGGCCTATTGGCCAATGACATCAGAACCAGATGGATTCTATTAGACAATATTAATTTATTAATTAATATGGAGCTTTGTCTATATCTAAAGGACGAAGGGTTAAAGGGTCATATCCTCAGATGAGCTGCCACTAGAAGGAATGATCTGCAGCCAAGAGGTTTCCTACACTAGGCTCACTGGAACAGCTCTACATGCAACAAAGAGGGAAACTGCACAAACAGTATAGCTTCTGGCAGTTCACCAAGCAAGATGAGGTATCCTGGTAAAACGGTATTTTTATTGGTATAACTGAATCTCTGCTAACGAACTTCATCAATACTGCTTCTTCATTTAACAGTCCAGGCTGAGGTAAGACCTCTTGACAACCTCAAAAGGACATACGAGGGAATGGATATGTTTCCTCAGCCATTCTGGTTAAGCTAGGTCCAACAAAAATAGAGATTATTTACTAGGAAAACCACCCTAGTAAAAAGAGACATGGAATTGTCTAGATTCTCTGGAAATAGAGAAATACTTTAGTAAATGACACTCTCCTTACCTAGTGTTTTGACAGGGTCAGAATAGTCAGAATCTGTAAACTGTCCTTTAACGTTAGTTGCTCTGAACTTAAATCTGTGAAACAAAACCAAGAAAACTAATGAAATAAAAGTTTATGTGCATTTTCTTAAATACTATTTCACTTAGAAACTAAAAACTATTTTTCAGTTTTAGTATAATATAAGCTGGAATCATTATTCACCTGCTAAAGTGATGTTACGACAGACATCAAGGACTCAGTGTCAATATCTTAAATGTATAATCAAACTATATGAAATACTTATCTTGAATTTGGGCTTATTTAATTTAAGAACGCAGTAAGCATCTTTTGTTACCTGAAAGATTTTAAAAAATTTGTCTCCCATATTTATGCTCAGCCAAAAAATTTAAAATTAGAGACACATGAAGATCATTTCAATCTCCACCTTTTCATAACTGAACTACACATTTTGTATGTTTATATAAACGTATATTTCACTTGAATCTTTCTCTTGGACAAACAGAGAGATAAATGTACTTACAGGTACTGCTTTCTTGGCTTCAGTGGGCCATTACATATTTTGTCTTGACTGCCTGGTATCGTACATGTAGTATCAGCACCTATGACATATATCTCTTCTTTGCCACTCAGATCTTCTTTTCCTTCTATACATGGTGGGTTTGGAAAGCCTTCGTTTGTAAAATATGGCCTCGGTCTGTTGAAGTAGGCATCATACCACTTAGTAACATTCCCATCATGCTGAGCTATTGTCAAGAAAAGAAATAATCAGAAACAATTTACATTCTAACCAGACTGTAATTAAAGAAGTTAAATAGGAAATTATTTTTTTTAAAAGCTTAGCATGCTATCGGTGCCATTTACACAACTAAGTCTATAACTGTATTTGCACTTGAACCCAAATTTCCTTATTAACCATACGATCTATATTTTGCTAACTCTGAGTAAGTCAACTGAATCACAACTAGAAAATTTCAGGGGCAGTCTCGCACATGAGCTCTGCCTGTAGAGGAGATCACTTGTGCAAGCCACTTGACTTTGAAACTGAGCATGGCCAGCAAAGACAATAAAAAGTGTTTACTCTACAGACAATAAAGGCTGTTTCATAAATGAAATTCCTAGATTTCCATAAGTGGACAGTACCCAGCAACTCAGGAGAAAAATCTTCAAAATGTTGCTTAACATGGTATTTGCGTATCTATCAGTTTAAGAGAATCTTCACAGCAATAGCTATGAAGTAAAAGTCTATAGGGTTAGTGTTAAAATGCAAAATTCAGAAGAAGGTGAGAGATTTAATGTGAATTCACTTAACGTGAATGCTTTACTTCTACACTTTGAAAGCAAGCAAAACAAGGGAATTAAATACCTGGAATTTGTCCTTCTTAGGTAAAGTAAGCCTGACCATATGATATCCTATCATGAAACTCCCACTCACAATGGTAGGCAGTTACTCAAAAGAGTATCATGGCACTGTTCATATGAGTAAAATGTTCATCAGTCCGTACAAGAGAATACACATTCTAACCCACAGTCTACAGAAGGGATTTATATAAATCCTTCTGCCCCCGTTATGAAATGGCAATATCAACTGCACATGACTGCATTCTTTTACAGGCAACACTAATAGCAACAGAAGAGAAACCTTGCAAAAAAAGTTTCAGCTTTATTTACTTTTCACAACTCCCAATTTTTTTTTTTTCAAAGAAATAGGAAATAATGAAAATATAATGATAACAATAGGGCCAGAATAAAATCGGTGACTTCAAAGGGCATGGATGACTCTTTGCTGGCAAGTGTTCCCAAAATCCAGTACCCAGCCCACAAGTATTGTGAAAGATACTTTGCTCTTAGTACTAATGCCACAGCTAAAGTGACTTTGTTAGCTGTTTTCTAACATGAAATTACTGAGACCCAAGAAAAGAAATAAAAGAGAAAAGAAAAACGGCCTGAAAATAAAGAAATAAAAAAACCTGAAAACAATTTTCAAGAGAACTTATAAAATTCTACCTCCGGCTTCCACAACAAGAACTTGTATCTTCTTGATAGGGCCATGATCATCACTGTAATAACATATCGGCATTCTGATCGTAATTGTTGTAGCTGTGACGAGTAACGCCCCATTGGTATCATAAACTGGTGCTGGTTTCTTTTTAGGCCGCGGTGGTTCTGTTTTTAAACAAAGATATACCACAGAGTTTTGTTTTAAAATGTTTTCACTACAAGTACTTTGTTCAGGCATATAGCTGTGTTATGCAAGACGAATCTTCAGCATATTTTCAGGGACAACTTAATGTTCTACTTAATGCCTTAAGCCTCTAAAAACTGTATTCTGATAAATGCCTCTGCATATCAGTTTTTCAATTAAAAGAGAAAACAATAAAAAGACGGAGTCTTAGTTTTTCAATGAATTTCAGTCAATTATTGTATTTATTTCTACAACTCTGATACTGTATATTTAGCTATACCTCTGTGATATTCTTCTGAGCTGTTCACTGATGGTAACTAAAATACTGAAGTCAATGTGATTACTTCACTGAGTCTGCACATGGTTTACAGTATCATTCAGATATGAATAGCAAATGATCAGCGATACGCAGCAATATTAACCACTGCAATTCAAGGCTATCAGTTATGTGTTCCTGCTCCTACATTATGCGGCCTCTAAATAATAGATGAAGGCACACAGCTGTGTACTCACAGGTAGAACAGCAATTTCTTCAGCATTTATAGAGATTTCAACTAAAGGGGACTTTATGAGACATACCTTTGATATCCATGGTTATTTTCAATTGAATTTTTGGCCCTGCACCAGCACCATTAATTGCATACACCTTAAAAAAAACAAACACTTATTTTAATGAGTATTAGTAATAGCTTCAAATTGGCCAAATCTGGATATATTTGAAGAAACAATGAATGCTGAAACACTACTTTTATGTCATTCACACTTTGCTAGAACTTCATATTTCTTTACAATCCTTAGTACAGTAACACTTTATCGCTTGTAATGTAGCTCTTACAAAAAGGAGAAAAACAAGCCCACTTAAACAGTTATGTTGCCTCCTCTCATGTCCTAGTCTGATTATTTGAAAGGACTTGATGCACATACTTCTAGCAAGATCCCCTTGCAGAATTGGACCTTTCATCTGAGCCAAATGAGCAATGTAAGTGATGGAATTAAGAGTGAGATTTTGTCTTGTACCTGTGACGATATGTCACAGGCTGCTTTGCTAGCACGTGAACTGGTGGTCCAGAGTACAAAGCCAACCACTAGTGATGTGTCCTGCTCCCACTCACTCCACCCTCTTCATTGCTGCCCTCGTTCCTCAGACTTGTCTCTCTTCTAACATTCTCAGCATGAAATTCTCATATTCAGCCTAGGTTTATGTTCCCTGTTCAGACTAATCTCTCACTCATATCAAAGAAAAAATCCAAAGAAAAAGTATCAGTTCTTACGCTGACATTATAGGTATGTCCTCCTTTTAGTCCTTCTATCATGGCAGTGACTGACTGATCTGTTTTATCAATGACGCTGAGGTTGTGGATCCGGATGGCAGCGGGGTCATCTTCATTGTAAACCATAGCTTGATACACCTGAATATTTCCATTTGGTTCAGATGGGGGCACAAATGTTACTTGGAACTTTGTTACTTCGTCTGGTATCTTCTGAAACGTTATGTTGTTGGGTGGGTCTTCAGGCACTGAAATAAATATTTCAACGATCCACTTAAATCAGTTTACTACTATTACTGTTAGAGTAAAACCTGAAAAATTACAAATTATTTGTTCACACGTCAGTATTATTTCATTGGTATTTTCTGTTTTTACTAAAACCTTCTCAAATACTTATTGCATACGTAAATAAAGACAATAAAAAGTTAAATATTTAGTGAAACACTATTCTTAAAGATAGCATTTAATGCTACAAATATTAAAAATAATTATTAGATAACCCTCAGCAGTTTTGACTCAGAAAAGTTTCTTCTTATTTTCTACTCAGAAAGCCTGAGGGCATCATTATACCTTGAAATACATCCGGGATAAACAAATCTTTGCATGGGCTGACAAGCAAGAAGCAAGTGTTAGTCTTGAATATCCCTTTCTGAAAGCCCTCTGTCAACAGCAAGCTCCCTCCCAATGTATAAACAAGCCACTGTGCTCCTGAGAGTCTCTGCTCTTATCACAGCTAACTCTTTAGGAAAAAACTCCACTAGCCAATGCCCAGACACAAACACAACATGCATTTTTCCCAAAGACAGTTTTTTGTCAAACGCTTATTCCAGTAGCTTATTCTCAAGACAACAAAGGTATAAATCATTTTCCCAATGTTCCTACCTGAAAGAAAAGGCTGTAACATTCTTTCCAGGCAGCTAAATATTTATTGCTCTACCTGAGCAGACAAGCATGTAGCGTGACCTCTAAATAGTGAAATCAAGCAACTGAAGGTAAACACATTCCCTCAGCCAAGGATTTAGATGCAGTTGTCATACCTTCCAGGTTTTTTACACCAGCCAACAAATGCTTACTCAGGCTTCTCTGGAGTAAGTCTATGTAAACTGGTCCTTACTCAGCCATATGCTAGACTGTACAAACCAGATGAGACAAGATGAGATGGAAAAAATAACTGTTCTTCTCTAAGGTTACTGCACCTCATAATGTGTGACATTTTTACATAAGAGAAAGGACTACAAAAAAAGATAGCTCACAGGACAGACCCAGCTACCACCTGATTTAATCTTCATTCATTTTTCCACATTAAAAGACCATATCAGCCTCCAGGGATATAAACAGGTCATGAAAACCTTAGAATTTAATGTATTAAAGGCATTAGAAAGATACATATATATATATACACACTCATATCATATCATATCATATCATATCATCAGGGATATTAAGATTTCATACATCAAAGGAAAGATAAATGATAACTACAATCAGTGTGTAGTATGTCTAAATCTGAAATTAACCTGAGTATATAGCTAAAAAAGCTGACCTGCAGCTAACCTCACTAGAGATAAAGCAATTGTAGTTTATACACGGTTGATAATTAGTTTGAATGAAACAAAACTTCAATATCTTTTCAGAAAACATTTTTTGTTGCTTTGTTTGTTTGTTTGTTTAAATATCCTTAGTGAACAATTCAAAACCAGGAAAGAGAGTAGACAGAGCATAACCAGGAACTATGCATGTAAAGAACTATATCTTCCCCATGCACATCTGTTTATATTTTCCTAAGCAAATGCTATCTACTTTTCTGTAACATAGCCTCTCGGTGTCACGAGGTCCTCAGACAGTTCTTCACTCTCATCTCTCAGTTTTATTTCTCTGAGTAACTTAATAGCATCAGCAACTTTTGTCACCTTAGTATCTACCTCATTCTCCAGATTGTTTTCAATCTGGGGAACAGCTGACTCAAGCATAGATCCCTGTGGGTCTTCACTAGCAACCTCCTTCCGCTCAGAATACACAGATTATGTCAAGTCAGTACAGGTACCCTTTTTTAACATTAGGATTCACTTCACTTAATTTTTATATGTTTAAATTTTGCATCAAAACCAAGGATGTTGTACAGAGTTTTCAATAGTCTCTTCGGGGAAACGGGCACCTCCACAGGGGAGAGTCATCCCTTCCTAAGACAGGTATCTTACATATACATGCCAATAGAGATAGGACCTCTCTTCATTGACTATAGAAGTAATCTAGATGGCTGTGTTCCACACATCCATATTTTACATGAAGCAAGTTAAAAGATCTCTGCATTACTGAAGGTAAATCATAGTATTATTATCACCATCACTTTTTTGGTTGACTGCCACCTTTTTAAATATTAAAGAAAAAATATTGTGAGAACAAATCTGCATTAAAAGTGCACCATGTGTTCAAAACTCTCATTTATTTGTCAGATGAAAGAAAAACTGTAAATTTTGATCCATATAAAGTAGAGAAAAATACAAACCTGCTTCAAAAGTGGAGACAATTACCGGAGAACTAGCCTTGCCTTCAATGAGTGCAGCATTAACATCCCCCGTAAAGGCAATGATTACTACAGAAT
Organism: Pygoscelis adeliae; assembly: GCF_000699105.1. NCBI lineage: Eukaryota > Metazoa > Chordata > Aves > Sphenisciformes > Spheniscidae > Pygoscelis > Pygoscelis adeliae. Next base: position 2,013,438 of record NW_008825108.1, read on the forward strand.
ACCTTGTAAATGCTTTCAAATCAGAAATTTCTAAGACTTTACCCTCATCATTTGTCTTCAGAAATTGAGCTTTATAATTGTCATTATCTACCTGTAAAAGAATAATAATAAAAAACCCCCGATTACAAGATTTGAAACAGCCAAAAGCAGGACATTATTATTTCAGCACCTTATTTAACTTTTTAAAAAAAGTTTCCACTTTTCTAACCATTTACATAGAAGGGTTCACAAGAAGTCTCTAGCTACCAAGACTAGAAAGCTGCACAGGGGAGTACACTCCTGTCTCACCCACGTGTTGCCTCTTTAGCACTTCATGTAGTATGGGATTAAGGAAATGGGCTGTTTGCTTGGTGCTGTCTTCCACCAAGCGAACATGAACCGATTGGTAGAAACTGGGCCAGGGAGCTGCAGTGACCTGAAATGGGAATCAAACTAGGCAGAGATCCAGAAGATGAGCAGATATATAGCAGAAAATTGTTTGGAATACAAAAACAAAAAGAAAATTGGGCAGCAATATATAATGTTGATATGACTGCAGAAAGTGCAATTCCTCTTGGGATATATTAATAGAAGCACTACTTATAAGACAGTGGGGAGGGAGTAATTCTCTCACTAGAAAAGCTGGAAAGCAGAAATAATTTGGGTTCAATCTAGAAAAGGGAGGATGGTGGAAGACATAGTAATAACCTCAAAATATAAAAAAGGATGTTACTAAATTGAAGATAATCCATTGTTTCTAGTGTTCATTAAAACACAAATAGAAATTTTATTTGCACCAAAAAAAGATTAGAATTAAATATCACAAAAACTGCAATGATATACCTAAATATGTAAGTAAAACTATGACTATAAGTTTAGTTAAAAACTAGAACAATCTATTGAGGGTTGCTGAGAATTTTTCAGCACTGGACATTTTTAAGAACAGGACAATGAATCATTTGTGAGGAAGACTCTAGGTACACTTGTTTCTGTGTTAGAGTAGGATAAGGGCTGGATTACTTCTTGGGATCCCTATCATCCTTACATCTCAAATAATCTGTCGTTCTGTAGAAAAGTCTACAGTGTTGGGCTTTATATCCAATTAATCAATTCTAAAGTTAGCTTAAAAAAGGAGAAAAAGGAAAAAATGGGAGCTTTTCTAGTGTTTGATCAAGTATCATTTACAAAATTCTTCTTATGTCTATTCCAACTACCTCAGTTAATGATGTTTTCATTATTGTTTCTTCAGTGTGTAATTTGAAAAGAGGATTAGGTAGCTGTACAGTAGTTTTCCCACTGGATGAAGTCTGTATTAAATGCAGCTGCTAAAACATTAGAATACTTCAAGCATACCTTTTATTTGACAGATATGCATCTATCCCCACTGAGAATTAACCTGAACTAAACTTTCTGATGGACTAAACAGACATTCATTTCCTGGGATGGCCATGAAGAGTTGAAACACTTTTTCCCATTTGCCTATCAAAAATCTGGCATAGAAATATTTATACAAGACCTAAAATACAATCACAGTACTACATCATTAAATTTATTTCCATTCTTCCTGAAGTTTAATGGTTCAGTTCCATCTTCCTTACTTATTTTCAGTAATATTTTATTCAGGACTACTTCTAATTATAGTAGGCATCAGGACAAACTAAAATATGACTTGGAGGAATAACAACGAGGGAGTACTTTTTAGTTTTTCTGATCTATAAAACTGCAAGGAACATCCTAGCAATTTAAACAGAACCCTAATACCTTCACTAATAAATACTAATTACTACCTTTTAAGAATAAAGACATCACAGAGTAGAAATCTGAAATTATTCTGTTCTGGGAGCCTACTTTTACAAATCCTTAAAGATACTCAGTTGAGAACTAAAATGAGTAAAGATATACATATAGGAAGCTTGTGGAATTTGGAGTCTTCATAAAAATTTTCCCACTGGGACAATAAAATATACACTCAAATTTTCACTGAAAAAAGATTGTGACAGCTTTATTGGCCTTTAAGAAGGAATAGTTTTGTCTACTAAGATGATTATCTACAGAACTGACCCCTGTAGTTACTGATCATTAGATAGACAACATCTGATTACAAGGGATCCCTAAACATAAAGCTAGATATCTGAAATATATTTGAAAAAACCCAACTTCATAAAAACAAAACCAAAGCCCTCCAAACTGAACATTTAAAACAGGTTTTTATGTTCCTTTCGAGTGCTGGCAGGCTCACATGAAACATTCCATAGTTCATCTTACTTTAGGAATTCTACTGTAACTTATATTAATAAGGTATTTATAACATTTTCATATTGTAGAATCAGATGACACCCTGTTTATAATTTAGTAACTATCAGACAGAGGAGAAATTGTTTAAAAACAAATTGATTAAATATTAGACACAAAAAAAAATCAAGCTTTGAAAATTGAATTTGGAAATTTTATCAAAAGAATGAAAAGAATTTTTTTCTGTTGATGCACTATAATGCTGTTTAGTCAAAACTGACAGGAACTTTTCACGAGGAAAAAGCCTTCTCTAACTTTAGTAAAGGAGAAATAAAAATTGTTATGTAGTTTCTAGCGACCTACCCAATGGGCCAAGGAACCATTCCTTCCCTGTAGTATTCCCCTTGTTATTGTACATCATTCTGTCATACTGCTGCTGTGATAAGAGTGTTCAGAACTGAACAGATTGCACTTTACATATTGTACAACAAAGTTAGAGGAAGGGAAAATAGCAGGACTACACATTGCTCTCTCTTGTAACTTTACTGAGGAGCTTAAAAATATTTGGTATTTTTTTACTGATCTTCTTAGAAATTTTGATTGCACAAAAATCTCAGCATTAATATTTTAGCATATCTGTAATTCTTATGACCGATTCAGAAACATTGAAAATATACACATAATAGTCTTAACTCTCTTCTCAGAAAATTGAAAGAACTTTCTATTTAAAGTCTTTAAATAGTCTGAAGTAGTCTTTAATTTTTTTTCCTATTATCTCACAGACTGACTCAGGATTTCTGAAGCTGCAAACAGCACGTTTTCCTGGGTAATTACCCAGTCTGGTAAACTGCTTCCCTTTTTCCTTGATAGCCCTGTCTGTACAATTTCTGGAAGAACAGGGAACCTATATCCTACTTAAAACTTCTCATGTGCTCGAACTTAGAAAGTTTCATATCTTGCCACAGGGCAGGAAATGAGGTTTATTAATGGTTGTTTTAAGGAGTATTATAAGGGTAGTAGAGGATGAAAAGAGAAAGGCCACTAGAGCTTTTCTCTTATGTCAGCCTTTTTTTGCTTATAAAGATCAAGGAGAAAGAAGTGTTATTGCTGTGCTACCAAAATACAGCTAATCTGATGGACAGAGAACCAAGTGGAAAGTGGGAAATTTAGTTTGACTTTAAAGTTTGCCCTCTGATGCGCTGTGTAACTTTGTACAAGTCACTTCCTTTTGCTAGGCTCTCCACTCTGGTTTGTAAAATCATGACAATGAACTTTTTCTTCCTTTGAAGAAAAAAAAAGTCATTATTATTTTTACTGGTAAACAGCATCATTATGGTTAGAAGGAGGTACACCTCCACAAAGCTCAGCTACTGTTTTCCAATATACATTTATAGCTACACTTTTTTTTTCTCCAAGACTCTTATTAGCACACTTTTTTTAATACCAAGTAATTAATTTATCTCCCATTAAGAAATTTATAAATGTACAATTAATTCTTATGTGGAGTTTATGTGGAAATAGTCATTTTGTTTTTCAATCCAGTTTATGTCTGTCCTGTAATTTCTATAAGAACACCTGCTGTGGTATTTATATCACCAAACTTCTGTATTACTACCAACAATAAAACAGAGTTGCCTTACTGAGGTAATGTCTATGAGGTAGCATGTTGGTCCAGTAATGATGACAGGTTCACTCCAGCTGATATTAATACTGTGAGGAGATGTAGCTAAAACAGTCACACTTTCTGGAGGACCGTCTGGAGCTGTAGAAAAAAATATGTACGTGAAACCTGGCCAAAGAAGTTCACAACAAATAACCGAGTAATTTTAGTAGCCAGTAGAGATTATTTTTCAATTTGAAAATAAAACTTTTTCACACATTTACCATTATACACTGCTTAAATAACTGTAACATTTTTTCTTTCTCATATATAAAGCATACAGCGTGATTTAGAAACACTTCTTTCATTGCAATTACTACAACTTTTCTAGAGTATGAACTGCCTATAAGTTCATCTTAAATTGAAATTATAGGGTTTTTAATGACAAGTTATTTATATGTATTTTACATGACACAAGCAAAATATATACAACTATTTAGACAAATAGACAAGGATAATATATTCATTTATGTCAAACAAATCAAAAAACAAGAAATTGTGAAACACAAGGTCTTCTGCATGCTAGAAAAAATTTCCAGAAATGTTGGAAAGTATTAGTACAAATAATTTTATACATAAAAAAATATTTCCTAGGTTTCATTTTAACTTATTCTTAACATGTTGAGAAACTCTGAAAAACACATACGAAAAAATGATAGGAATTGTAAGCGGGCAAGAATGTTCACATTAAGAAATGGGATTTTCCTAAAATTTCCTTTTGTCAAGGTGATATATGAATTAACCTAGTTATTTCTTATTCATGAATAAGAAATTAATGAAATCATAATAACAACACAGCAGTTCTCAGTAAGTGGTATTACTTTTTCATAATGGCCATGGTAAATTTCAGCAAAATAAAATTTGGAATAGAAGTGACAACAGATTTGTAAATAATGCCAGAACTTGGCTCCATGGTGCCTTTTTTTGGGTCTACTGCAAAAAAAGACAACTGTAATACGTATCAGTGAACAGCCTGTGATAGAAGCAACAACATATTTGTACATATTTCCAGAACTTGGCTTCATGGTGCCTTTTTTTTTAATCTACCGCAAAAAAATACAACTATGATAACACGTATCAGTGAACAGTCTGTTATAAAAAATGATAAAAGTGATCATATCTATCCTAATCAGAAGATGTAGTCTCTTTTCTCAAACATGATTAATGCATGAATATGTATTTTTTCACCATTAATCATAAGGTAAGAGGGCTTAATGAGGAAAATTGGAGTGTATACAAGGCTACTTAGTTTGTCAGGTAGAAAACAGGTTAGGAAAAGGAAAAATAGCATGGAAGGAGGTATGTAGCTATTGAAATTATGTGTGAAAGATTAAGGAGGAGAAATAATAAAATTTTGCACTGTGAAGGTGAAAATTTTGCACCATGGCTGCAGAATAAAACAGGAAGATTTGGGAGTTGATAAGGTGCTATGAAGAGTTTAGGGTGTTGGATATAAGAGGTAGATTGCTGTGCTGGGATTAGCAGGAATATACTAGACTTTGTAGGCAGGATCAAATTCAACCATTGGAAGCAGTCCCCAAAAATACTGAATAGCATGACACAACTGAATGAAGAGTGTAACTGAATGAACTATGAAAGCACATGAGGGGTGGCGAAAGAGGAGACGGCTCAGAGAAGGCTGGCTGTCGAGTGGGGTGCTAGAACAGATACAACAAAATACAAGGGCAAACATGGTCCCTAAAAACTAGAATTAGCGCAAATTAAGCTCATTTTCCAGGTCATGTGTGTCAGACTTGTTGCTCAAACAGTGTCTTTTAGTGTGAACAATGCTTTCATTAACTATGGCGGCGGTATTCCCCTTATCACCAGCTGAAATTTCTGAAAAACAGCATAAAATGATATATATAGCTTCTCGAGCCTTAGTTTCCAAACCAACCAAGTTTCCAAAGACAATTTTCCATTACTTTTTTATACCATTAATGGAGCGTTTAATCTCTCAGTATTTTTTTTAGAGGCCAATTTAGGTTTACACATTAGACAATGATGGTGTGAAATAATTTTAAAGCATAATTTAATCTACAAATTATCCAACCTGAAGTTATTTATATGGTTAATTTCCATATGCAGTTTATCTTTGATACATTTTTAGATCTTTGCAAGAAAATTCTAATTGAGTATGCTGTATTTAAGATACTTATCTAAAATAAATCTAAGCTTTAATACCTGGTTTATTTTCATCATGAGAAGTACAATATCAGACATTAACTGAATGATACTGAAATTTAGGAATATTTTCTGAAATAACCTGTATAATTAGAAAGAAAACTAGAAAATGAAATGTGTCTAATGTCTCATGTCTTACAAAAACCATCTTTTTAAAACCTGTGTTTGCTTCAGTGGGTAACTGCCACGATCTGATTTAGGTTTGTTTGTGAAATGAATCTAGTCAATACAAGGCTGTGATATCACTATACCCTTTCTCTTATAAATCACAGCAATTTACTCAGTCGAAATGACCTAGTCTTATTCTCTCATTCCCCCATAATCCAATCACTTCCTCTCATAAGCACTTTTCTCCTGGTTTTCACAATAATGCATTTTCTGTAACTAATAACCATCATTTCCTGATTATCATGCTTCTATCCTTGCACAGGAATGCGGGTCTTATGGAGGTCAGGGTCATCTTTCCCATCCATCTGTGTCCTGATGCTAAGGCAGCAGTTAAGTGTGTTGGCTTGAAGATAAGTCTGGATAGCCCATCATTTAGCATAATCCTCAAATATAAGACTGAATACTCCAGCCTTCTAACAGAAAGTCATGCTTGCCAGTTGGGTTAAGACCAGCCCTTTTTTCTTTTTCCCAAAAAAATTAAGTGTGAGGTTCAGTTATTTCACTTTATAATCACCTACATTACTTTTACCATTATTTAAACATTCATATCTTATATTAGGCCATATTTACTTTCCAATATTTAGTTCTGAGAGAATGAAAGGAACAAAGGAAAAAAAGCTCCCTCAGGCAAAACCTGCCAGAAGAAAGGGCATACAACAACAGATGCAATATTATGGCTTTTCACCACACAGAAACATTTCTTTAAGTATACCAAGCACCTGGGTATCAGCAGGGACTGGGAAAGAAGGTGCTGAAAAGAGAAGCGTAACCCTCTGCCCCAAGCATCTATGTCCTAGCTTTCATGGGACAGTCGAACGTCTGGGATTTTCCTTTGTATCTCAGTATAGACTGGCATTAGGAGACTTGGCAGTTTACCAAAAAGCATTGCATTGTGTAACTGTACGAGACCCAAAATGAGGTCAGTGATCTCACTGCCACTCATTTGCCACCTAACACTGACCCTCCAAAGTGATTTTTCTCTTAGAAAGCACAAGTTTGGCCAATCTTATTCTCCTTATAAATGTAAAAGTGAAACTCAGGGTAAGTGCAGGTATGAGGGAACAAAGTTTCCCTCACTATGGAAAATATTTCTTGCCCTTTCCCTTACTGTGACACAACACTGTGATCTTCTGTACTGGTAACTATATAAATCTAGGTTATGTTGAAAATATTTCATCTTGCAGAGTAGATTTGGCTCTTGGGTAATCCATCAGCTAAGTAATAACAGTGCCATCAAACTACTTTATGAGACAGTAGGACAATTCCTGTGAGGACAATCTGCAAGACAGAAGGCTGAATAGTTTATCTGCGTGATGTGAGAACTGGACTGTACTGAACAACTTCCAACATTTTCCACAGAGTAACGCTATAACCACTTTCAGTACAGAACACAGCCATTACTTTTTGTTTGAAACTTGCAAATGAGTTAAAGAATCTTAAAAAGAATTCCTGTAGCCTTAAATTTACCTTCAATGAACAACTGAAGTAAATAGCTAAGATCCCCACCTTAGTCACTGGATATTCAGAACTAGGAGGTATTTCTGCTTTAGCACAACAGTCAAATCCTCAGCAATTGTAAAGAATACGTAGGGTTTCTGTTATGTCATTTTTGCGGCTGTTGAAGTTTCATTGCTTTATATTCTGGGAACTGATTCTAACAGTTATCAGCTTAAATGCAGTAACTTCCTGAATATAATAACTATAGTATTTTCTTTAGGCTTGAGAGAAACAAAGATTTCTGAGAACCCAATTATTTCTGAAGAAAAGTAATTTGACTATTATTTCACAACCAAGGTAACTTTCCTTTTGGCAGAAGCAATGTCTTACAGAGGCATTTCTTAAAAATCACAAACAGCGACTAACTTCTGCCCTCAAATCTGCAAACACAACGCCCATTGATTTTATGGGCTAAGTACTCAGGCTATTTTACATAGCAGCTAAGCACCCTTAAGCCCTAACAGACCATGTATATTGGCTGTGTACCAGCAGGCTAATCCAGAGGATGCTTGACCCAGTCCACGAAGGAAAGGAGAGGGGGATTGACACCTGTTCTCTGGATGCACTCCACAAGGCTGCCCAGAGTGCCGGCTCAGTTTTTTGTGCATCCTGAATTTCTCTTCCCTGCTACAGGCAGTGCCCTTTGCAAAAGAAGGAGGGGGACTAAGGTTTTTTAGACTGTTTAACAATATTTCTAAAGACTAGTCTTTGGAAAGCATAAGGTCAGGTAGCTAGAGACCTGCCCTTGCCAAAGACCAGCCGCTGCTCAGGGAGGCTCTTGGTGCTGCTGAAGCACGCTGGAGCTGCCAGCTGGCTACCCAGCTGTGACGTGTCGCGTTCCTCTTTTTTTCCTCCTCAGCTGATTGCCATTACCCCAGGAAGAAGACCAGCACCCAGCCATGATATCTGGAATAGTGCCCATGCTTCCTTGACTCCACGGCGGTGTATTTTATAAGCAGCTCATCTCTTGATGTGTCACTGATTTAGCTCACAGGAAATCTGTTGCTGCCCACTGCCCTCACCACAGACACAGGCCAGGAGCCTCAAGACGCTTGGACTGGAAGAACTGGCGGAACTTTTTTAACTTCTACCCCACCACCGTTTGTTAAACTAGCTAATAGAGCACACAGAGGACCTACTGCTGAGAACGACACTGTACTGGCATGGACAAGGCTTGTGCAGTCTAATGAGATTTTTTTGTACTTTCAACTACCATCTCCTCAGTGGGACCGATAAGAAACTAGTTCTCTCTTAAACTAAATTATCACTGTCCGGAGAGGAAATCATAAAGAGGATCCTAACTTTATGTGATTATATGTGTTTTGATTATCTGCCTCTCTGTCCAGTTTAAATCTCTAACTTTCCTAAAGTCAGCAACAATTTTTTGAAGATAAGTATTTGCATGTGTCAGCAGCTGAGATCTATCCATCTAATAGTAAGAAATCTCCCTAGAGCTGTTGGCGCAAGAGTTGCACAAATTCCGTTAGCTATTTTCTGCTCCATCTGGGGTTATATGTCTTTTCGATTTTTTTCTCCACTTTCATTTAAAATATTGCATTAATTTACAGGCATAGCATCCCCATAAGAACCACTGGGACAAAGAAAGTAAGTGCACATGAGAATGACTCTGCAGCTGATTCCAGTACTTCCTCAGTCCAAAGGACTGCTTCTGTGCTTTATGTGAAAAACGGGCTGTTGTGATTTTCACTATCACGGTGTCCAAATCTCTTTGCCCTTTGGGGCTTAGAATTTCTCTATTGCAATTTCTCATCTGCAAATGAAGACGACAATATTTCCTCACCTAGCGGGAAAATTGTGAGGTATTTAAGGATAGATGGCTGTATTACTGTACAGAGAGTGCACAGACACTATGAGGAGCATTATATAAAAGCCTCCTGGATTCACATCATATGACTGTAGAAACATAAATGGAACAAAATGAGTATGTGGGCCATTGCATAGTCCTCGGTACACAGCTGTTTAAGTCCTTGGAATCTCTATTATGGTTACTTTGGAAGGGGAAAGGAGTGAAGAAGCTGTGATTTAGTCAGGTCACTCATGGTGGTTCTCAGTTGTTCTACACAGGCCAGAGGCCGGATCTCAGAGGTACTCTGACCTAGGCTGGCTGCGGACTGGGAAGGAAGGTCATATGTCAACATGACAACTTCCTAAATAATTTATGTTTCACGTCCCCTTCTCTCAAATATCTAGTGACAACTAACTCTTCTCTTACTTGGAAACTGAAATCCTCAGCTGAGGCATGACAGTCCTAATATGTCATAGCAGTCCTGTAGGTGTTACATGGCTACTCTGATTTGTTATCTCTTTAGGTGGGTATGGTATTGGAAAGAAATCTGAATTCCTCTGAAACTACTGCTTAAATTCTATTGTCAGGAACGTACAGCAGAATTTCAGGAAAGTGTTATGACATTAGAGAACAGACTTTTAGTCAAAGAATTAAAAAAAGGACTACTTTTCATTGACACACCCGACGTGGAGATGGATTGAAAATGGCTTATCAACCCAAAGTAGCCAAAATTCAGACTTACCAATTCTAGATGTGGAGTAGGGCTGAGGAATGAAATTGCTGTTGGGTAAGCAGTAAATATAGTAGAGCATCCAAAAGGCATTAAAATCCAAAGTAGTGTCAAGTATGCATACCTACCACATGATTTATATCATGATATTTCATACGTGAAGAGTTGCAATAAATATTGTAGGTCTATGAAGAAATAACTTCTACCAAGTGTTCTTGCTTATTTAGGTGAACATCACATTGTTAAAGCATTATGACACATGGCAAACATCCTTACTTACAGCCAGGAAGTGTTTGTGTAGAAATCCAAGGTGAAGAACTGCCATAACCAACATTCGTACTTGCAGCGACTGCAAATCTGTACCATCTGTATTTTTTCAGTCCATACACTGTCTCTTCCATCCGGTCATCCACCACATTTTCATATAAATATTGATGCATCTCATATTCAATACATTCCTTAGCTTCCCAGTCACTGCAGTGGATGGACTGTAGCTGTGTGGTAATCTTGTAGTTTTGAAAGTAGCCAAGGACAGATTTCGGTGATCTCCAATTCAAGGTCACGCTTGTTGATTGCACATTGGAAAAAACAATATCCCTGGGAGCACTAGGAACTACAAATTAAAACACTTGTAAGATATCTTCATTTGAATGAAAAGTGATTGCAACTATAACCCTTTTATCCAGTGTTGAAAAAAATATTTTAATAAGCATGTCTAAAGACCAAGATTCAATTTCATATGGTTAATAAGGAGTAATTCCATAGGTGTAAATCACACTGTACATATATAGGTGGCATACATTTACTATAGCTTTTGAAATAAAGAAAAATACTTTTAGGTGTGGCATGCAGGGGCAACTTTGAGAGGTGTGACATTGCTGTTGCTACATTTGGGGCTATGTCACAACTGGGGGAGGGAATATCAAGCAAAGTTATTTTTGGCCTACCCATAGCATCTTTTACTGCTGTTGCTAACTGGGATTCCTCACCTCTCACTTAGAAATACTCATTTGTCTCCCTCTCTCTTGGTAACATATGAAATCCTCAAGCAAAACCTCAAGGTTTCATAAGTGTCCTGTTTCAAGTTCTGAATGGAAAGTATCAATACATGCAATATGTTTGTCTATCTTTATATAAGTGCTTTACAGCTGTTCAGTAAACAACAAATTAAAAGAATGCCAACAGGAAAAGCTAAATAAAATGGCAATACAAAGTAAAAAAAGAAACGTCCCATAAATTTGCTTCCATATATTTATATACATACATATATGTGGGTATACACAGGTTATATTCATGTGCATGGAGACAGTAATGGTGCATGGATGTACATACATACACACACACACATGCACACACAGTTATCCATATCTATATTAAGCCGACAGTGTACTCCCAGCTCTCACAGACTGGATACAACATATGGTTTTGTGGTATATCACATAGTCATACAGTAAGCTAATATTATCTCTAAGACTCTGTAAGATAATACTAATACTCTCTGTAGCAAAAACTGTGCAGAGAAATCAGCTCAGAAATAATTTTGTGCACTTAGCTTTAAAGAGTGCTTTAGAGTCTTTGGGGGAAGAAGTATCGCTGGTAAAAGAAAAACACAATACATCCTCAAACTGAAACTGAAGAAGCCCCAAGGCTTACATAAAGAATAAAAGGATCCCAGACCAACGTTACTGGGGAAGAAAGAGTTTTTTTCAGCCTTGTGGGAATATCTGATCTCTGCTTTCATCTGCAACAATCTGTTTATAAAAATCATCATAATATAACAAACTGAAGCGTCTCCACTAAATATGAGTATTTAACAAGAAATGTAGATGGTGAGTCAAACCAAGCTGTGACGATGAAAAGGCTGAGAAATTCAAATCCCTTCAAATGAGCCCAAAGCAGGTGGAGCCTGCAGGAGAGGGGTCAGCCACAGGAACCGTGGGCGCTTCCCCTGTCCTTCCGCTCAGCTCTCAGGCACGCGTACACAACAATGGCAGCATGCAATAGCCCCGTGTGCTCCCACACTAAGCAGACACAGAACAAGAGCAAACTGTCTAAGAAAAAAAATCTTTGCTAGAGACAACTTTCATACTCCGTACTATCAAAATTAAAGTTGTTTTGCTCTGTTGCTGTTAGCATGAAGAGAAGTACAGGAAGTAGTAAATAAAAACAAAACAGGCAGTAACCTTCTTGCTTGATCACAGTTTTGGAGATGTAATACTCAGTTTGCCCACTTTCAAAAAAATAAACACCGCAATATTTTCATAATAGCTCTACAAACTGTATTTGCTACTTGTGTAAATTACAAGAAATGGCTTAGTTTGACCATTAGTTAACAGAAAATAAATGTTCAATGGTTACTATAAAAAAAATCTGTATTTTTCCTTTAAAAATTCTCTATTGTAATATAAGTTATTAATATCTGTTAAGATACTGCAAAGAATATGAATCGTACACACTCAATTATTATGATGATAAGATGTGGGATAGAATGGATAAAACTGTTTCAGTGAAATAAAAGTTACCACCCAGTCTCACTCTGAACTTGAATTAAAGTATTTTTAAGATCCAATATTATATATTCCAGGAATTGAAAAATTAAGAGTCAGCAATTCCAAAGACATCAGACCAGATAAAAATTAAAAGAATTTAAGAAAATTCAATTCTCCTCCTTCTCACTCAGAGGGGATTACTCTTTTTTAGATAAGGAATATGACCACACCTTCCCAGGCACATGACTCCAGGAACTCTTGCTGCGACAGGAACAGCCAGCATTGGCAGGTTTGGAATAAAAGTGTGAAAGTATGCAACATGGAGATGGAAACAACTGGCTCTAATGCCTCTTAGTCTACCATTACTAACTTCCATCTGCTGAAAACTGATTATTGGACTATACTCCAATTTAAATGAAAGACTGGATCAAATACTGAAACAGGGGCTTGGAATAAAGTAGATAGTAACTGGTTGCTTGCTGGGTGCCAAGAGGAAGGTGAAAATATATACCTTCACTTGCTCAAATGTGCAGCTGGTGGAGCCATGGCTGGCACAACTGCAGTCTCTGCACCTAAAACAAGACAGGTTAAAGAGGCTAGTCACAGGCAGAAAAAGCAGTGCCCATGTTCTAGCCAGCACGGTGGGCTTTTCTTCTCAAGGAGAGTACCCTGTTCCCCCAGTTTCAACATGGATGATGCCATCAGAAAGAATTGAGAGCTAGCAATGTTGCAGTAAAGATGGAAAAGACGCTTGGCAGCTTCACAGAACTAGAAATGGTATCAGGAAAAATAACAGTGGCTCTGATTTGTGGGCTCTCACACAGAACAACAAAAGTCTTATGCCAGCCTCCATGAGCTCTTCTTGTATTTGGCAGAAAGAGACAAACTCCCAGAGAGCAAGGGAAAGAACGGGGTGCAGGAAAATGATGTTTCTCTTTCCATCTGTCCCCTAGAGAAGTGTCCTTTTTCCCGCTGACTACAGAAGGAACCCATGCAAATTATTCTCACAAGGCTGAAGATAGTCTCTGTGATCATCCCAGTGAGTAATACTACCTCAAAACCACCATTTTGAAAGATAAGCTGGCAGGTATCAAGATAACAGACAGATTAGACAAGTACTTCTTCTTTCCCACAAAAGTTTTTACTTTTATTTCATGTCATCATTTTTCCAGTTTACTAAGACCCATATACGCAAAATATTTCTAACCTACAAAAGAAAGGGTCAGTCAGCAGATGTAGGAAAATTTTCTCCGTCAGTGCCTAGACAGATATTTAAAATGGAATCAGAGCCTTAAATATTAGTCAGTTTAAAATCTAGTCCACTTTATCTCATTGCTTACATAGACAAATCAAATGTAAATGTAATCCCTCATTAGAACAAATGAAAAGATGTGATCTGAATCCAGAGCAAATCAGAGGTTTTCTCTGAGGGCCACAGTGAGGAGCAGTGACACCCAGTGGCACGGTGTCTCTTCACTTGATGATTGTGTTCAATGAGACAATTTCAAGACAACTATGCTATTGGGTTACAGATACAAAGAGGATTACAATTACTCTAGCATGGAGAATCAGATTTCCATTCCTCAAGAATGACTAAAATTCCCCCAACTTTTTCTGTCCACAGATGGTACTGATTTGAACAAACCATTCCATGCTTCCTAGAGTAATCATGCAGCTTGTTTAAATTTTCTGAACATGACTCAACTATGATGAAGTGATCACTGTTCACACTAAAACCAATTAAAGCCAAAAATTGCATCTTTGTCAATTATTCTTTCAGATTAAATTGGAACTGTAACAAAGACTTAAGTATCTAGTCTTATACACTGCTGCTTTGATATGTGCCTAACAGGAACTTTATTATTATTCCTGGTTTCCAGAAAGGTGCACTTAAAGAAAAGGCATGAAAAAGGCTGTGTTTGTGGTGGCGTAGCACACTAATTGTCTAGGAGTATGCTCTGATTAGCTAGCTGGCATTCCAGTGCTAAACCCATATTTAAATTTCCCAGGAATCATGGGTAGAGCCCCTTAAGTCTCACCATCATATATCTG
>NW_008825108.1:2028251-2054525 GCF_000699105.1 Pygoscelis adeliae
AATTCAGCTAGCTCTGGGAGTAGGGAGTTTTTCAAAGTCTGAAATTTTTGGTGCAATGTACTCTATCGTTTTCCATTAAATAGCTTTTAATTCAGCTTCTGAAAGCCAGCCAAGGAGCTGGCAGAGAGGCTGGCCATGAAATGCTAGTGAATTCAGTTTCTGGACTGGAAGAGGAATGAGGTATTTTCAGGTTCATCCACCATTGTTCACATGATGGCCAAACTCCAATGAAAAGTGCCTGAAGCCAGATCCACATGGGATTTTAAGCTCCTAAAACCTATTTACGTGCCTGAACTCCCACTGAAGTTGACAGGAAGCTAAGCACCTAAATAGAAGTTACTTTCACAGATCTTGGCCCTGGTTCCCTACGCTCGTCTGGCTGCAATGCTAATCAGCCCTTCCAAAGCTGGTGGACTGCTCTGAGATTAAGTTTTTATTTGAGAACCTAAATGAAAGGAAATTCCTGGTAGAAAAAGCACCAGGACTGTGCAAAGACTCAGATCAAGTTGAACTGGGCCAGTGGAACCGGTTTAAATCAACAGAAATACTCGGTAGAAAAAATCTTACTCACAATGCAAAGATAACCTAAGGGCAGAAAAGGACACACACAAAAAAATCTACTGAGAAAAGAGAGAAGTTATGGCTTTCTGTAAAGACTTCTGTGGAAAGCGATGACCGGGAACAAAAGCGGGCCGGGAACAGAAGACGGTAATATGATATGGCATAGTTCCTAACGAAGTTAATAAAAAAAAGTCTGCCTACAGAACAGCTGCTTGTAGCTGGAGTTTGGATTAAAAGAACAGCGGCAGCCTAGAAGTCTATTGGGTGGTATTAAGAGCATCAATAGGAGGAAAGTGAAGAACAAAGTAGAACAGATAGCAGTCGGCACACAACAAGACTCTTCAGAAAATGGAGGTATCCGAAAAGAAAATGAATATTCTGTATTGATTATCTCTATTAATTTTTGAAAGCTTAGTTACCCAAAGGAGTTCCCTGGGTTAAGCTGATATCCCTGATCATACTAAATAGTACTCTAGTATAGACTGCTAATTTCAGGGGGACTCATCATGATATAAAGTCCTGCTCAGTATGAACAAGGACATCACAAATAGGTCCCAAATGATTTTACTAACATAAAAATGTAAAAAACTGTAGACTATTTTTCCCATGACTTGGGACTGATACTATCAGACATGCTTTAAAGGAAATTGCACAGTTGAGAACACGTCTTAAAAAAGCCTCCTTGGACTGTGTCTTAGTCCTTAGCACATTAGAAAATTCAATCTCTAACTATGGGATCTAAGCATTGAAAAATCAAATCCTACAAGTCTAAGGAGAAATGCACACCTTGAAGCTAAGCTTAGAAAAGTAGTGAAAAGCTGTTAGTATTCCAGTCTGCAATTAAATAAGAATGCTCAGCTTTCCGACAAATGGGACCACTGTCTACTTTTCAGCAAACAATTTATTTGACCTGTAAATGCTTTCAGTGTCAGCTTTGTATGTATATATTGCCACCATTTCTTATACATTAATCTAGAGTTGACCTAGTCCTTAAAAAAAAATTCTTTCATACTACACTATGATTCTTCTATTTTTATCTACCTGCTTATAAACATAACATCAATGCAATTTCATTGGCAGCAACGAAGTGATCATTGCATTTATCTAGTGAAGATTTGCCATAAACATCAAAGCCATTAACTGACATTTGGACATACCAACTAATCAGAAAATCTAAAAAAAAAATCCACGATACATTAAGAAAAAAGAAATCTGGTAAAAAAAATCAGTTTCGGTCATCTTGGAAAGACGTGTTTCAAAGATTCTTAGTCATGATTCACTCCGCAATTTTTGGATGCTTTTACTTTAGTAGAGTTTGGAAACGTGAACTTGCAGCATTGATCGAACACGTGAAACACACTGCTTTTATCTGTAGTAGTGACAAGTTACACTGAAGCTCTTCCATTTCCAATGCTGTGGCTCTGCAGTAGGTTGATTCCTCTGGATAACCAGGCCAACACGCTGCACTGCACACCGCACTGCATATCAGGCTTGGGGCCCTAAGGACCACTTTAGGGTACGGACTTAAGTAGTTCTTCCAGTGCATTATGGTCATCTGTAGTTCTCTTCACTAGTTAATGATGAAATTCATGTAACTCCAACTCATAGAGCTGCCATGAGCTGCCACATCCTAAGAAAAGGATTTATGGTGAAAGAAACAGAGCGTTTCCTTGGATATGAAGAAGGCTTTAAGCCCATGCTACATTTTGTGCTCCTCACAGGCCTTGATGAAAAAACAGGCCCACTTTTTCCAAGGGACACCTCCATCCTGGAGGTACAAACCTAGAATCTTTAAATGTTCCCCTGTGCAGAGAGTAAAGACATTTTGTGCACAAGTAACAACAGATGATGATAATTTGCCTCCTCCACACCAAAAGACCTAAGAAACTTTCCCATTACCAATCCCTTTAGGCACTACTCTCCTTCATGCACAAGGCATACTTCTGTGTATAGCTACAAGTTAATATCGGCCAGCAAAATTAAGCACAGATTAAATTAAAAAATGTTTTCTGGACAAATTCCTAGCCATATTTCTTTTAAATGTGAGTTATGAATGAATCTCTTTTCTTCTTAGTAGAAAACAAATGGTAAGGACTGTCACCGCAGTACAATGGGGGCCTCAACCTGTTCCAAGACTCTCTATTCAGTTATAATATTAAGTAGGACTAGCAGTAAGGAGAGAAAAATCACTCTGCATGTCTTAATACTATAATCAATATGATTAATATTTTCAGAGAAGAATAAAAAGTCTATGAAGAAAAATCTAACTTAAAAAAGTGAAAGCAGCAGCAGTTTTCTTTTGATTATTCATGCTTTGAACCCCCCAAGTGGCTTTTTAGTTGTTTTATTTTTATTCTTAACTGAAAGACTATTACACTTGTCCCAAACTTGTGAGTTAACTGAATCTTCACAGATTTAGTATGCCTTTTGGAGAAGTTTCCTACCATTTTACGTCTCTTTCTCCCTTCTAAAAGCTCACTCAACCTTAATGAAATTTCATTTTAATATGTGCTTTTTCTTGAAAATAATCCAAGGATAGCTATTCAGTCATAAAATCCTAACTAACTCATTTATGCATGTGTACTTGCTATATTATCTTTCATACCCTGTATAATATATTTAAACACAAAGTAATATTACCACTACAAAGTCAACAATTTTTATAACATACTGCAACCCGGCAGAAGTGGTTTACCATGATAATGGAGATAGATTAGACACAAAACACTACTAATCTCCTCATAAATTTAATCTTCATGATTCATGTTTAATTGTACCCAGATATGAACAAATTTACCTCAAAAAAAGGCAAATAATCTTGCTAAGAATGTAAAGGTCAAACACTATGCAGTGAGACACTGAGCCAAATTCGATTTCACTTTATGTCAGAAATAAATGCATTGTCAGTGACTCAGTGCTGGCTACATACTCTGTGACTAATCTTACACCACCATAAATAAGAAGCTGACAACAGATATAAAACTGTTTCCATTCCCAACCATGAATCTCCAATTCCGAGTACCCAGTCACCACAAAACAATTCATGCAAATGCACAGTGAAGGAAATGTCCTAATAATAACTAGTTTGTTGTAAATATGACTAAGCAACAACATGTAAGCCGATGCTAAAACATCAAGAAAGTGTCTGCGCAGTATATGTGGCAAAAAATACATGTATTGTAGTACAAATCCTTCACTTAGGAAAACGCCCGGTGATAAGACACATAAGCCACATGTTGTTACAAAATAAAGTCTGGGTTTTTTCTCCTGCTAGTACGACTCTATGTAACAGACTAGCAGTCTGTCTGTCAAGCCCAGGCTTAATACCACATCCACAGCTTCTCCAGGCTTTCCTCAAGTACCAATTAATAGCCAACCCCAAATTTCTCAGAAATCCCAACAATTAACTTTCCCAGGTGCCAGGCTTCTTTAACACTACTAGAAGCCTTTCCCCCATCCTCCAAGAAGTGAGGTACCTAGGAAGCCTCCTGGTCTCCTCTGTACCAGAGGGTAGCATGCCTTCTATAAGACTATCTCCGAAACCTTCGGGTTTTGGACGAGTCCAGTTTTAATTGTGCATCGGCCCACCTGTCTGCACACCTATCCCCAGTTTCAGTTTTACTCGAGCTCTGAGTCAGGGCTGGCTGTTCACCAGCCCGGATTTAAAAGAAAGGGTGGAGAGTTACGACTGCAGTTGAGAAGTGTATTGAGGTGCACGCTTGCATGCATCCACGTTCAGCACAGCAGTTAAGCTCACTACAGTATTTCCAGCCAATGCTATAAGATACAAGTATGCTCATCTCTAATATTTAAACAATGCTTCCTTTAGAAGGGGATTTTGAACCCTGCCGATGGACAGAAGTTTCTGAGCAAACAAGAGGGCAGATGACCCAGGCAGAAGTCTCAGATCGCCAAGGAGCTGTGGACCAGAGGGGACCTACAGGGATCAGAAAATGGCTGAATTTGTACGGGGGCTGTTGTTGATCAGGAAGCCAATTCAAAGAGGACATTTTTACCAGAAACAGGTATGAATGTGCCACCTCATTGTTCAAATAGGGGATGTGGCCAGGTTTTAGTGGGATGGACCGCATTACGAGGAGGGGCAGTCATCAAAGTACAACCCTGGCTATTTTCACAATGTTGGCCGCATTGCGCCAGCAAGGGGCTGCTTTGCTTGTCCTCATTTGGAGGGCAGCCATTTGATCTGGAACCAAAGCAGTAGCAGTTCAGCTGACGATACAGACGTGGTCTAGATTCATTCAGACATGCATATCCGCAAGTCTAATTTTAAGAAGTGTGGAAATCAAAGCTCAGAGTGGGACACTAAGGCTTTCTGAATAGGAGAGATCCAAAGGCTGAACCTAAAGAGGTGCATGCCGCTCGGGAAGCTACCAACAGGAAGTCTAAGCATAAGGATAAGTCTGATCTCCTCCAAGTTTAGACGTCTGATTCAAGTCTGCATATTAGAGCTGCACCCCTCCACTTGTCATCCAGAACTTAAACCCTGTTGCTGACACAGACTCTTGTATCTATTATTTGACAGAACTGAGCAAAACTCACTCTATCAGTTGAAATATATGTGAGAATGAGTGCTGCAACTCATCTTTTAAGTTATTCAATAGCTTAGTAACTAAAGTATTACAAAAGCTAGGTTTGGTTTCTAAGCATCAGGGGATACAGCCGTGCCTCACCATCCCACCCCCATGTTTCCTAATGATCCAGCTGTTCTGAATTAGAGAGTTCCTCAACTGCACTGCGTGAATTGATGTCACTGAAGAGGAAACAAAAAAGGAACTAAATGCAGTAATTGCTCCTGTAATTCAGTAGGAAGGTGAAGTCTTGTTCTGGATCCTGCTGACTGAACATTATTTTTGATTTTTATATTAAACTATCACTGAATAAGAAAAAAACAAGAGAAATAATCCCAAGAGTAGAAATCACCCCTAACTGGGGAAGAGAACTGAAACAGGCATTTGCTTCCTGGACTGGGAGTCGGGCTCCTCTCCACTTCCAGTTTAGAAGCTAGGCACACAGCTATTTACACAGAAGCAATGCTATATTTTGCACAGAATTTCATCTCCGAGTGCATAAGGAAGTTTCAGGTGCCAAATGAAAGTACAGCGAGGATTAGGTGAAGTGTGAAGTGTGCATGGAGAGAGAAAGTAAGACAGACTTTGGTTAATCATTTTTTACTCCAATGCCAAAAAAACTGCCTACATTCTTCTTTGGATTTAACAATTTTCTTTCCTGTTAAAAAGTCCTATTCATCAAGAGTTATGACAAAGTCTGCTTGAAGAAGTTAAATGCTTCTTAATTGCACAAATTCTGAACAGCTTTATTGTCAGTCAATGAAGTCATAGCATTGGCCCCTGGTAGAAACATAACAACAAAAATTTTGCTGCCAACAATGCAGGATTTAGCTGCCTGAATTAAAGCAGGTATTTCAGGCCTGCTTGTTTCACAGTCATCATTTAAATTAAACAAAATAATTAACTTGTTACCTTTTTCTGGAAGCGTACTGGCATTGCATATCTGTTCTTCACCATCACCAGCAGATGTTGCAGCTTTTATTTTAAATTGATAAGTAATATTGGAAAGCAGATTTCTGAAAGTATGCAGCCTATCATAAGATGAAAAATTTGTAGAATTTCCTTCAACTGTTATGATGTAATGAGTAATTACACCGTTGGATGAAGCAGGAGGGTCCCACTGCACTAGGATCGATTGCCAACTCATTGCAATACAATGAATATTCTGGACAGCATCTGGTACTTAAAAGATACACATGCACCAAAGATTAACATTCCCACACAATTAAAATGGTAATCACAGAACAATATAGTCAGAGAAGTAGACCCAATGTTCATAGTGAGGGGCAAACACTCCAGTGGCAGAAAAATTGATACTGTAAAAGAAACAACATTGAGAGAATAAAATACATCTTTGTCCTCATTAGATGGTTCATTTCCAACTGCTATGAACACAACTGATGGTAGTACTTGAAACAGAAGAGACCATCTATCTGGCTTTTTCCTAGTTGTGTGCTCCAATTTTATTTTCACATCTGCTTGTATTTTCCCTATGTTTTTTTACTCAAAGTGTAGTAAAACATACACAGTAGTGTGAAACTCACATACATATTCCACAACAGTATCAACAGCAGAAGTTCCTTATTTATCCGTTAGCTTTGTTTCTTTTAGGCACTGTATCATATCTCTCTGTCCTTTCAGCAGAGGCATGACCTGCATAGAAGTCACTGGGCAGTTTCAGAGCTGTCATATCAATGCTATTACCCTGCTGTTCCCCACCTTCTTGCTGGTTCCAGCAGGAGAAATTTTTTTAAATGCTCATAAAAATTTAATGAAAGGTAGCAAATATTGTACTCATGGTGAAAATAGAGCAATTATCTGTGAACAATTGATTAAATACTACAGTGAATTAAAGTACCTCAAAAAGGGCTAAAGTGCTGGCTGTACCAGTTAAGAGAAAATGAATACATAGTGAAGGGTGCCCCAACCTACTTCCTCTATTGAAACATGTCCAGGAATACATAAAATAGTGAAAATACTGTCAGTGAGGTACCAGAAATAGAGGGAAACATGTTCATTATCACTGCACAGAGGTAAATGAATCTCTTTAAAATGATTAATTTTCTTTTCAGAGTTCAAAGACATCTTTTTTTTTTTTTTTTAAAAAGCAGCATCTGCAGAAGAAAGAAGATTAACTGGCACTTTTAATAAAGACTAGAGACAGAATCCTTAGATGAACTCAGGGAACTGATCCAGCAATTGCCCAAAATCTGGGTTGGAGGGAAAGGAAACAATGCTGCAACTAGCTGAGCATAAAATCTGAGAAAAAGCTGTAAAATTGCTAGACCACGGTCCTGTGGGCAATGTCTCTCCAGCACTTCTGAAGAAAGTACCATGAGTATGGAATGTCAGTGATGAAATGAGACAACTGATGGGTGACTGTCAGTGATGAAATGAGACAACTGATGGATGACCGTGGCTCTTGGGCAGGACAACCTCCAGCTGCAGGGATCCAACAGCCAACCTGAACCAGTTCAGTGATGGTCCAGATTTCTCATGGTGGTGTAACTTCCGGGGACAATAAACAGCATAATTTTTCCCAGAACCCCTGTTTTATCAGCTCTGGAAAGAATATTTCACTGGAAATGTGGTCTTGAAAAACTGTAGTCGCCATATGGGATCTTTTGATACCTTATCTGCTCCCTTTGCCATCAGTATAAAGGAACCTGGGAGTTCAGACACAGCCCCCTAACCCGTGCTAGTCCCCTGGCACTGACAGACCTTATAAAGTACGTGAGCCTGGAGATTGCTCTGACCTGGCAAAGGAGCTACAGTTTTGCACAAAGGCCAGTTTCACAAACCCACAGAGCTTCTGGGCTCTCTTTAGTGAATGTTGAATATTCACTTTCACGTGACACAATTTTTCATTTTGAAACAACCTGCAACTTCAAAAGACATGTAGAAGGCACAAGACAAAACTGTACCTAATTAATTAATTAAGCCAGCTATATTGCGTAGTCCTCCCCAGTTGTCAGGAACAATAAGATCTAACAAATTAGGATATTTAATTAGCGGCTACCTTCCCTTCCTAAAATAAATTATAAAAAATGTTAAAAATTTGTATTTGTTTAATACAATTTCCAGTTCGTTTGCCAATCTTTTGTCCAGCTGCTTTTGATACTGCTAAAGTTTCAGTTATTTTCACAGGGATCTGAATTATTGCTTTGATCTGCAAAGACTGATATCTATCTAATTTTCCTCCCTTTATCTGTGATGCTATTAAAAGATTTATAGTAGCCATGTAAGCCTCTCATTTCAGATGAGGACATTTCTAATTCTACACTTCCGACATCAAACTTCAAACCCAGCCTATCCGGTACAATAAGAATGTGAATCGGCATTACACAGGCAGAAGACAATGAGATAGTGTTATGTTACGTTTTCTTTGGAGAGAAGAGGAAGACTGTTGTTCAGCCATACAAGGAAAATATACATAAGCAGAACTGCAGCTTAGAAAAAGTCACGTCTAACCTGATTCCATCGTTGTAAACTGGACAGCATTACTGAACTGATTGCCATTCCCAAGCTTGGTAAATGCAGAGACACTGATAAAATAGGTGCTGAATGGTTCTAATCCAACAAGGTTTGCCTCATGGTTTGAACCTGAAATGTTCTTAAGGAAGGAAAAATTCTTAGTATGCAATTAATCTGTGTAAACATTGTGGGCCTCATCTTGAACCTAGTGAAATGAACAGAAGATTTAGAGCCATACTCTTGCCTTTTCTACTCTGAGTAGCTTTCAGTGAAAGTAGTCCCTGAGCTCAATGAAAAAGAATGCAGGGTCAAATTCTTCCTTTCCTTTCTCCTCTCCCTCTTTCACTGTGGCTTGTGAGGAAGATATGTCAAAGGATGGTATCATAACTACCATAGTGTTGTTAGAACAGATTAACTCCACATATGCCTTTTTTTACCAATACTGTAAACTCTTGTCACCTCCACACTGCCACATCAACCCTCTCTCACCTTCTACTTCCTTACTACACCTCTGCAGTGGAACAGGTCATGCATGGGTCATACCTTCTCCTTTCTTTTACTTCACCTGAGCCAGACACACAGACTGATGAAGAGTTTCAAAAAAAGCTAAAAAACACAGTTCAGTTCCTGGTAGTTGTTTTTCACTGAGCATGCAAGGTATATTTTGTCCAAATGTTGAGGACTATAATATCAGCAGCGAAAGAGCTGAATTTCAGCAAGAAAACATGGTGAATACTTTGTGGGATCCAAGTTATCAGAGAATTATGGTGCCTAACTATGATATTTCTATATAAATTGCTCTGCCTGTCTTGCTGCCACAACCTAAATCTAATTTCTTGCCCATATAACATGGCAAAACATGAAGACATGTAGGGCATTGCAGATGCATTCAAGCACTCCAGCCAGTTTCTGTAGTCTAACTGAGTTTGACTCTGCCTGAGATGGACAGTGGGGAATAATCTTTGTTGGCCTCCATGAGCACCCAAAGAAAGTGTTTCCAAAGGCAGCTGGCTGTAGAAAACACCGTTCCTTTTCTGTATGTGTATTGTGCTTCCCCTCTTCCAAGGATCATGGAGGAAACTGGGATGATGCCAGCACTTCATTCCACAATGGGGAGTACCAGCAGACTGCATAAGGGGTAGCACAGTAGGCCGCCTCACGGGGACTGAATTCCGCAATGCATACGCTTAACAACAGCACAAGCACTTTCCTCGCATGCTAAGTCTCTGCAATAAGGACTGTACTGCTGAGAGAGTTGGAGCAATTAAGCTGCTCACAGTCCCACACCTTACACCGCATGTCTTAAACTCATAGCTCACTGCAGCAGTGCCTTTTCCCTGCAGCTTTTGCAAGCGTCTTGGGTGAACAGAACTCACTACATAGCTTCTAAGCCTGAGATGCAATCCTGGCCTCAGCTTGCTGCCCTTACAGTTCATGGTGCGTTTCTTGATGCCATCCAAGCAACCAGATCAAAGCAGATATAAATGCCTTGAGCAATTTCTCTATACAATTTTATAGCATCTATTTAAGTTAAAATTTATACTGTTATTCTGTAAAAATAAAAAAATGCAAGCCTTCTTTCTTTCTTTCTTTTTGAATCTTGAAAGTCCACAGATACTAAACAGCTAAACAAAAGTAGCCACAAAAGAAGTCACTTCTGTCATTTTCTAACACCAAACTTACACCAAAATATGAACTAAAGATTAATAAAGCTTATCATTAATGAAATATTAGAAGCTCAAAGCAAATTAAGATCTAACCATTTTTTTTCTATCTAATTTTAAAACTTGAATTGCAGGCATGTTGAAAGTGAAAGTCAACTGTCTTAACAAACAGGAATTTAGAGGAGCTTCATAATTCTAGGAGCATAACAAACATCTAAAATATTTGTCATATGTTTTGTTCCTAAAGCATGAAAAAAGTATTTAAAAAAATTAAACACTGTTAATTATAAACATACCTGATAAAATAGTTTTTCAGTGTTGTTTTGATAAATCTTAAAATTATATCTCATAATAACACCATTTGGCTGGGGACTTGGATCCCATTTTAGCCACACAGAATCTGCAGTATAGTTGGTAATGGTCAAGTTCTGGGGTGGAGCTAATGGCACTGCAAAAGAGAAATGCTCTTGAGTTCCAAATTACAAATAATCCAGGCAAAACCAAACACTTCGGAGAAGCAGGAGAACATACGTACGCTTGTTATCATTTGTATCTGAACTCATCTAAACTGTACTTCATTGCTATTTAAATATTTTTCTTTGTTTTTGGCATGAAGCAAATTCAATTAATTGCGAATACATGTTTAGTCAGCAAGGGATCTTCTCAGAGATCTAAGATATCTATTCATCACTTAAACATCCCCATTGTCAGAACTAAGGCATTTAACAGAAGTCATATTACATATATTGTTGGAATGTGACATACTTTGCTTCCTACATCTTATATTGAGCACAACTTGATATATATTTACAAGATACATCATTTACCATGCAGGTGAGAGGAGGTCCATGTAAAGGAGACCTGTAAGAATGTGTCAGAAATATTTCCATGTTTTATCATTTTTCAATTACATGGGGGATGAAGAGAAAGGCACTGTTGCTTGCTTTAAAATCCCTGACACTTGGCAAACTGTGACACATTCCAAAGGCAAAAGACATTTCTCCTTGGAGTTATTTTTGCAATCTTATGCAGAATGTGACCTCCTTTTGCACACTGTGGCAGGAGAAGGAGAACTCGGAGAAGACTTCCCTTATAGTGTTTCCTTCTTCTGAAAACTCTTCATGCACAGACCAATGGAAAATGAATCCTTCATCTCAACTCTCTCCAGGTCCAATGTTCAGCTCTAAGATGGATGCAATAACATAGGGCCAAAACTTCAAGTTGGTTACAATTGAATTTGCTCACCTGACTCATCTGTGTAGAACTGAAGCACAGCAGATGGACCAGGTCCTTTTATTGTTCTTGCAGCTGCACAAATACTGTATAATGTGAATGGGAGAAGGTCTTCCAAGATGATAAAATTATTGGTGGTAGAGAATGAGTTATTCCTTTCTGGCCCAAATAAATTTAAATCATATCTTATTATAATACCACTTGGCTTAACAGGAGGGTCCCATGAAAGCATAACTGAGGTAGTTGAGAGATTTGAAAATGTTTTGATTATAGGTGCTGATTCTGGGACTACATGAAGAAATAAGAAAGAGAAAAATAAGGATAACCTCTGAAAAATATGAGTTACGATGAAAAATGTCTTTTAGCTATCAGTTAAAGTTGTGCTCTGAGTGGAAAATCCTATTTCATGGTCTCAACACAGAATGGGTAGCAGTTGTTTGTGTCATTGTGTAACAAAAAAGCTTTAAGTAACGTGAGAAAAATAAACACAATAATCTTTTTTTTCTTTTAGAAAGCAATTTGTTTTTTTTTTTTTTACATTTCCTTAGGAATGAATAAAACATACTTATCTTACCATCTTCATCAGTTCTTATATGCAGACTTAGAGCATGCAGGTCAGAAGATCCTTTATCAGTGGCTGGTGTGATTTTCAGAATGTAATCAGTATATTTCTCCAGATTGTCAAAAATGATGCTTGTGTTGTAAGTAAGGAAAGACAATATCTTATTGGTTCCCAGTTGCAATAAACTTAGAGAAACATGAAAGAAGACTAAGCCATTTGGCTGGGATGGTGGAAGCCAGCTTACATTTACAGAAGATGAGGAAATGTTTTGATAGACCAGATTTTCAACAGAACCATCTGGGACTATGAGAGATAATAAGCAAAAAATAAATGCATGGATTACAGTAATAAATCATCCGAAACTAAAATAGGAATAAATGCCCGAAGTATGATTAGTCTGTAAATCTCATTTCTAATATTTTGTACAACTTTTAAAAATAATTTATGTTTCCCTATCAAAAGCAAACTATTTTGAAGGCATATATGGATAATGATCTATGTTATATTTGTTTAATAAAAGGGTCTTAATGATGGTTTAAGACAGTATTTTTATTGCTCGTATCCAAAAAGGAAGCTGGTGAACTACGTTCTTAGTATTACAAAGGAAAGACTCAGATCAAAATGATTTCCTTGCAAAGAAAAATACTGCAGTGTTGAAAACAGTACTTACTGGATTTTTTTTTAACTTTGCCATAACAGCAAAATAATTTTAAAGTTAGAGAATATTTAATAAATGGAAGCACTGATATACCCTGAGCATTAAAAAAGTTATTAACTTACTATCCTGATCTGTATACACGTCTATTATTTCACTGGTTTTGTTTCCATCTCCAAAAGCTGTGCTTGCAGTTAACCATAGAGTATAATGGCTGTATTTTGCCAAGTCATCCAGAACAGCAGACCGGGACATACTGACATCGCTGTCGTTACCATAACTCGTGAAATTCTAAAGGAAAAAAAAAGTGTTGTCATTAAAAATCTTATTTTTTCATTGATTTCTCTTTCTATTTTCCCATTTAGCCATCACCAACAACAACAGATACAATTCACCATAGTGTTCAGGAGACATAAACCTACACTTTGACTCCTAATGAGTCCTGATTTTTACTGAAATACTCAAGTAATTTATTGCTTGATGTCTATTGTTACTCAGATAAGTACTACAGATTACCTGGTTGATTCTTGTTGTTGTCTGTAGTTGTTGAATGCCAATCCACCTTTTTAAAAACACATTAAATCTGTAATATTGCAATGTGTTTATCCATATTGCATCAAGAAAATGACAAAAAAGTATCTATCATCTGCTAATTGTTCATAGATTACAGGATGACATATGTGATTGCCTTGCCTGACCTGCATGAAGCAAATCAAAGGACTTCTCTCACTTCATTCCATTTTTATGAGAGTAGATCTTACAGAAAATTGTCTGGTTTTGAATTTAAAACTTCCAGTGGCAGAGATCTCACCGCAACACTTGATAAACTGTTCCTTTTGTTAGTTGTCCTTTCCATTAAAAACATGCCATTATTTCTATTGCAAACATCTATACCCAGTGGATTATGTTAAACTGAAGGAACCAACTGAATTTCTTTTCCTTGTGCAGTTACTTGCTAACAAAAGGATTGCACCAGAACCAAGTCTCACTTTCTTTTGAACTATATAAAAAATTCCACTAAAACTGTGACTGTTGCAATAGGTTAGTGCTCTAGATCAGCCCCTCTGAGGAGGCAATTCCTGTTTGGAATGAACCATTTTGGAAACTGAAAAGAAAAAAAAAAAATCAGATTATTTATGTAAGCTCAGCTATACCACATAACTGAATGTGTCAAATCACCCACTGCTTCACGGGAACCTGACTTAGATGATCCAAAGCAGTTTGGTTCATGATTTGAAAACTGTTGAGAGGTCACGTACCCCATAAGCATATTCAGCTCCAGCATTGGGTAGGAAGTCAAAGCTTTGCTTCTGATTCGAAGAGTCAGTATCATTCCTCTCCAGCAGCCACATTGCCCCGTTGAGCAGATGGCATGGGCAGCACTTCTCAGGACCAAAGAAGTCCTCCTAATTTTTCTACATAGCAACGTTTTCATGGTGAGCTGGATTTTGCCCAACCCCGTGATGCATTGCCTTGTACACATTCCAGTTATTTGGCCTGCCCACAATTTTCAGTGTTACATCTTATTCGCACCCTTCCAGCTCCTTAAAATCAAAGCTGGCTTTAAATTAAATGCTTTCCTAAAAAAGAGAGGCTGTGATACCAGATTTACTGAAACAGGAGGAAGGTGACTGTAATGTTTGCAAACTAAAATTCAGAAATACCACATATAAACACAGGCATACTAAAAAATGGGTTATATTTCTCTTGAGGAAAGTTTCTACTGAAGAAGTCAGTATGATATGCTCTACCAAACAGTTGAGTCAGTACTGTGCAAATTGATAGTTCAGTATGCAATCTTGATGTCTGTCACCAATACATATCAATTTATATATCTAATGCAACGCTTCACCAATTTTTTTTTTGTACAGGCAAAATTATTTTATTTCTGCAGAAAACAATAGGTGACACTCTCATTCATTTCCCTGAGATTTTTATAGCAATATCTGAAGACCTAGTTTTGCCTACTCGTGCTCACATAACATTTAATAAATAAGTAAACAGTTTGTTTGGCAATGAAAATGTAAGCCTTTGTTTTGAACGCAGAACAGAAGCTGCACAAATTGGCGGTATAAATTTCCATATCCGCTCCTATTAACAGACTTAAAGCACACTGTTAGGTTTGTCTGAAAGATTAGGTTAAGTCAACATCATTCAAAATACTAAGAAATTCCACCTTAATATATGACTTTCTTCTAAACACGGATGGAAGCTCACACTATCTTCACATAACTAACTGAAAAAGGCTGGGAAGAGCTTTGCTTTACACTTGGGTAGGGTAAGATACAGGAAACAGGATTGAATTCTAAGGTATTTAATTAAACTTTCTGATGCTCAAGCGCAGTATGACAGAAAATACCTTCTGACACAGAAGCATCATTCTACTACCCTCCTGTTGTTATTATTATCAGAGATGGTAATTAATAATAATTTTAATTGATAATAATAATATCTAATAATAAGAGAAAAAAAAGGACCTTAAATAATTCTCTGAGTTTTCAAGGTAAAAATGTCAGAGGTACCACATCAAGTTTTGATTCTAGATTTAATGGGAGTTTATTGGTATGAACAGCTGAAAATCCAACTCTTAGTTTAAAAAGCGTACCTTTACAATTTAGTCAGCTGTCCGGCAGTTAAGGCCTCAGTGAACCAACATGAACGCTGTAACAACAGGCTTTTTGGTGCTTCAGCAGAAACTGTTTTAAGAGGTAGTCCCCTCACTATGAGGAGCCCAAGGACTGGGGACTACCTCAAACTTCTGATATGACAAAATATTAGAAAAGAATGAACACATAATTAAGAGTAAGGGTGAGCAGGAAGAACTGTGTGGGTACAAACTGAGAAAAGATGAAACTTGCACTAATTGTACCCTGGGGATAGAACACTATAGGAAGTTTTACAATTAACTGTGGCTGCAGATGAAAGCAAACAGCTTAGGATCTTTGGCTACAGCTGAAGAAATTATTCCTTCTGTCCCCTTCTTCATCCATACATGAAAGAAGTTTTGACATAGCAAAGTATCAGATTATTAAAAGCAGCTAAGTGTAAGCAATACACACAGGCCATGAAAGTGTCAGCAGAAAGTAGTATCTTCTTCACCCCAGGAAGCGGCAGAAATTTCCAGTGACATAAAGCTGTAATTAGTTGTATACAGACAACACAGTGCTGCTGTTCTTCACTGTTAACCTTTTTCTCCTGTTCTGTTTCCTTCTTTAGGTCCATTGTATTGCACTGTTGTTTTGAGTTAGAGTATCACACACTTGACTCCGGCAATCAGTTGAGAGTGGTGACACTGAGGGGTAATCCAAGCCATCCCTCAAGGACCATAGTGCACACTGTTCTAGTACCAACCTAAGCGAAGATATTTCCTTTTTGTGTGCTGAACCATTCTGAGGCCATCTTTTAAAAAAATTTGCAGTGTATTTTAGGGAAGTTCCCCTTTTATCCCTGTTTTGGTCACACTGGTGAAAGAAAATGTTTGATTGTTAAGTTACTATAGCACATTGCTTGCATCTCTTGTCTGCATCCTGAGGGCAGACCAAGCCAAATTTCACTCTGAACTGTATCCAGTCACGTTCACTTAGGTTGGCTTGAAGTACAGAGGTTGGATGATTTGGGGTCTAATGTTCAGTCTCTAGAAGGGCAGTAGACTTTTTTTCTCTACTTAGCTCCTGGTTCCTCTGTCTGGTTTGACAGAGCAGGACAGTTGTCATCTGTACTGAAATTCCTACACTGGAGAACTTTCTCCAAGCATAAATTTGTATTTGTAATTAGCATCTTTCCCATTTTCTTGCTAATCAAAACACAAGTACAGAGAGATTGAATAAAAGAGTTTATTCAAGTCAATGATATTTCTTAGCAATGAGACAATTACTTCCACAGATTCTTTGACTTCTTTCCCCGATAAGACTGAGAACGTGGGCAGAATGGTTGCTTCAAGCATCATGTAAGGAAACCACAGAGCAAAATTTGCAAAGCTGCTATTGCAAATAGTGAAAGCTCGAACTGTAGGAATCCAGCAGTATCACAGAGAAGTGATGTGAACAAGAGGTACAGTGCCATGTCATCTGTGTAGGAAGTGCTCATGGTCAGAATATGTCCTATCTTTACTGCAGTGCGGCAGAGTAGTGAACATAAACCAAAAAGTAGCATTTTCCCTAGACCTATGGCAGCAGCAGATGAACGATAAAGCTGGACTTCAACCTAGCCTAGTGCAAGTGGTGGTTTCTCCTATTTGGCTACCAGTCTGTCCTCCCTCTCTGACACTTTTTCTTTTACAGCCTGTCAGCATCCCCATAGAAACAGCCTACTCATATACCAAAATCCTCAAATCTAATCTCCATCACTAAATTTTTCCTTCTGCTGTTCTGGTTCTGAATCCTAGGTCTGAGCATCGCAGGCCTTCTGACTGGACAGCCGCAGTGTGACTTTTGATGTAGACCTGCAAAGCAAAGAAACTATATATTATTTTTCTGCCCTATGAAGGTATGCAATTTTTTTTTTCTTTTTAAAGGAAAACTATTTTTCCTGCAAGTTTCTGCATCATGTCAAGGAGTAAACTGCATCCTTTATCTCAGGTCTTTTGCTTTTTTCCCCCTAAACAAAATGCTTTACTCTGCTGCTACTGATTTCCTGTTTTTAACACTGCTGTTTGTAATCAGTGCTTTATACTTATCGGGCATTAATATGCCTGAGGAGTTTGAGAACATGTGAGTAGAAGCGAGAACTTGAGACAACAGAATTATAGTAGTTTTAGTATGACTTCTGTATCTATTTCAGATTATGACAGCATTGGAAGATGGTAATTTGCTTGAGATACTTCAGCTGGGACGGTTTTTCAGGCATCTAGAAGATATACTTTAAGACTTGGACCTCTGTGGTTATGTCCTGACAAAGAAGCAGATGAAAGACTGGCAGAGAATGGCTGCCTACAGCAGAGTGCCTGAGCAGGTGGGCTTCCTAGAAATGTGAAAAGATCAACTACTTTTTTAGTTCTCCTATATCATTTCCCAAAGTGAAAATACAGTTCGGATAAACATAAGCAGAATGGTGACCTCAGTGCAGAAGCATCCAACCAAGGGTTATTTCTTTCCAAATGTGTGCAATACAAAACTTACCAACAGACCCTGCAACTATATGGTTATACTTTTAAGTTACAGATAGTTCTAAGCTGTATGTGTGCATACACTCATACCACTTACAACTGTCTGTATATGTCATATATATTATATATATATACAGATCAGGCTGGCTTTCACACATGCATTTCTCTGTTGTAAAAAGAGTAATACAAAATATGACAGATGGGAGCAGGGGAGAGTTGTTTTTTCCTCCTGTTTGAGATCTGCCTTGCACCTACAGGAATGGCAAGGTCAAGACTCGAAGTGCAATGTAGATACGGCAGTTGCCATGCCAAAGAGTGAACATGAAGAGAGGCATGTGAAGGGCAGAGGGAGTTAAGGGAAGCAGACAGATTAGGAGTGGATCATGATTTGAGAGATTAATGGTGATCTCCCATGGCCAGTAAGAGACAGATGCAACAGCAGCTGAAACCTATCTTCTCATAGCTTTCTGCAGAGGGATGGGTTAAAAATGAAAGCTGAAAGGGTGAAAATGGTAGTTTCCACACCTAGAAGTGGAGCTGTCATCAGCACTTTTCTGCCATCCACCACATAATATGCCAAAGCAGCGGTAACTTCCACCCATGCCACCATCCTGTCCTTGCCCAACTACATCAGATGATAATGAAACTGGACCCTCACCTTGTTGGGCCAATGCTTCTGTGCTCCATCTTCCCTATCTTGCTGCTTCATTTCCAGAGTCCTGGGCACATCCAGAGGGATTACAGCTCTCAGTGTACCAGTTTCACCTTACTCTTCACCTCAGAGTTCCACCTTCCTAAAGGCAGGAATAGCCCAAGTCTGTAGTCCTCCTCTAACAATCGCCTGAGTTGTCCAAGAATTAGATAAACGTAGACACTCTTCATAGGATGGGCTAGTTCAGGTAATGCACTGGTGTCAAGGTTTCTCCAGGGATTTGTTAGGCTAAGAAAAATGCTGTTGGTATAGCAATGTGTGCAAGCAGAGCCTGAAGCTCTGAACTGTAGCCCTGATTTTAATCTCATCAGAATGTGAATTCATGGCACGGTCCTGCTTGCATCTGAAACTATGCAGACAGAGCCTGGCAACCACACAGCTTCACAGAAGTCAGAGAAGTGTATACACTGAAGTATGTCAGCAATTATTCAGTCACAGGTATTTGTAAAATTTGTGAATATTTTCTTCTAGTTATCCTCAAACACATGCATACCTCACACTAGACATATCTTGAGCATAAAGTTATGCAGTAGAGGTAATTTTTCATGCATTAGTTTCTTCATGAATTTATATTTCTTTCTTTTCTTCCACATGTGTAAAGCTTGTAACCGAAAACCTGTAAAGGAAGCTTACTTCTTCTTATTATATTTCTGTAACATAATATATTCTTAGAAAGGAGAACAGAAAACTACATATACAATTAATAAACATGATGCATAATTAAGGATGAAAGTAGCAACAAAAGAAACCTACATGGAAATGTGTGGATCACCAAAAAACTATAAATAACATTTTATTTGTCTTTTATGCTTTAACTTAGGAACCTCAATATCTTTGTTTCAATATACTAAACAGTAATTTCCTTTTGAAAGTAACAAAAATATGAAATAATACTGTATTCACTGCTTTGACATTATCTTATTTTCAGTACTGTACAAACATGCATAAAAAGTAAAACCAGAACTGTTACAGAAATTTATTCTAATTGATAGATTAGACTAAAACAGTCTTAAGGATGTGCAATGAATGTACTGGGTCTTGTGTTTATCTATCTACATATGTTGTGTATATATATGTATTACATGTATGTGTGTATAGACATGTACATATAAACTTTGCAATATGGAATATTACACAAAACCTATTTGCGTTAATGCTTAATGATATGAACGTCCAATGAGATGCACAATGCAACACATATGATTACAAGATGTGTTTCTGTCTTTATACGTTAAAAAACTGCCTTGTGATAAAGGAAATATGAAAAAACCAATAGATTGATAACTATAAAATTGATTTAATCTTTAATGGATTATTAGAACACTTTATTGAATTCTACAAAAGAAGAGTATAAAAATAAGCTTACCTGTATGAATATTCCTGAATTATTTTTGAAATAAACTGAGTAGTACAGTATATTTCCATTAGGCTTTTGAGGAGGAGACCAGAATAGCATTACTGATGTGGAAGTAAGGTTTCTGTACACAACATCTTTCGGTGGATCACTTGGTGCTGGAAAAACGTTAAGTTTTAGCATACCTAACTCAAGATTTTGTACATTTTAGTGCCCGAGAAACATCCACTATAGATTTGACAACATCCTATGTCAAATTAAATGTATTTCTGATTATGGTATAAAAAATGCTTCTGGAAATGATGAAATAAAACAGTAGATATAAATAAATTTTTAAAACCCTATTTTTTCAGACACATTTGTATTTACCTGCATTTCTAAACAGATACTCTTTTCTTATAGAATTTGTCCTGTACTTACTGGTTTGGGCACATGGAAAGTCTAATTTGCAGACACGGAAGTTGACTGAGCTAGGCCTCTGTGCTTCATATACAGTTAATAGGAAAAAAAAGGATTTGTTTCAGAAAACCTGAATTAAATGCCTTGTTCTCTCTTTGCTGATTATAAACAGAATTTAGGCTCCCAGCTCATGTAGATAAACCAGATACTTAAGCTTGGACAGTATGACCATTTCTGTTTTTTCCTCTTTCCTCAGCCTATTAAAGGTACAGGAAGGACTCTGTAAGTCTTCTTCAATTAGCCTCTCCTCCTATCCTGTAAAGAATAGCAGCATATGGTCCTTCTCAGTAGCACAGTGATGTAGGAGACTCAAATTCAGTTCCTTAAGTCAGCTTAAGAGAATTTAAATCCATGTTTCTCGCCATCAAAGAAAGTGCTCTACACAACATGCAGTAGAGTACTGAACACTGTAAGTTATCTTATCTCTCTTGCTTTGTGCTGTTCTAGTTTGTATAAAATACTAAAATATTAATTGGAGTGGGAACTCCAGGATCAGTTCCTAAAAATCCTGCCCTAAAAAGTCAGTTCATGTTTCCATAACAGCTTCAATAGCAAAGACTGGGAATACCTACAGCCTGATGATTTAGAGTCTTCTGAGGGATGGCTTGGATAGACACTAATCCTGCCAGTGATTGTGTGTTGGGAAGTCACTTTATCTGTGCAGAATGGTTCCAAAATATGCCTGCATACTATCCATTTTGGAACAGATCGTAGCAATATAATTGATGGGAAAACCAGAAACAATAATTAAACTGAATGACTTTCAAAGCACAATATATAGTAAGATCATTTATAGAAGTCATCTACCATGCTGGAAGTATAAAATCATTAAAATAAACAAATCAGTGTACACTTACAGATTTCATTTTCAAATTAAAACCATTTCAGACTTGTGAGAGAGACTCTAAAGAGTATTTTCGCTATCAGAAGTTGTGTCACAGCAAGATAAAGCAAAGAGCTATTAAAATACACTAGAAAATTAATTTGATTTATTTCAAAATTTAGAGTTATTTTAATCTTACCTGTCTTGAAGGGAAATGCAAAGTTTTGCTCAGTAAATTAACAGAAATACCCATCATAATTTTATAGAGCCATAGATATGTGTACACACAAAGACAGAGACACATGCAAACAGACAGGTAGAATGTCTCTTCTTGACCAGTCAAATGCCACTTCTACTTCAGCAGCTTTATTAACTGAAATAAGGCTGAAAGAAATTTAAGGTTGAATGAAATTCGTGCTATATATAAGCTTACCTCCTTCAGAAGTTCTGAATGTTATAGTATCACTTTTTATGTTGCCATCTCCAAATCTTGTACTTGCTGTTAGGTAAGCACTATACTCATAGTTATTTTCCAGGTCTGTGAACTGCAATGATGTTTCTGTTACATTAACATTCCTTTTTGACATTTTATTCCTAAAGGAAAAGTATTTTATTAATTATATATACACATCATTTTTGTATGTATACAACTGTGGCATACGAGATAAAATTGAAAAATGCAATATTGTGGTAAATACAAATATTGTAGGCTTTAAAAAAAGACTGGGATAACTTTCGTCTTTTATGTTGAAAAGCTCACTTTTGTACTCTTGCATCGCAATAGGCCTCTTAATTTTGCTTTAAAAAAACAAACAAACAAAAACCCCACAGAAATCTATTTGTAAATTACATCAGCAAAGACAATGATTATATGGAATATCAAGGAGAAGCATGTCCATCTAGCAACTGCTATCAAATGGTTATGTGGTACCCTTGGGAAGGACACAGTAGGGCATAACTAAACTGTCTCCCCGGACAGGAATAGCGAAATATAAAAAGATTATAGCAGGGAGCATGCCCTACTGTGACTCTGTGAAATTGGTCAGAAGGCTGAAGTTATAAATGGAATAATAGAAGATGATATGGAACAGGAATTAGCTGGTGCTGAGTTAATTCTGGTGGAATGTAGCAGGGGATCAGAATGGAACTCTAGTCAGGTCAAAACCCGCCTAGAAAGACTGTAAGATGTAACATTAATAAAACGCTGGTATTAGCATAGGTATGAAATGATTATCAGAAAGTAAAATAAGATACAGAAATAACTAACTTGAATTCAAAAAGTCTGCTATTCCTCATTAAATTAATATAATCTTTTACGAAAAAAATAGCAGGGAAAAAAGTTAGCTAAAATTCCATTCCTGCAAAGATTTCTGTATGAGTAGGCACCCTGTGTCTTTAATGGGATTTCATACAGGGATGATAATTTGACAAGTCAAACCGAATATCTTGCTCCAGGAGTCACTGTGGAGCTCTTCACAAACAAGAGAATGAGTTCTAATTCTAAAAAAGGGGAAGGCTGATTCAAAATTATTAGATGGGCTGATTTTCATCCTTTGATAAATGAATGAATGTCCCATTAGCAAAGATCACCATCTGATACTCCTGAAATAAAGCTACATTGACAAACAATTGGAATCGGAAAATGTATGAGAATGAAAAAACTAAACTCTCCCTATCCCTTTCAGATTTTGAGTGGAATGTCTCTTGACGTGGGAAACGCTCTTGGTAACAGAGGAAGTTAACAACATTTACATTTTTCCCAAACTTCTGACATTTTGAATAGTCAGTAAAGAGATACAAAAGGTTGCAGCTGCAGTTATCGAATTCTATACATCTTTTCTTGGATCTTTGCCCAATATATTCTTAGTATGGAAAAACATAACTGGTTATAATTTAAGTAAGAAGAAAATCCACAGCTTAGTGCTGCAAACACTTCTACTCTGAGTAATTGCATTCTTATAACATCGTATTTGCCAAAAAATGTTTCCACAATCAGGCATAGTTAGGAAGAAGAACAAAAGCCTGGGGTGTTTCAAGAAAAGTTGATTTTCTGTTTAGAAACAGCTGAGATTGCAATCAAAATAATAAGAAAACATTGATCAAAGTGATTGCAGTCTTCACAGACAATGAGAAAGAAAGTACCTAGCAGAATAAGCTAAGCCAAGGAATTTTAATGAAGAACAATAATATTAAGTTTTAAATGAGATCTTTCAGAAACCCAGAGAAAACAGGTTCTAAGAAATTGCATACTTTCACTTGACAAAGACAAGTACCATATTTTCTTAAAAATCTGTACCTCAAAGTAGATCTAGTCAGTAATTATCTCACAAAAATTTGCTGAACAGGATAATGCCAAAAGACAACAGCTATATACAAGTTCAGTGATTTTGTTAATATGCCTTTAATACTCTAGAATTGCAGACTCAGGGAGCGTGAGTTTGTAGACTCAAGGCATGCAGAAAGTTGCTTTGCTACCTGCTAGCACCCAAAACCACCTTGTCCCGTGACAAATTCCATGAAAGACAATAACAATGAAAACATTACAGATATTACCCTTTCTATTCTAGTAGTTGCGGATTCTTGTTCCCAATCCATTAAAGAAAGGTTACCAAATTCTTTATAACTGTTGCAATATATTTAAGAGAAGGAAAATTTATTTAACATCTGTATTAACCTTCCTCTTTCTGCTTTATTGAGAAGCTCCAGGATTAACAATCTCCCCCAAAATATATTGAATGCCTCACAAAAGTATCAACTACGGCACGGCAGTTTGCCTTGTCAAATCTCTCCCTGCAATGCATTTTATGAAATTGTATAGACAATTCTGTTAAATACTTAAAATTCCCCTTCTTCCCCCCTGCTCCCCCCCCCAGACCCCCAACTCCAAGGAAGGAGTGAAGTTGTGGCCCTTTGAAGGCCATGGGAGTTTTTCTCCAATGTCCTCGCCTCAAGATGATACCTAATGCCTCTCTAATTTTAGATGTTGCACAGTAAGGACAGATAAGACAGAACAAGGAGAATATGGAAGGAAAAAGGACAAGGCTTACTGCAAAAAGTTATGTGGTTGCTTAATTCAAATATTTAGAAAGATGGGTCAATTAACAATTTTTTAAAAATAATTCTAACTCATTTGTCATAACAAAAGCTGTAAGCTTTAAGGCAATATAAGGATGAAAAGTTGTATAACCTCAAGTCTTTGAACACAGCCTGTATCAAACCATAATGCTTATCGTGAAGTAACTTTTTCCTAACTAGAGGATAGTCTTTAATTTAATGTTTTTTTGTGGTTAAAGAGCACCAGACCTTGCCAATACAGCAGAAGTAACAAGACAAGCCAAATTTAACTTTTCTGGAAAGTGCTCGCTCCTGTTCATCTTACCACCAGCTTAACTAGAAGCTGTAATGTAAAAAAAATTCAACAGGAACTGAGGCTGAACCCTACCCCAAAACTGTCAAGTAACATTAAAATAATAAACGTAAGCTCAATAGTAGTGTGTTTATAACAACTACCGATTTGCACACCTGGTTCGCATCTCATAAGGTGCACGTTAGCATTTGCTTTCTGCGCCTTAGTGGTGGCAATAAAATGGTACAGCATAAATGCAATATATTAAAAGTCATCAATTACAAAATCTTTTCACTGCCAGTAGAAGTTATACATAGATCTTTGAAGAGATGCCACATCACTAGACCAAACTATGTTATGCAGAGAACAGGACAGAAGCTGCAAGTTTTAAAGTGACAAAACTCCTTTTTAAAGGTGAAAAAAGATCCCAGGAAGGATGACAGAAAAAAAAAATTACGGAAAAAGAAAAGAAAGAAAAAAACCCAAACACAGTAAATGAAAAATATCTGTTAAAAAATACTTGTTTGCTATGAATATAATAAATACAAAATATAACAGTAGACATAACTGATAGCACATACAAAGACTCTTAACATTGCTCTTACACACTTTCTATAAAAGGAAGCAATATTTCTCTATTTTAAGCCTATTTCAAATCTCCTTGACAATTTAGCATAGGCTTGTACCCTGCCTTACAATAGGCCTAATCAGAATATAATGAAAATAGTCACCATGCTCTAATTTAAATTTGAATTCATTTACCATAACATAACCTTTAGAAAAATATTGAAAATGCTTACAAAATATTTCATACCCTAATTTTCAGCTACTACATTATATTTGAATTTGTATATACAAAAGGCTAGTACTTTAAGTGCTGGATGAATATTCGTTCTCCAAAAACATGTAATCAACACATTGTGTAAGAAAAACCTAACATTCCTGATAGGTTACAGATTAATATTTATCCTCAGAACTACTTCCAGAAAATCTTACCAGACGTAAACTGTGTAATAGAGGATAATTCCATTTGGCTCCAGCGGAGGTTTCCATGACAACTTCACAGTGACACCCGACAACTGTTTTACGGAGAGGGATTCTGGAGGAGAACTCGGAGCTATAAAATGAGAGAACAGGACACAACATCTTGTTAAACAGCTAAGATCGATGGGATACGCAGCATCCTTAAATAGGTTTTTAATTATTTGTGATGGAAAGTGAACTTTGTACTACACCGGTACAGTATCCATCAACTAATGTTAAGGCACAGCTTCTTTTCCTTTTTCTGACAGATGATAAAAGAAGATTTTGCATGGTGGTGTTAGAACATCTGTTTCTGTGATTCAATGGAAAAAGTACTTCATGAGAAAACAGAGCAACGGGTAGGTCACAGTGATTCACCTACTGTCCAAGTACATTGCTGTAATTTTTTTTTCCCCTTCTAATAAAAGCAAGAGCTTTATAGGTATGAACACATGTAAAATATAGCAAGATAGTTCCCCTGAGGAAAAAGAGGTGCTGTAAAGAATTATACAAAGCACCAAGAGGTGGAGAAATGGATAAGCATGGCATTGAGAGATGATAAAAATGTGGGATACTAGGCAGCAGTAAAATCTATTCACTCCATCAAATGACCACATTCATACATTTAACATGTTACAAGGGCAAATATAAAGATAGGCATTGACTGAGACCCTTAAAATTCATTTTAAGGTGAACTCTACATGACACCATATCA
>NW_008825108.1:2054543-2093332 GCF_000699105.1 Pygoscelis adeliae
ATAAATGAAAATGTTAGACCATGTTTGATTTCATTCTAAAGTTCATATAAATATTGCTGAGGAAAAATATACCCATGCATGCATAAGTGATACTGCTTTGTATTCGCATGTTTTTGAGAAGTAAATCTTTTTCTTCATCTTGATTCACGGATATATGTACCACTATGAAGTCATATTAGAATTACTTTTGTTTTTCTCAA
This sequence comes from Pygoscelis adeliae, assembly GCF_000699105.1. NCBI lineage: Eukaryota > Metazoa > Chordata > Aves > Sphenisciformes > Spheniscidae > Pygoscelis > Pygoscelis adeliae. Next base: position 2,054,744 of record NW_008825108.1, read on the forward strand.
ATTAAACCAACAAGCATCATGCACTAAAAATTCAGGTCATAGCCGTAGTCATGCATGAAAATTGAGAATATGAGCATAGCTATTAGCAAATCTATGAAACATTTGGTCTGAACCTTGGAACACTGTGTTCCTGTGAATAAAGAACATGTGGTGTATTATAAATATTGTTGTTTTTCAGTTGTTCCTTCTTTCATTATCTCAAAAGTTGGCACGAAGGTTTTAGAACTCTGTACATTTAAGAAAAAAAAAATTTTTCATGAACAAAGGTTCACTAAATTCAGTGAATGTCTGTACTAGCGAAAAATGGTGACAGCTGTATTTAGTGTTTTACTTGTTACATTATCCTCAGTGGCTATATAATAAAAGATCTGTCATACTGTGAATGTCATGTCTTTTTGGCACGTCTAGTTCATTCTACAGTTCTTATTCAGAGGATATTTTTTGCTGAAGAATAGAATCTACATTGCTCTAAATAAAAATACTCTTTGCAAAAATGGATTTATCCAAATTAGCTGTTCCCAGTGTGCTCCAGCAACATCACTCTTGAGCAAACGTTTATTACTGATAGTGTGAATGTAAGCCCATCAACATCTTGGAGATTTGCAAAGATCCATTATCATCAAAAGTTGGATCTTAGGCAAGTCAGTGCTCCCTAAGACATGAAAAGATTCTTAATTTGGGAATAGCTGGTGGGACGTTTGTGTCAATGCCGCTTTAGTCTAGGTTCCCAGAGACTCCCTCCCTAAGCAATGGAGAGGGACAGACACAGGTTCCTCCAAAACGTGATTCACAGCACCTAAGTTAAGATTCTGCTTTGAATTTTTTTCAGGATTCCCCCTCCAAAAACTATAGAGGGGACCAATGATAACTTCCTACAACTAAATTGGGTACAAATATCATTCTAAGGTTCCTCTGCTGATTTGTGACCTACTGTACTAATTAGCAGAGGATGCAATGACTGTGTTCTACCCTCAGCGTGCAGTGCAGAACGCTCCCCTGCTCAATTACTGTAACAAGTACTACAGATGATGGTCTTTGCGCATTTTCGTAATATTAATAATTTTACGTCTATATGTATATATGTGTGTGTACATGCATCTGTTTAGAAGAACCAAAAAATCTCCAAACAAAAGAACCAGAAATGTCCCTGGACCATTCAAGCTGCCTTTTGGTGGTTTCCCCCTTCTCCAGCTCTCACGTGTCTGCAGAACCAAACACAATATTTAATTCTACCATGTGGTGTATTAGATTAAAATAATATTAGTAAATTAAGATTCTTCAAATTCATAAGATATTGGTAAAACCAAATGTCCATGCACAGCAATTGTGCCATTTCACATAGCTTGTACTGATAAATATATTAAATAACAGATAGATAGATGTGTGTGTATGTGTGTAGGTAGATAGATACAGATATCAATACAGAGATATAATTGCAAAAAAAAGTATGTAAAACCTACACATATCTGACATGAAGTATAAGATTAGTTTAAGACTACAGGCAGACAATGATGCATTGCAACTTCTGTTCTGACTTACCATCTTCATCAGTCAGTATAGGCAGAGGTGCACTACGAAGGCCCTCCCCCATTGTGGTACTAGCAGACACTTCTACAGTATATTCTGTATATTTCTTTAAATCTAAATAAAGAAGAAGAATTCATTAAACCAACCATTCAGCAGTTCAAATTAGGTTTTTTAATGGACCATAAGTAGTTTTGAAGTGTTGAATAGGCCCATCACTTACATTGATCTGTGTCTTCAGAAACTGAAATAAGCATTAGGAAAACTTGAACACAAAGTATTCTTCATGAACAAAAGAACAAAGCCTTAATTACCAGTTTATACTTCATATTCCTAGAATGCTTTACAGTTTGTCCTTGGCTGTACTCTGAAAATTTACCGGTTAAGGCATTGAGCTCCCAGCATTAACTGCTGTGTCATGCCTCAGTAATAATGACAGAACACAGAAAAAGATGCAAAGGTGAGTGGAAAGGAAGTATTTGTTTTTATCCAGAATAAGATCAGATAGACGTGTAGGTGACTTCAGTGTTTACTTTGTTACAATGATAGGTATGCAAAAAAAGCTACTGAAGTTCCTTGTACTTTAAACATCTAAAATACAATGAGATATATGTTGGAGTCTTTACCAATCGTGGCCCATTCTACCACATTACTGCAGGACACAACCGGCTACTTCTCAGGACAGGTAGCACATAACTTTTTGTAAGGATAAGAAGGATCGTGTCCAACCAACGAACTAATTGATCTGCATTGGTCTGCTGATCCCTTCTCAGAACAACTTACAGTTGCCGTAAGTTCCAGATCATTATATACTGGCCTGTAATACGTAGCGTCAGAAAAGTAGTGTTTATGACTCTCTGCTCGGTTCCATTAGTTCTCTTGAGATATATTGTGTAGGTCTGTATGATTCCATTAGGAATGGATGGTGGAGAAAATGATAATTCAATTTCCATGGATGAGATGTTCCTATAGGTTATGTTTTCTGGTGCAGAATCAGGAACTAGAAGACAAAATTTAGACTCACCGAAGATTCCAGTCAGTTTCATTGATTTGTTAAGCATTTTCTTAAACTGGTTTAAATGAAACACATTGTAAACATTTTCATTTTTATCCTATTTTTTGTACAAAATAAATTTTAAAAGAGGCTGAACTGGAAGATCAAAAACACATGACAGACACACACTGTAACAAGGAACAGGTCATTCGTTAAAAAAAAAAAAATTGATGGAAATCACCTTAACATGCCAGATAAAAAAATCTGGAACATGATGCTAAACTTTCCTTCTAACACCCCATAACTATCACTGCATTCCTCCAAGTTAGCTATTGTTAGGAGATTTTCCATGTTGTAGTGCCATAATTTACACTTTGTATCAGCAACCTGCATTTTCTTCCTTTTCCCTGGGTGATCTATACAAACTGTATGAATACTGGTATGGAAAAACAAAGGAAGCCCAACATATTGCTGTAAGGGCCCTGAGAGCATCCCCCCTCCTGGAGGTTTGGCTGCTGGGGCTCAGGCCCAGCTTAGCAATAGTGTAGCTGAGGACTGCCTCCTGCTCGCTGGTGACACGCTCCCAGGCAATGCTGCAGTGAGGCTGCAGCCAGGGTTGACCACTGGCCTCTGGGAGCTGCTTTCAGCTGGAGCTCTCGTGCTTTGTCCCTGTCTGAGCTACATCTCCTGCTGCATCGCTGCCATGGCTGTGCTTGGCCATGGACCCACTGATCTACTCCCCGACTTGCAGCCTGATCTCGCAGCCTGACCTCAGCTTGGCCCCATCACTACAGACCTGCCCAGCAGTCACTGGGCTCTGTCTGACTTGGTTAGTGTCACTGAACCTGCTAACTCACTTTCTTCGACCTCAGACCTGCCTCGTCACCGTGGAGTGTTTGTCAGTCTGGACTCCGGGCTGCCACCCCCAGACCGGCTCTGCTCCCTTCACTGGGGGTTGGTGGGACAAGTCCTGGCTAGTGAGGCCTCTGCCCTGCTGGCCCAGGAACTCCCTCGGCTCTCGGCTCCCCGGCCCTTAAGGAGCAGCTGGCCCTTGCTGTGTTACGACAATTGGTTTTTGTATGTATGTGTCTGTCTGTCCCCAAACAAATAGACAAGTATGTTTTCCATTATCCAAAATTGGTCTGAGAGCATAATATATCTTATTCCAGAAAATCATAATCATACAATGACAGCACAATTTGCCCAAAAGGTCAAGTAAGGCATGGGTGTGCTTTAGGATGCCCTAAACATTCTTATAAATGTACTGACATTTGATGAAACTCCACATTCAAAAATATAAATAATTTCTGCTTAAGCAATATCCAGAAAGGGAATAAATGCCATGAGAGGCAGTGAAATCAGCCCACAATTCTGCCTAATTTTATGGTAGAATAGTAACAGAGAACTCCCGAGAGCTCTTCAAACACACCAGCCCATTAACAAGTTGTGTTTCACTCAAAAAGGTCTATCCTCCAGATCCTCCCTTGTTTTTATTCTTCTCATCCCAGAAGATGTTTTTGCAGCTTCTCATCTCTATCACAGGCAGCTGGAATTCAAATTTTTGTTCTGAGCATCAGGGGAGTTAGCCACTGAGAAAGAACTAACTGCTTTCAAATACAACTTTAACTTAGACATCCATCTTTTGTCTAAGAGAGCAATAAAAAAGGTTATGTCCAAGGACACTGTATCAGTTGGGCAGGTGCCTACACACCTATGGTACCTGACCAAAAAAAAATCCTCAAAAGTAGCACAATGTCTTGGCAGAGTTAGCTTGGTACTTCTATTATGACTACTGTTGCATGCAATCTAAAAACTAGGTGTTTGTGTCCCCATGCCTTAAGAGCTTGACTTGTTGGGCAGGCCTAGACCACAACACTTCACGCAGGAAAAATCAAAGTTCATTTCAGAAAAAAGGAGGAGAAGGAGCTCATAGTGATTCCACCGTGTCTTAACAATCAAGGAGCCAGAGCATCTCCCTGCCCTTTCTGGGAGACATCAGTATGTGCATGTCTTCCCCTACTGAGAAAAATGTGATAAACAAAGCATGCTAAGCTCCAGAGATAGCTAGCTCTAGGTATAGATAAAGTAGGCAGTTGTCTGAGGTAGCAAATTGGTCAAGATGGCAAAAGGCCCCCAAAAAAGGATGATCATCATACCAGTACTACCTGGATATGGCCGAGTCCTAAAGGAAACTAACCTTCATGTGTGTCTCCCCAGGCACCTTTCATTCCTGAGTCTACAGCTTAACCCAAACATCCATTCCTCCATGTAAACCATTATCCTCAGTATTTTCTCCAGTACCTCTCCTGTTTAGCTCCACTGAAAATTTAATGACCCCCTCTGTCAGTAATTTATATTCCTTTGCCTTGTCCTACCTTACAGCTACTTATTTATTTCAAGTCTCTTCCTATGCTTTGTTACACCTCTTTAATGTTCGTCCTTCCCAATCCTCACTTCTAAATTTACTTTTCTTTCTTGGAAAAACTTCATCTATTCTAATCCTCTGCTATTTTGTTTTATCTGTACCCTCTCCAAAATATTTCTAGTAACATAAACAACTCTGACTGCTACAAAATAGCACTTATCTGTGAATTCTGATTTTTTTTAACCATTAGGATTGAATTCTTATAAAATTTCAGTTCATAACTTGAATTCCAAATTGCACTCACTTTTTGAAACACCTCCTTTCCTACAAAAAATTATTTTCCTGCAAGACACAAGGACTCTTCAAGGACAAATAGTAAAATAGATGAAGTCCATCAGGCATAAAACTTCCCACTATTTTCTTTGCTGCTTAATCTTCCTTACTATTTCCTTACTTTTGCTTTGTATATAAAAGAGAAAACAGGGTTCAAACTTACTGCTTTGTAAACACATACTTGTAAAATTAATTAAACTGATCTCCTGGGCATCAAAGGTCACCATAAAGCAGTCGATTGTGGAAAATTTACATTTTAAAAAAAACCTATATACTCACCAGTTTCAGGAGTTCTCACCAGAAGTGGGAAAGATGACTGATTCCCATGGCCAAGTCTGGTGAATGCCCTTACAGAGATGTTGTAGAGAGTATATGGCTTCATTTCACTTAGTGATATACTTGTAGATGAGGCATTTTTAATAAATAAATTATTGGAATCACTGTACAGAACTTCATAGTGAGTTATGAGACCATTAGGCTGCTCAGGTGGCAACCATCTCAGATTTATTTCTGTTGCAGTTACATTTATTAACTCTACATTTTGGGGTGGGGAGTCTGGTTCTGCAATACAGAAATCAAAAAGAAAAAAAAAACTCTGAGGCTTTCAATTAATTGAATGTAGAACCGATCTCATAAACCTATTAGATCCTAACATTTAGATTAGCTAACTGTACCAAAAGGGCTTCACTCACTCACTCACTTTCCTTCTCAAAACCTTACCCCTTTTTATCTCAGTTAATTTCTGTATGTCTTCTTTTCCACTCATAAAACCAGGCATCTTTTTGCATCCCAGACACTTTAGCTTTTCTGGAACGTCTTTTCTCATTCACTTGTAATTCTATCCAAAACTGCATTTATTAAGAAAAAAATCTCCTCTGTCTACTGCTCTCATGCAGACTGATCCTTCAAATCCTCTCACTGTCTTCCTCAAATTCAAGTTATTTAAATTTAGCTGAATGCCATCTTACTGCTTTCTTCTTAAATAACCACCCACCTTATTTCACTCAACCAACCACTGAACCAAGAAAGGGACTGTACGCACTGTAACTAAATTCCCTTTAGTTTACTGATACAGCTGTTAATTGATGACCACGAAGACCCCAGTGAAAATCTCGCATGCACTGGTGTGAAGGTCATGCACAAAACAAGTCCAGCTCTGGGGTAGCGTGTTGGCTAAATCTACTGGCAACGTATGAGTTCATGTGACTCCAGTGAGCTAACGCATGGAAGTGTTGAAGGAGTGAGTGGGCTGCACTTATGAATAAAATCAGCTCTGAATGTCAACCTTGATTCCTCTGAAGGCTTCATCACTTCACCCCTGAAATAACCTGTCTATAAATTTTTTTTAAAAATGTACTAAGAACCCAGGATTATGTGATTCAGTTTGTGTACAAATACCTATATCCAGATATTTCAGAATTTATTATGAATTTTTTTGTCCTAAAGGTCTCACAAACCACTTTCGTTCCTGATTTCTGAGCCTGTGAATGGAAAGTGTTAACTGTAACAGATCACTACTCTCTGGATGACAAGACTGCCCACATGGATATTTCCCATGTGAAGAAGCTTAATTCTCAATTGAAATGCATTTTGCAATTTATCTGGCATGGTAAAATATTTAAATGCAACAGCCTAGTATCTTCCATCCTAACATACGTTATCTAAGACAGATGTAGTGAATCTTCTATTTGGAGGTATGTCTCTTTTCAAGAGTCAAACAAGTTGTCAATTCTAGGTTGGCTAAAGTTAGGAGGCATGAATCTCAACCTGAATTACCTTAGGAAAACTAAATAATAATAATAATAAGACAAAAGTAATTACACATAGCCTTATAAAAAGGCAGGAATTATTTCTGGTTTTCTCAATAATTGCAATAATGCAATAATGCAAGCCTCAAGGCTTGCATGCATCTCTTACCAATGGACAAACTGTTGGCCTGAAACTCCACTCTGAACAAATTTCTGTAATGCTCAAAGGCAAGGAATTGTAAACCTTCCAAGAAAAAGATATTTGGATAGGTAATTTTCTGTTCTTGTGATATGCCTTTCCTCTGCAAAAAACTAACAGCATAGAAGCATGCAACCTTTAAAAAAATTTACAAGCACTTTAAGTTTCACTGTTTAATTTGATATTTTGGTTATTCAAATCAGCTAAGCTTCATAAATCCCCATGATTTTTAATCCTGTAATCCTTTGCTCTCTTTTATTCCCACTTAATTTTCCTGTATTGTAGCATATTTGGCAATGAGAGAGATAAATGACAACTGGACAATTACGTTCTTTATTACTTTGGTAAAAACTGGAAATAACTCTGCTGAAACCAGTGAAAATATAAACATGATATAAATGAGAAAAGATTAAGGTTTAATAATCATGACTCTGCTCTGTAAATCAAATTCCTGTGTTCTCTTTGCAGAGGCCAATGGCCACTCCAGCTACTGCTCCTGTGCCTTCACGGGTGGAGACTGCCTCGTAAGCAAGCAAGGAAGATCCAGAAATCTTCATAAGGTAGTATTATACCCTACATTAAAACTATTTGTCAGTCTTAAAATGAAAAAAGCCCCAAACCTGTACAAAAACAACTGCATATAATATCATTCAGTATAAAAAAAACTCACTTTATCAGCAGCTCTGCTTATAGACAGCAATATGGCCTCTGAATTGTTGAAAGCTGCCATTTCCAGATGCTCCCAAACCAACCTAATTTCCATATGATAACATTTAAAAAAAAAGAGAAGCTGCATTCCCAAAGATAATTGATTATGGTTTAGATGGGGTCTAGGGACACACTGTTTTCAGTGAAGGAACCTCAGCTCTGCAGCTTTCTTCCCATTCGTCTATCAGAGTTGAAATTAGTTGATTGCTAGTCATGCTGCAGCTTTCATCAGTATTTCTAGCACTTACCTAAAAACGGCTGAATGAAGTCACTGACTGATAGAAGACTAATAATTTCAACAAACATTGATTTTATTTGTACACTTTCTTCCCCTCCTTATGTATGTGCCCAGTCTTCTGAAGAAGTGCAAACTTCAATACAGAAATCAAATCATCATTGCAAACAGTGTATTTACCATCTTCAGGGGTTCTCACGAAAACATCATTCTCTTCAGACAAAGCACTTTCTCCAATTGTGGTAGAGGCTGCGACTCTCATTTTATAATTTGTATACTTTTTTAAACCTAAAAAGATTAAGTAAAAAAACTGTTGACTTCTTAAACATATTTTTTTCCTCATAGCTACTTATAAAACTATAAAAATTGTTACTGTTCTAAAAGCTTTTGATACACATTTGCCACCTAAAAGACAGAATATGTATAATACCATTTATTTGGGCAAAGCCAGATAAGCATTCAGTCAAATCAACAGATTTTGAAATAAGTCAACCAGCTTCAACCCTGCAAATAGCTTTAAGAATTTATTTGTCAAAACAAAGGATGTGTATGTGTGCATCCAAATATGTGTTTTTATTCTATATGCATTACTCTGATTAGCATAAACAAATGCCTGAAACCCCATAAGGAATGCATTTTCTTCAATTACTGTAAAAATTATCACCTTAAAAGAAGAAAACTGTTATTAATGTCAGACAAATACTGTGGAAAAAATTCAAGTCTGAAAAAGAATTGACAATTTAGGAATATTTTTCTATGTAGAAAGAAGAGGCTGAGGAAAAAATTCCAAGGAAAAATCCATTTCACAAATTACCTCTCAGTAGAGTTCACAGATTACTACTTGGCACATTTCACAAATTACTGCTCGTCTTACCTAGTCCTCTCCTCCCATCTCACATTCCCTACATACCCCTCCACAGTAGACAAGTCTGTCAGTAGTGTCCCCAGCCTTGCTTTTACATGCAGTGGTGTTGTGCGTGTGTGGATGTGTGTGGATCGGGGAGATTTGGTTCACCTACCTTGCAAATGGCTACATTACATAAAGTTGGCAGAAATAATTTTGTGTAATGTACTTGCAATTTATTACGTTTTTTTAAAATCAAATGACACTGTACCTGTCATAAGTAAGCTGTTGTTGGAAGTTGTTGTGTGGAATGCTCTTTTTGTATCCAGTTCCATTGCATAAACAGTATAATGAATGATTTTCCCATTGGGATTTGCTGGAGGATCCCAATACAGCAAAACAGAGGAGGAGCTAATATTCTTGTAAGATATATATTGTACTGAGCTTGGAACTTAAACGAAAACAGAAAAATAGAACAGTAAGCAAAAAAATTATTAAAATTTTTAAAAAATGTTCAGTGAAAGAAGCCATGTATGTTAACTTTGATAATATCAGAGTTACAACATTTTACCTTGTTCACGTGTCCTGACTGTAAGAACTGATGGTGGTCCTTCTCCAACAGCAGTGAAAGCAGACACACTGATTGTGTAGTCTGTGAAAGGTACGAGGCCCTTTATAACATATGACAGTTCTTCAGCCAAAATGTTAATGGTATACTGATTAGCTGTGGTTAAATGGAGAGAAATAGTTACTTACTCATAAACTCTCTTTCTTCCTTTTGCATTCTAAACTCACTTTGACACAGCAACCTGGAACTTTTTATTGCAAAAGAATTGACTTTCACAGCAATGACAAAAATATAAAGAAAAGTTTACACTCCGCCTCTTAACTCAATCAAGGAGAGGCTATTATAGGTCCATTTTCATGTGTACAACAGATAGATTGGCCTAGGTGCAAGAAGGAACGGGCAAGAACTAACTATAACTATACAGTTAGTTTATAAACTAACTGAGGTTATAGTTTATAACCTCAGTATAAACTATGCGGTTTATAATGACAGCTATCTACAGAAAAATTTGAGAGAAATCTCCTAGGAACTAGGAAAAGGCATACTTGTAGATGGCCTAGTCTCTCCAGTGACTTCAGAACCACGGCTCCTACGTTGATGGAGCTTTTAGTTTTGTTTTTAATTTTTTTTAATTAAGAAAGACAGATGCCCTCTTCCTTGCCCTCCCAACAGTGCTATAATAACTATACTTGAAATGGCTCCCCTCAGGGATCCCTTCACACTGGTATTTTTAGCAGAAGAGTTGTGGTCAGCAGAACGAAGAAGTCATACATGCCCACAAAGAGTTTTTGGTGCATCTGCAATAAAGTTCAAAGTCAGCTGCAACCCAACTGTCCTAGTCAAAATCATCTGTTATAAAGCAGCCATTATGCCACTGCAACATGAAAAAGTGTGGGTGCTTCACACATCTGAGTATCAGGCTCAGAGTTTTGCGAGACCAGCATTAAAATGGAGGCATCTAAAAATCAGCAGACCCTGTTGAGAATTTGGCTGTCAACAGCTTTAACTACTATAATAACTACTATAAAATAATACTTGTATGCTAGATTACAACAGACACTGTCTGAAATCAATTTTTCAGCAACACAGACATCTTTTAGCAACTCGATACCTCAAGTGGAATGAGGACATGAAAAGAAGATTCACATTTAAAGCACTCTATGTTTCTCTGACAAAGAAGATTCTTCAGGATTAATGTAGTATGGAAAAGATCCACTGTAGTTTAAATTAATGGATTAAATTCTGGTTTTAGATACTGGTGTATATGGAGGAATTTGGTGACTTTAATAAAAAAATAAAAAAATAAAAACTTGACTTTCTTCCTACTGTTTAAAACTCACTGTAAAAATTTAGAGTGGTATTTTAAGTCCCTGCCTGTCAACTGAGGCCTGCTTAATGATTTGTAAATATCCATACTTGGTAAAGAAACACTGGTCCATTGATAATACAGAACAAGTGTACACACTAATGACATCACCGTGTCATGGGGTCATCTCCACCTGTTTGTCACCCATATAGCAAAGTTGTAACTTTTTGACCTATTTACCTTTACTGACATTTGAAAACCTATTAGTCAAAAGGCTTAGAGAAATCAAGGTCTCTGAAGGGCTTGGAGATATGTTAATCCCTGACAATCACACCTGCTTTGGCAACTGTAATAACTGATTGTCTATGCAGCTTGGCTGATGGCTTTCGGGTGCTCCTTTCACTAGGAAGAAGGTCAGCTGGGTGACAAGGGGCTAGTTCCTGCCTGTGTGGCATTCCCATTTGCTTCAGAAGGTTATTTGGTAGTAAAAAAATCCGACTCCAGCAAATGACCCATTCATAATTTACTTGAACCATGTGCTAAAGATCATATCTGGGACAGTGATGGGGGTCCTTTAGAACAAAGGAGCAGATAGAAAAATATCCTAAAATATCTTACCCAAAGCAGAATGTAATTCTGCAGCTCCATTTATAGCAGGCAAATTATCACCAGATACACTTGTAAATATTACTGGGGAAGCTGTCTGAATGCTGGGCAACATTTCAGCTGAACCTTCATATAATTCATTGGCTGTTTCCATTGAATTCCAAGAGGGAGAAGGTTTGATGTTTTCGTTTGTCATGTACGGTTCCAAAGAATCAATCAAATACTAAAAATTTGAAATATAAAAATAAATCACAAACCTTGTCATCACTAAATTATTTAATTAAATTTATATATAATATAGAAATAGTGCTTGTATATTTGTGCATATATATACACACTATATAAATGTTGGCATACAAACATCTTTCATTACAGCAATAATTAACTTTGCAAAATACAATATTTCTCATGAAAAAGCTCAGCTACCAGTACCTTAAAACATTTTATTCATTTTTATTGTTTAAACAAACACCACATTCTTTTTTTTAATTTCTTAAAATACGGATTTGATAGTAAAGTGGCAATTTTAGAGCAAGGCCTTAACTTTAATGCTATATCCTTGGAGTTATATTGAATAGACACGTTTGAGTTTGGGAGATTCCATTTGTACCAAGCATGTTCTGAAACAGGGTTGCAGGTGCTGAAAACAAGAGGGCTTCAGATGCCCCTACTAGGCCCTGAAGAAAAGGAATAAAAGGTTGACTAGATCGCTGAGAGGGAATAAGGGGAGAGGGAGAAAAACAGAAGGTAATGAAATAAAGGGGAGAGGGCAAATGAGGGAGTATATATGTGAAAAGGGAGACTGAAAGAGAGGTAGGCGATATAGAGGTCCATAGGACAGAAGGGGCAAAAGACAAATGTTGGAAAGGGATGGCAGCAGATATAAGGGGAGCAAGAACTACAAAGAGAGGAACAACAAAAGCAGAAGAGAAAAGGGAGACAGCCTAGAGCCTAGGTACAAAATGGTGTGTAAGCACTAGATCACCATGCCCCTTCAGAATCTGGGACTGAATCCAGGACTCCAGTGTCTCTAAATTGTTCTGCTGTCATCTGTGAACACTCCCCACTCACACATATGGCCCACTTCACTGCCAGAAAGAGATGCTTTTACAGTGATGTAACTAATACACATTAGCTCTCTCCCTTATAGACTCTGGGTGGAGGGAGGGCAAAGCAGCTTTTTTACTGCTGTAACTAGGGGGGGTTAACCACAGGCAGAGATACAGCATCAATCTCACCTAAGTACCAACAGGTAAAAGCTATATACGCCTCATCTTCACCAACATTTTATAGCAAAATAGTAACCCACGTGGAAATGCTTTTTGCCTCTGGGGATTTTCCACTGAGAAGATAACAGCCTTTTATTGCTACTGTTAGCACTGTAGATCTGACAGTTCAGATCCTGTAGATGTTCTAAGCTTGGGTCAATGGGGTTCCAAATAAAGTAATGTTTGTTATGGTTTCTTTTGGTTTTTAATTAGAAAATTACATTCAATAAACTATAATAAAGCAGCAAGGATGCTAAACTAAGAAATCAAAAATTAGGAAATCCCGTCATTAAAACATGTCTGTGCAGACAATTTTCATTTTTTCTGTGTCTGTACTATGATACAATCTTTAATTATAGAGTTATATACTTTCATTTTCCAAGGATGCCTGCTTAGTTTAATGAATGGATCCTTACTTTCATTTTTTTCCCCCTTAGTCCTTATTTAATGTTTGGCTCCAGGGCTCTATTTAATGTATACCATTCAACTTGAAAGCAAACTCCTTCACTGAGCTCTACATCAAAAACTTAGATTCTGTGTCAGATTCAGAGGAGGACATAATTGTCTAAAAAAAAAGAATTATTCAAACTTTGGGCACCTACGTTCAAAATTAAGACAAAAAGCCCTACCTCAGAAAGTACTCAATCTTGAGCTGAATGTTTGCTAGGGGTCTACAGTTCTGTGCTGCATGCTCTGAGCTGCCCTGTCTAAGCATGTAGAGCACATCAGCACCCAAAATCCAGAAGCTAGACTGACTGACAGCCTAAGTCTCCTAAAAGATTTGAGCCGGTAGATGTGGGCAGACATCCTTAATATACAACCATAGCATAGAGTTCAGCATGCAGTATCAGACATGTAAATTCAAGGGTATAAATGGGGGCAGAAAGTCTAGGGTTGTTTGCCTTGCAAGCAGAGCACTTGACCAGCCTTGGGAGATTTACGTTGAATTGACTTCTCCATAGGATTCATACCCACACCTTCTAGGAGTTTGCCTGAGTGGCTATGTATCGATCTAGGCACCTAAATCTGTACTCTTACTGTTAAGTCACCCTATGCTGCAAAGAACTCAAGGGCTAGAAGGGATAGTAAGACTGTGGGCTATGGCTTCCTGCCTTCAGTAGCTAAGAAATTCTGGATCATTTCACCAGAATTATTTATTCTTTTGATGTTGTGGAAACAGCATTACTGGAAACTCTTTAAAACCCAGCCATCCAGAGAAAGAGGGTTGGGTGAGGAAGGAGGCTTTTAAAAGCATTGAAGACTCACCTGTGATGGCCAGTTCCACATTCTGTATCTATTGGATAAGGCAGGGAAGCAAATTTAATCTAGCAAAGAAATCCATACTGAAAAAAACTAAATACCTTATTTTTCCCTTGGAGAATAGTGTTTTCCAGAGCCACCTCTGTTTCCTGCACATGTACTTTAACTCTGTACTGGGTAATGATTCCATTTGGTTGTCGTGGCTTCCTCCAAACAATTTTTACGTATGTGGCTTCCACTTCTGCTAGATGTAAATCTGACACAGCACCTGGGACTAAATATTCAAGAAGAAACTTGATTTAATTAAACATCTCTGATTATTACATGCTTTTTCAGCACCGCATGCAAAGTACAATAGGCATTTTATTGAATTTCACATCCTTATCTTTTGAGTTGCTCCTGTGCAGGTAGGGAGTTACTTCACATGTTTTTTTAGCAAACAAGTTACAGTTCTAAAAATATAAAGACAGTTTTTTGACATATATGACATATGTACGAATATGGTCAAATCCTAAGATTATGTAAATCAGGATAGCTCTACTGAAGTCAGTGCACTGGAAGCAAGAAGACCTTTGCTAGCTTACTATATAGAACCTCAAGTATGTTGAAAATGAAAGCTTAATTCTAAAGTCATCAAAACCATACAAGAATGAAGTAAAAAGCTGAGAAAAAAAAAACTTGATACATCTTGTTCATTTCACTTTTATAACAGGTTTTGGTTCAATTTCTCCTTTAATTACGAAGTAATAATGATACTGTACTTTACACCGGACTGCCAGAGATCAGAAACATTTATATTCAATAGAATGATATTCAGATTTGATATGAAAGCTATTTTTTTCTTAATATACCACAGAAAATATCAAATTTGAAATTACTTGCGTAATGAAGGTTTGTAGATTTGGCGTTATAAAATGAGACATTCTATGTCACTAAAAAAATAAAACCAACACCAAAATCCCCTTTGGCTTCTGATGGTGAGTTCAGACAGAAGATGAGCATGGCTGTACTGAGGCAGGCCATCTCTGGAAATTGTCTCTGAGAGCTGACAAAAGCAGATACTTTGGATACTTCAGGAAAGAATACGATAAATAAGGATAGGTGCTCCTCCTGCTGTTACACCTTGACAGAAAGCATTGCAGCAATCGCTGATTGAGAGGTTTTCTAAATTTGTGCTGTGTGGCATAAACACAACAGAAAAATAACCATCTTGAAACTGCCTGCCTATTACACACTGATTCTCAAGTTCTTCTGGTTGCATCCTCAGCTGCAGACCAATAATCCGGCACAATCTCACACACATGTAAGATAAAACTACATTTCTATAGAGCAAAGAACTCTCACCTGGTGAGCGAACTATTGGGAGCCAAAACTCCCAAACGACAGAGTAGACAGCTCAGGGGCAGAACTAACCACTTGATTGCCCCAGGACAAGATCTCGATATTGGGTCTGCCTCAGAGCTATGGTCCGTGGTAAAGGTGGCTCCACTAGAAACTGGCATGGGGCCTCGGATTTGGTGAAAATTAAGTTAAACGAGATGTTTAATAAGAAACATTCGGGGCTGAAGAAACCAGGCGAGCGTGCGGGGAATCCTGCGCTGTTCTTTCTCTTCCACTTGCTGCCATCTAACGGGTAAGTGAGGGACCTGCAACTTAATTACGGTATCTAAAAATAACTACTTTCATTCCGGCAGAAACTATGTTTCTTTCACAATCTCTGATAGCAAGTAAATTTAGTCACAGCGCATGAACTCGAAAAAAATGGAGAAATAAATCTACATATTAAATTTTCAGCTAATTTCTTTCATTAGTTTATTATCCCTCTCTTGTAAGACTCCTATAACACACCCATTCTTTCCTTTGCAAAGTACCTAAAAGGCTTTGAAGGGAAAACTGAAACCAGTTATCATGTACAGCCCATTTACTTCACTTCTTCATGCTTACTTACCATCTGCAGGAGTGAAAACTGTAAGGTTAGTCTTTGGCCCCACCCCAGCACTTGTCTCAGCACCAACATACACGTCGTATGTTGTAAACGGCACAAGGTTACTAAATACAAACTTAAGATCTTTTGTGCTGTTATCCAGAATATGACCTGGAATGAAAAATGAAGAGATTCTAGCTCAAAAATAAAAACAGTCCATTACTTGCTTATGCTAAATATAGCTACTTTCCAGGATGATGAACAATGAAAAGCCATATTTATTTGTGAAAAAGCTAGTTTGGCATCAACCATTGGAAATAATACTGAATGCCTGAAAAAATCCCCCCAAACGATATCAAGAAGATATGGGTTTTAAAAGGTGGTGATTTTTTCTTTATAAATTAATTTCTATTGCTTTTCCTGTGTGGTCCCATAAAAACATTAGTATACAGCTCATTTACCTCTTACTTAACTACAGGCAGTTATACAACTTCTTTAGATATACGTGTCTGAGTTAAAAGAATTACAAAAACATCAAAACAGACTCATACAGTTGATTGTATACTACATAGGAATGAAAATCCTCCAGAAATCTTTAACAGAAAGAGAAAAGAGTAAAGGTAAGACACAGAATGATTTGTATATATAAGCACAATAATTCAGCTGCAAGCTTAGCACGTCATCTCTCTAAAAGAGTGAGGAAAGTTGGTTTCCTCCACTCTTAAGAATATTTGTGTACTCTTCCTCGTGATGAACAGACTTTTCCCTTAAAAGTAATCTCAAATCTATTAAAAAGTCGAATAGTAAAAAGGATACATAGCACTGCTTTCCAATATTCATTCTTGATTGGCAGGGACACTAAGAATGCAAGTGTAAGGAAATAATCACAAAGAAGAAAAAGAAATAAAAACATCAATTCAGACTTACCAGATGGTCCATACAGCTCAACTCTGTAACTAAACTTTCCTGTTACTATGGTTGGTGGGTCCCACATCACTAAGAAAGACTTTGCTGTAATGTTGCTCTTGGCAAAATTTTGTGGTGGATCTTCTGGAACTTAAACAATATTGGAAAAAGTCTTTGAACATAAAATAATTTATATTAGGATTTCCAAGAACCACATATCAGACAATTCATTTTAAACATAAACATTAAATATTCTGAAGGGAAGCTACATTAAAAGCACATCTCATTAAAATGACTTATTTTTATTTCATTTCTTTTTTAAGGTAATGCTTGCAAAATGTATCGAGAGCCGGTAGCATGCAAATAAGCCTTAAAAGACAAAGGTGGCAGGGATCCTACCAAGTTTAGCATGGACTTCATCATGATATAGATTACGTACAGAAGATGCTCAAATACGATTGTGATGCTCAGCAATACAGAGCTCACATTGGGTACGTTTTTCTTCCTTGAACAGGTTCTTTTTTCATATAGACAACACTTCATATTGAAGATTTCTGACAGCGCTAATGATATACATCACTATCCAAAAAGATAAACCTGGAAACAATTAAGCTTGCAAAAACATTGCATACTTGAGTAATTTTCTATTTTCATGAAACTATTCACATAAATTAAATGAATCCCATACTCAAGTGATTATGGAATCAGATCACTGTCCTTTCTAAAGTATACCTTACTGTATTGATAAGTTAATGAGAGATTACTATTGAGATCAAAATCTGAATCTAAAGACAACAAAGGAGGTGCAATTTTTTACATCCATATAGAGTAAAAACAAACCTGATTTTCAAAAATGCTGCATACCCAAGTAAACTTATGGAAACTGCTTGATACAAATTTCTACAAAAATCAGGTCTTAATACATCATGTGTGAGATTTAAGCCAATATGGAGATACAGACTGATTCTGTAAACATGCAAGTTAACTAACATACTACTCTTAAAAATACTATTGTCTTTTGTAAAAACTAATGTACAAATGAAAGAAATTAAAAACCCTGTCATTCCTAAAAGATATGCTATAGACTGGTCAGTAGTGACTACTTAATCATTCTTAGTTACGCAAATGGCATCAGCTACAACTGCACATAATTCTGAAGTATCATCTTAAGAGTCCACTTCTTTTTTTCAAGGTTTAAATCTTTTTCTCTTTGTAGAAGTATCCTTCCCTTGACAGCCATCCCAGCAAAGGAAATATTTGTATGCTGGGTTTTCAAAAAATATTTACAATGAAGCATTTTAAAATGCTTTAAAGAAGTAGCCTCTTTTTCAAAAATTAAAGCAAGCAAACTATCATCTTTGCCAAGAACACAGGAGAGCTTCAGTACAGCTCAGAAAATTCTGATTGGAAGGGCAGAAATAATTTTCAACATTTTAAAATGGAACACCAATGAGCTATACAGTAGAGACATATATCATCTTCCTCTGTGTGGCGAAATGGGCATGACAACAACTCCGTGTCATGCTCCTGCATGAGCAGGAAAGTGATATTTGAAATAAATGCACTCTCCATCCTCCCACCTGCTATCACAAATGATAATCGATCAATTCCTCTCCCTCAACCCTCATCTGAGACACTCCAGTGGAGGACTGAAATGTGAGGTTTTGGCCATACAAGAAACCGGTAACTTGGAGGGGGGGGCTAGTGTGACACTAAAGAGATTCTTGTAAGAACAGACATTTGGAAAAGGGAAATGGATTTCAGTAATTACAGAGACTGGATGATGGTGTTTGATACTGGAGGGGGGACCTGTTACAATTGCAAAGCAACACTCCGAAATCATGATTTTACTATATCACCAACCAACTCTATGGCCAGCCTCCGAACAGGTTCCTTGGCACACAGGCATGCGGGGCTCTCAGGGGAGCACTTTGACAAGCACCTGAACGCTCATAAGGTGAAGATACAATAGAGGTGGAACCAGAAGCTTGGGTGTGCCAGTGTGCTGCTAAGAGGAAGGACTTGTTGAGGCTTAGACCATGAGGGCTGACTGTGGGTGTGCTCTGGGCACACCACACATTCACCCACACCGACCAGTAAGATAACCTCCCCTTTCCCAGACCATGCTTTAATGGATGAACCCTGGCTGTACAGGCACCCAGTAGGCAAGGATTGAAGATCTCTTTCAAACGGCTGACATCTTTCTATGTAGTTGGCAGAACTAAACCCCATTGCATAAGTTTTTCATCACTTTCCAGGGTTTTCTTATTACCAGTGCACCCATCCTAGGGTGTCAACAGGGTGAAAAATAAACTGGAAATTAGCCCTGAGTTCGTTAGAACAAAAACTATCCAAAACTTCATTAACCCTAGAAAGAACAGCAAACTAAGGGTATTTTAATTCTAGCAAAGCAATTCAAATGAACAGTGCTAGGAGGGAATTAAATTTCTTTTCATCTGAACAGTGCTATGAATTCTGGATGTATGAAAGAGGAACCCAGTTACACCAAACTGTGTCAGGCAAAAGAATGATGTACCAGCAAACAGAAAGCCAGAATAATGCTCCTCTAGAACACCTTTTTGGTATGGCTCTATTAATAATGTTGCCCACTACCTAAGCCATTATAAAACTCCTGCTCCTGGACAACCTTTGTTTCCAATTCTAATTTCTCAGTGCATTGCAGGTAATCCAAAACCAACTTTCCTAGTGTTTAAAGATTTCTTCAGCACTGAACAACTTTCTGCAATAGGTCCAGATTGAGGAACCGTGAGACAAGAGTTCTCTTTATACTGCTTATTTTTCCGCAAAGGCAAAGAAGCTTTAAGTGCATTGCTATGTACACAATACACATACTTTTTGAATACCATGCCTGACACCTTTTCTCTTCATCTGCATTTTTAATTCTCCTTCCATTGTGCCATTAATTGCAGTTCTTAAATTATCCTCAGTTTTTCATAAAATCTGATCTGTCCTGAGCATACTTTGGTATCTTTGACTTTTAATAATAACTGAACTCCCACTCACTGTACATTATTAGATACATTAATAGTTATATACACTTTCAGTTGATTCCATCAGGTAAAATTAAGTAATCGTGTCAATACAGGAGCGTGATACCAATAAAGACAGATTTGGACTGAAGTATCTTGCAACATAACTTCAAACTGATATTTTGAAGTTTTCATGTAAATCTGAGAACTTTATTTCCATTTGAAAGCAGTATATACCTGATTCTGGTGTCCGGACAATTGCACTGTCAATGTAACCTGCTTCAGTGGTAACTGCAGAGACTTCAAAAAGATAGGTGGTATGTGGCCTGAGGTTAGTTATAACAAAACTGATTGGTTCATTCCAAACAGAGCTCATTTGACTCGGTGCCTCTGTACTTGGTGTAACTGTAGTCCGTGAAGGAATTGTGGATTTGCCAAAAGTAGTTGAAGGAGTGGTAGTACTCCACAAAAATGACTCACTGTTATCCTATAAAGACAAAATATGAAACATGATAAGCTGCATCTATAATCTGTAATTGTAAATACATGTAGATCAAAAAAGGCAGACCACCTGGGAAATAAAATTACCCAAAATTGGTTCTCCTTTTTATACTTCAATCTCCAAATTTATAATTTCATTAGTTGACATTGCTAGTACATCCTGTTAGTGACAGTATTATAGTTTCCTGCCTTATCCCAAAAGTTCTCAAATCTGACCTAACAGAAGCAACTCTCTAGGATTCATTTAATTATTCCCAGATTCCATTTTCAGTGTTCTGTCTCTCTTTTAGCAAAAAAAGTCCCCTGGTGAGGTCCTTCTACATCACATGTATGTTATATGTATGCATGTATATATGCATATATAGCATACATATATCCATATATAAAGGATGAGACCAGGCAGGGGTTTCCTAATCCAAACTGTCAGGAGACACCTCTGAAAAACTGCTAGACATTACAATAACCAATGCTTATGATTCAGCAGGTGGCAGTCTCTCTTTTCAGTGCTGAATTAAATTAGCCTGATGTTGGGAACCTTCACAATGCCTAAGATGATCTTCCAAATAAAATCTGAAACCAAAGCCTGTATAATTTTTATCATTTAAAACTGCACTTTTCACTAAAGTACTAAGCCTAGCATCCTGAAAAAAAAACAAAAAGAAAAAAAAAAGGAAAAAAAAGTTAGGCAACTTGACATCCGGGTAATCACAACACAGCTCAGAATAAAGAGGAAAAGGAGAATAAACACTGGAAAAGAGAATTTGCTTCAATAAATTCTGAAAGGTATACATTGGTTACAGGTCTGAATCCAATGAATAGTCAAAATTCAGAAACTTTTCAATGAATGCTTGAAACTCAGAACAACTCAGACTACAAACATTTTTTAAAAAAATCACTGCTTATAGTGGGTCTTTTTATTTTGATATGAAAATTATTTCAATAATGTTGAAATGTGATACACAGAATAAAGCATACATTTACAATATAAAAAGCATTATCATACTATATATAAAAAATAAGATATTAACATTACACTGTGTCTGCACTGAAAAAAAAAATTCTTGCCTTTTCTAATTGAATGCTGTAAAAAACAAAAATAAAAAAATGAAAGCTGAAAAAACCTCAAAATTATCTATTCCATCATTTTCTGTTGAAAGGACACCAAATTGACCCTTTCTTAACATTTTCACTTTGATTAAACTGAGCTTTTCAAGGAAAAGTATTCCATTTAAACTATTTTGGACAGAAAGGTTTTTCTTCAACCATTATATCCTGCCTTGGGCCTAAGTTTGTAAAGTATTTGGGATTGGTCTGAAAAGCAAGCCTCCAAATTTTTTATGTCTCAAAATTCAAATGTAAAATTATATTCTGTGGCTTGAGTCTATTTCTAATTTAAAAGGTTTATAGCACTTACATTACATTCTGGTAACCTCCCAGACAGAAGGTCCTCTACTTTAACCAAGACATCTTTCACTACAATTCCACTTCTTGCATGTTTCACACTAATCTTGAAACTAGTTATCTTTCCATTTGGTTGCCGAGGGAGAAACCAGATCAGATTTACAGCTGAATAATTTAAGGCTTCAACTGTGAGATTCACTACTTTACCTGGAGCTTGAAAACAAAACAAACAAAAGCAGTGAGACATATTTTTCTTCTCAGCACTGGAAAAAAAAAATCCCATTTTTTTTTTGTAATGCCATTTCTAGCTTCCAAACCCTGAAGCAAATAAATAACAACCACTGACAAACACATGTAAAGTAGCTGATATGCAACCAGCTCTTTTCCAATCTAGATTAAGTGAGAAATATAGTTATTTCAGTCTCATAATAATATAGAAATTGGTTTGGTCAACTTAAAAATATTCTTCCTGGAAGCAACTCATCTACTGTGTCAGAGGTAGTTTTGTTGTTTAAGAGCATATGACAGCACTGAGTGTTTTATTTCACTTTACCTGTGTCATCTTTTCAGCTAGATATAGATTTTTGGTAGCTTTAAATAGCTCAATTTAATTTGAATGTTCACTATTACTACAGAAATGGTGTTCTTTGTACCAGTGACAGTTTCCAGGTCCTTTTGTCAGAGCATCTGTATTAATCACAGCACAAAGGAATGGGATGCAGCATCTAAACAAGATTTTACAAGTTATATGAATTTTCCTGAGAATTAGAGCACTGTAGCTCTTTCTTAGTCCTGTCTGCATGGCACAGGCAGTAGAAGTTCCTGCGATAGCTAGCCTTAGTACTAAGGAGAAAAGGGTTACACTGCCTTAAAAACATACACACATACAAGTGTCCACAATTACAGATCTTCCACAGCTGAATTGAGACAGATCCTCCAAGCCTCATATTCAGCTCTTGCTTAGGCCCTGCTGAATCTTTTGCAGATCTTTCACCCCCTTCCCCCTCCTCCCAGACTACAGCCTTTCTATTTAAATAATTATATCTTCTGTCTAGCTTTCCTACTTTAAACTGTACCTCTTCATGCTGATCAAGATGTTGGGGTTTCTTTAACCATCAAAGCAAGAGTTAAAAAAACAAAAAGTTGAGAAGGTAAAAGTATAAATGTAGTATCAGTGACACAGAACTCTCACCTAGAATTTGAAGAAACCTTCCAATTACATTTATAATAAGGAATTTTAGCTTTAATAAAATGTGAGCAGAAATGCATCAAAAGGTAAAAAGCTAATGTTCTCATATGGAGAAACACTGATGCCTCTGTCAAACACGAGTAAATAAAGCTCGCGGAAATAAGGTTTTCTACCAACAATAACATACAAAGAATAGTTAAAAGCAATGATTTTGATAGCTCCACATGGCAAGTTTACTACACCTTCTCATATTTCGTTTCATAACTCATTGTGTTATCCTGGGAATATGATGTAGAGTGATGATTTCCTGCCATTAACAGATGTCGCACTCTGTGGTTTGCACAGCTACAGAAACCAACTAGGAGTCCTAAACACAATGGGATGGTCACCGCCATGGCAGCACAAATTGTGTATTCCACTAAGACTTGTTCACCCCAACGTAACTGGCCTGGTGCGAACTCTTCAGCCAAGGCTCAACTGCTCCTGGAGTGTGAGCAAGACTATAAACACTAAATTAATAAAGATTATGCAAATTCAGACTATAAGGATAATTTTCTGATCTTCAAAACCATCAAGTCAAATTTTCATTTCAGCCACGTATTATAATTTTTTTGTTGTTTGTTTTTGCTTTAAGAACTAAAGCAAAATTTAAGAATTAAGAAGTAAAAACTTAGTAAAATACATTCTGTGCTGGGCTTTGTAGAGAAGGCACTTGACTCCAGCACTAAACAAATATGGCTTGACATAAGTAGGCAATGCCAGAGCTGATCCCACAACAAAGTCTGTCTCCTAGTACTGCTCCAGGCAACAGCAGATGGGTCCACTTGATAGGTAGCTCTGCTCTCCTGTGACCTTGCTTTCTGGAGCAGCCTACCTAGAAACTGGCATAAGAAAACCCCAACAGAAGCAGACTTTGCGTATAAGAAGCCCCCATATGTGCACACCCTAAACGTTGTTACTAGCAGATAGGACAAAATGCACCTTTTCACTGAGTGAGAGAATAAGAAAAGAATTAGGATTTTGTTCTAAATGCATCAGAATTTGTTCAAGTACAAAATGTGCCATGGATACTTTATTTGAACAAATTAGAGCAGCTTTAATTAAAATAATTAGCAGCTTTATTAAAATTACCACTTTCTGCAGTCTGAAAAAGAAAAGGATCGCTAAATATTCCAACACCAGCACTGTTCTCAGCAGCAACCTACAGGGAAAAAAAAAAAAAAGCCACATTAGAGAATCTATAGGATATATAGTTTCAGGGACTATGAAAATCTTAAGGATACACAGAGGTTCACCTTCTAGCTTTTAAACTATAAATATACAAATGAACATGCCTTTTATAGCTGTATTGTTTAATTTATACTCAACATTTAAATGTGAAAAAATAAAATGGAAAAATTATGAAACAGTGTAAGAAATTGAGAAAACATGTGTGAATATTCACACTTCAAAAGTGCCGAGTCCCTATTTTATGCTAAAGACAACAGCAAGAATAACATTAGTAACACTCCTTTTCCATACCACAATTCACTTAATCCAGCTTCCCCATTCCTATTTTATTTGTTCTATAACTTAAAAAAGTAAAAAGGAAAATAGGTTCTCTTTTATTTCTTGAACTCCTGAAGGATAGCAAGAGCAGGTCAACCTCCCTCAGAACAGAAACTCAAGGAAAGCATGTCTTTTGGCAGAAAGACAACAGGTCAGGGCACTGTGGATGCACTTTATGGTGGATGTGCCTCAATGCTCACGATCATAGCAGTGTCTTCCTGCAGAAGGGCAGTACATTGAGACTTTGGTAGAATTTATGGAAATAAACACAACAACGATGCTATTTGCTCTGCAATATAGGACTCATTGACAATTCGACTCAGTGATGGGCCGTGGCATGCAATACTTACAAAGAAGAGGAATGAAGTCTGACTCCTTATTTTGAAAAGAAGTGACAGAGACAACAAAAGGTAAAACATGAGCAAAATTCCAACAGTGATGGTGAGAAGAATGTGAAAGAAGCAGCAAAGCAAAAAGCTCTCCAGCAAGGTTAAAGTTGGCAGAGTCATTCCCTTCTGCCAGTGTCAGGTAACAAAGGTATGGCAGTGGTGCTGAGGGAGCTGACAGTGCAGACTGTGGCGAAAGCGGGGTGAGAAGGGGCAGACGTGCAAAATTATGTGTGAATCACAGTAGAAGTGACAGCACGCAGGGGATAACGAAGGGCAAAGAGAGTGGAAGGAGCCAGCAGGTCAGAAAGGAAAACTTCTAATCACTTCTCAGGACTAAACTGCGCATCTTTCAGAAGACTATAAAGCTATTTAAACAAAAGCACTAAGCCACGGCAGACAAACTACAGCAAAGAAATAAGAGGTAATATGAAGACTTAATCTAGGATGTGAAGGGACACATATGCCTACGACCACTTCCCAATGCAGCGCATGCTCTGCTTGGTGAAGGAGAATCTGTATCATTGGCCAGCTCCTTCCTAAGCCATGCAAACAGCCCCCCCCCATGCACGCACACCTCATGACTCCAGCCAACCCTACCTACTTCTGTGTCACAGAAAGAACGACTTGAAACGTCCTTAAGCATTGATGAATTCTACAGTAATTGCAATAGCTGAGGAAATTACCTGGAGATCTTCAGGGGTTTGCAGGCAATTAGAAAATTCTGACAGTATTAAAATCACATTATATAAATCTAAAGGTATGTCCTCACCTGAACACTGATTTTTTGTTACCTCATCTTAAAGTAGGTACTGTAGAAAGGGTTCAGAAAGGAAGACTAGCATGAAGACAGACATGGAAACTCCCATTTCATATGTGTATTTTCATGAGAACTCAAAGGTACTACGACATAAGTATGCAAAAATTTGCATGGTAAAGGTGTCAGCTACACACACCGATTAGCTTTGAAGAGAAATCAAAACAAATGCTTACACAATGTACTGTTAGCTTCTAGAGATCACTGCCACAAGGAGCCATTACAGAAAAAAACTTGGAAACATTTTAAAAGGACAAGTTTACTATGCATATAACGAAGTACTATCCAAAGTTCAAGTAGCTGCAGTTCATATTTGGAAGGAGTATTAATTTTTATGCTTTGAAGTATGTTGCCACTAATTATTTAAGTTTAGGAAAAAATCTTGAGTGCATATTTTTACAAAATTATCAATGATCAGATGTTCAAAATTATCCACAGCTCTCCAACATTTAACAAATTATCACTTGTAACTGCTATTTCTTTAGAAATGTTTTTTTCATTAGATGTAAAGAAATTAAGAGCGGGCTGTTACAAACAGATTGGTAACCCATATTCAAAGCTTATAAGCTTTGTTGAACTGTACTGTCACAGTATTACCAGAAAGAATTTCACAACAGGACCAAGTCAGGTACCCTAAAACAATAAAGAATTTTCACCTATGCAAAAATCAAGAGCTACTTTTAAATGACACAACAGACTCCAAAAATTAACCAAAGAACCACAAGAAATCGCTCAGGAGAAGGAAAACATGTAATGTTTCTTTTTGGCCACATCTGTGAGGTAGAAAAAGTGTTTCCACCTGAGTCGTTATCGAATCTGTGAGGTTGCTCATGGGTCAGGCAGTCAGGGCGCCCACCAAAGCAGTAGGTAACGTAACAACCCTTAGCTTGCCAACAGACTTTTATTCACTCATGAGAAAAGCCGTGTGGTCTCTGCTAGACAGAGGTTGTTGGGTCACAAGTCACTTTCCTGAGTCAAATTCTGCTCTAAGATCAATGTTTCAGGCACCAGCAATGGGAAGGATTGCCTCCCATATATATTAACAAAGGGCAAATTATTGCTAAGTAAAACAAATGATTTACAAATGTCCCACAGTTTTCCCGGGGAAGATTCATTTATGGAGCAAAGAATGGAATTTGCAAAACCTTTAATAGTGAACCCCACACAGTGCTACTGAGGTACCCAGAATTGCAAATTTAATTCTCTTAATAACTTCATTTGTCTGAGGAGATTAATCTACTTAGCGTCTAAGTGATAATAATTTTCTCAAATAGCAGCTGAACTTTTTTTGTAGGGTTTTTTTTTTTTTTACCAGATGACTGGAGGCAGGAGATCAAAGGATAAACATTTCTCCAGCTGTGGATATACTGGCTTTTATCAGCATGGT
The DNA here is from genome assembly GCF_000699105.1 of Pygoscelis adeliae. Lineage (NCBI taxonomy): Eukaryota > Metazoa > Chordata > Aves > Sphenisciformes > Spheniscidae > Pygoscelis > Pygoscelis adeliae. Next base: position 2,081,751 of record NW_008825108.1, read on the forward strand.
CATCACGACTAGATTCACAGTGAGCAACTTTCCCACAATGGCAGGCATAATTACATTTTTACTTTCTTATACACACACACCACCTTTACAAAGAATCACTGCACAGCCCTATTCCTAGTCTGGTCAACTTCAATATTTTTTAACAGCTTTGCACTGTATGAACTTACATGATATGGAATGAAGCAAATCAAACACATAATTTCATTTCGTTCTTGATATTGAAAAGAAGCACCTCTCCAAGGTTCTTATGAAAGAGTAAGTCAGGCAAAAAACTGCTTGGCAGATATTGCCAAGAGGATAGCAGTTCATTTCTGTCCACCTGAACTCATTTATTGTTGAAGAGTTCAGAAATGGATCAGGAGTGCCTAATCTCAATGTAAACAAATTCCACATATAGAAGTCATCAAGACACATGTACTGATTTTGGCAGTAGATATTCACGGTGAATATCTAGGCAATAAAATCTATGGAAAGGGAATGGAGAAGTATGACATTTTTTATTTCAGGAGATAACACTAGGTAAAATTCCCAGGCTTAGGGGAACCAGGCTAAGGTGTTTACAGGCTACATCTAAACAGATAGTCAGGCAAGAAAACTCCTTCTTAAACTAATTAAGTTTAAAATCAAAGAAAGAAATATGTACCTACATGCTTTTCTGGATCTGGCTGAGGTGATTTAAAAATCTACGTGTAACATCCAAAGTACACCAGTGATTTGAAAGATTAAATCTCAATGAAGATGAAGAAGGATTTAGATGTTTTTGAAAATTCTACCCTTTGCTTTTTACCTTTTACCACATAATGCCATATGTCAATAAGAATATCAATAGAAGAAACTACATTTTAGTACAATTTTGGTTGGAAATTATTTATAGTAGATTTAAAAATCACTACTGTAAACAAATACCTGGCTAATATATTTTGTTATATGCCACAGTAATTAGCAAGGTCCTTCAGAAAACACTATATGGACCTACCATAAACTCACACAATTTACAATAAATCAGAATTCAAAATACTAAAAGGCATTTGTAAAGCTTTTACCGTAATTTCGTAAGTTGTTCCAGGGTTAAGACTGGTAAGAAGAACTTCCAAACTATCTGGCTTTGTTGTGACCTGCGTATAAGCTGTTTGCATCCATGGGCAGACCTCTTTATACTTAACAATATAGGAGAGAATTCTCCCATTTGGATGCAGTGGCGTATTCCATGACAGCAGAATCCCAGCAGAGCCCACTCTTTCACCTGCAAGGAACACAGGGGGCCCAGGATCTAAAAAAAAAAAAAAGTAATTGGGTTTTTTATACACACACCACAAAAACACACACATATAAAAGAGTTTTTAATTTAGTTTCCAGATAATGCAGACACCTTCACAGCTTCTATAAAGAAATTAAATCATCTGCCAGCAGAAACCACTAAAACTACTGAAAACTAATGTACTGTTGAATAAAAAGCTTTTTTTCTGGCTAGAGTCCTGTTACAAAAGCGATTAAATGAATTTTGGAACACCAGGAACATTCTTCTATAAGAATGTAAAAAATGCAATGCTCAAGATCTTTATGGACAAAACAGAGTTTAATGCCAATTTAATATTTGAGATATTCTAACATGCTTAATTGCAGTTCCTTTCCTTAAAACCATTCAAAACCAAACTGCACTGTCTTACAAAACACATCTAATATGGCTATATTTTTTTGAAATGTCTCCGAAGTCTACCACTGTACATATAAACTGGGTATGGATATTACTACACGACACAATAGCACGTTTTTCAAAAGCTTATAAATTGTTCTCCTTTATGCTTTTCCCCCCCCCCTTTTTTTTTTTAAATAGCCAAGCTAATGGATGAATACAACTACAACTCACATCCAGGGCTGCTTCTTAAAAATATCTGACAGAGAAACTCTCATGCTGTCATAGAACACATCAGATTCAGTGTATTCTTTTATGGTTAAAGAAGATGAAAAATTCTAATGACTGTTCAAAACTGATTATCATTTCTCAGATGCTACTGTGCATATAATAAATACAAAAAAGCATAGTTTAAAAAAAAAAAAAAACAAAATTTCATCAGTCATTACTAACTCACTTGTCACGTTTGTTGTCACCGTTCTACTCGCAGGTGAACTGTAGAGTGAAGAAGAAACTGCAGAAACTGTAACATTGTATGTTGTTCCAGGAATAGTATTAGAAAAATCAGCCTGAAATAGGACATAGATTTATTTAAGTCTCTTACCAAGAATCATGAAAATGAAAAAAAAAAAAAACCAAACCCAAAAGTTTAAGCATTGCATTACTGAAAGTGATCTGTTCATAAACTTTTAGAAATACAACAGTATTTACAACAGTAAAAATAGTAGTTTCCATCTGTTAGCTACAGTACAGTATTTTGCCACCTTATTTAACTACCTCCATAAGATTTGTATAACCTTCAATATTAAAGAACAACAAAATTAACTATTAATTTTATCACAGAATCACCTATTAGTGTATCTATAGGGGTTTTTCTGCATCATCATCATTATCAAAGCAAATATGAAGCATTATAAAATTCCTTTTTGAAAGAATAAACACAAAAACAGCCTGAAAAACTTACAAGTTTTTGACCCTTAATCTACCCCATCTTTTGAAATAAACATAATTAACAATTTTTAGCAAGCATTTATATAAAATACCTGTATCTTTGCAGTTCCAATTAAAAAAAAAAGCAAAACAACCAGAACAACCATTATTTCTGTTAATATGATTGTATTTTCCAGACAGCAGTAAAGTGCTCCTATTTCTTTTCGATGGCTTAGCAGTGAAATGTTGCCTGCATTAATGATTTAAGCACAGATCTTCCTGGCAAGTACACAATTAATGAGCCTGTATTACTCAATAGCTCTGCCCTTCCTTTGTTAAACTATTCATGAACCCTTGGATGACTGGCCGTATCCTTCTAGCAGACTTAAAAAAAAGTAAATTCACTACCTGTTGTTAGGTAATAAACTCTGGATGCTGAAATTTGTTTTCACCAATTTTTCAGTAATACTTTCATATTCGTATTTGCATTAAATATCTAAGGAGGCAAGCTTGAATTCCTCATCAGCACAGTGCGTAACGAAAAGCTGGCCATGCAAGCCCTCTAATAAAAGCACATACTTGATACTCCCTAACTCCAAGATCTAGGATAACAACAGAACCATGATCAGGAATAAGATCCACGTGAAATTTGTCTACATGTCCATACGGTAGTCTCCAATACAGTGAAAAAGAATATGATGAAATATTGAAGAATTTAAGTCCTTCTGGCTTTGCAGGTTCTGAAAGAGAATTGTGGAATAAAAGACATAAACTTAAATAACCCCCTTTACAAATGTATTAGTAGTTACAACTGATTATAAAAGCATCCAAGAACAGTTTACTTGCTACCTGAAGGAGAATTGCTAATTAGCCTGGATACAGCAGCATATTATACTGCAGTTGCTATCCTACCTCTGAGACTTGGTTGATCATCTCCCACCCTCTGCTGTGCAGACATCCCCATTCGCAGAGAGCAAGCTCAAGTATCTCTGCCCAGTGTTCAGTCAACAAAGAATCTCTGCACAGTCCTGATGTTTCTGCTGTCCTCAACCTCAAAGTTAGCAATACCACTGTCATAACTAGTGCTACTGTTGAAATTCAAGATATAGCTGGTGCTTGTTCTGTCGCTAGCCACAGGGTTGTTGACTCTTTTATACTTCTCATGTATTTGGAATCCCAGTAATTCCATGAAGTCTAGTGAGTTAAGTCCCCAAAATTTGGATGTTTTACTCCTTTTATTAAAGCCAAGTTTCCACCTACTCCTGTCACATCATCTCACTTTCTTCTGCCTTTAAATGCACCTTTAAATCTGTATCATCCACTCAAAGCCTAATAATGAACCAGATTTTGGTTTCTTCAGTAGGTCATTAAAACATTATCTGCTTATAATATTGTATAATTTATCCACCTGTGCAATCCATAGCTATGTGCATCTGTCTCCTTTCTACTTTGGAAAGTACACACAGCTAACAGCTGTGCCTATGCTTAACTCCCAGAGCAAGCCCAGTCAGTGATGCTATTCGTCACATTTCAGATTCGCCACTACCCTTGCACTCAGTCCTGTCTGCCTTACTAACATGGTTCTTCAGAATTCAGACTAAATCTTCTAGTACTGTTTATACACTAATATCATACTGTGCAGTCTGAATAACATATCACTTCCATCCTGAAAGAGCTCCACTCCTTTCTTATTTACTGTAAATCTGCTTAGATTATCTTTAATTAACTCTTTACACTGACTATCTGAAGTTGCAGAATCGTTTAAAAACAGATTACTCCAGTTTTGCCATCAAATAATCTATCTGAAATATTAATATATCCAAATATTACCTTTAGATTTTATATTCAGTCTGTATTTGTATTATGATTTTTAACTTGTTGCTTTATTTTAATACTAACAGAACAAAAAAAAGTTTAATAATGTATGTGGAGGTGTGCAAGCGTAACTGAGAGCATAATTTCTTCCTTTTAGTATACTTCTATAAATTTTAAGTCCTACTGCTATCATCAGTACTATTATTTCCATGGATCTCAACTTCCTTTAAAGCTGGATTTTATGTTTATACAGGTCTTTTTATACAGACCCGTGATTAATCTCCGAGTGTACAGTTATCACAATACTTAAAGTCATCTCTTTACCTCAGTTGAATTAGTTCTGACTCAGCAGTAGAAGAGACCATAAAAATGTCCTCATGGAAAGAGAAATTTAGTTCCATGAAGCTAATGCTCTTCCTACTATAATCCCATGACTGAGAATTACCCTGCCCACCGACGCTGAAAAAAACCCTCAGTTCTACCCTTCTGCAGATTTAACCACATCATCAGGGAACGTATATGTGAGTTCATATACATTCGAGGTTCACTCGAGCCTCATTGCACCTGCTTCTTCTACAGTCCTCCTCTCTGTTTCATGCACATGCACACACACTTACCAGCAGTGGTCAGCATATTTGCATAAAGTGTATAGCCAGTATATTTGTGTATAGCATAGTTGGAACAATTTGCTGTAAATTTCAGTTTCACCTACCAAAATACTACTTAATGTCTGCAATATATATTCTGAGTGAGTGGATTGAAAATTAGTTGAGGTTGAATAGATACATCAGTGAATATGGAGTGCAAAATACAACATGATGTTAATTTTTCCAAAAATTAACCATTAGAAACCAGCAGGCTCAGCATGGCAATGCAATCTCAATACATTTAAGTAAAAGGAAGCACAATTAGGTCAACCAAACTGACTTAAATCTTCCCTGTATTAGAAAAAAATATTACTTGCAATTAAAGTATTATAGCATTGCAGTCCTCATTTAAACTTTAAAAGACATACAAGATTTTTTCTTATTAATTTTACCATCAAGACATTACTTCAAAACAAATGTGAGGATTTTCACCCCTATGTCACTTTATTTTAAAGGCTCTCTTTGACCTCTTGCTTCAGTCCCCCTGACTAAGGTAGAAGCACCAACAGTTTGTTAAGCACTGATCCCAAAAGCAGACATACAAATGTCATGACATTCGGTCAAAGTAGTCAATCAATGACAACTTCCAACACTTCTCAGGTCTCTCTCATACCACCATGTCATTGCCACAAAAAAACCTATAAAAAGTAGTATAAGAAAGTAGTAAAAGAAATTGGTTGAGGTAGTTCTGGTGCATCTTTCTGCCCTTAAATTTCATCTCTATTTCACATTATTACATTACAGTAAACTGTAGACATGTGTCAAGATTGAGATTTTACCCCATTAAGTTTTAATCACAAATCTAATAAGAAACAGTCCTTGAATGGAGTAGTTTACAATCTAAAGCCTTAATTCTATAAACATTTTTTAACCTGTTTAACTTCACTCACTGCAAAAAACCTACTGAAATCAGGTAAGGTAAAACTCAGCTTGTGCATAACTCTTCACAGGGTAAGACCTGAAAAATAATGAAAATACTAAAAATGGTCACGAGAAATGCAGCACCGCTAAAGAAATTATGTTTCTGGTAGTGTATCACTACATGCAGGTAGAATAGTGTATAAGTAATGTATGTCCACAACCACAGCAAACTATTACATGCAAGATCTCTTGAAATTCCAATGTTATTCTACAAAGTGAGATGTACAAAGCTAAACGTGCACTGTTATTGGCAGCTACCATTCACTGGCAAGGAGAGAAAGCAAGAAACCATACAGACCTGTTACAATTTCAATGGAAGCAGAAGCTCCTTCAATATTTCCTCTTAGTCTTTGCAGTGTGAAATTATAAATGCCCCCAGCAGTCAGGTCTGTAACACTCAAGTCAGTCAGTGCTCCTGGAATCCGGAACTTGTTTATAAAGGTGTTGTTTGATAAAGATGCTTTATAAGAAGTGAAGTTAGTCTTGGTTGGATTCCACATTAAAGTGGCAGAGGAAGTATTTACCATTTTTAATGCCAGACCGCATATCCCAGCTGGTTCTACAGTAAAAATTATTCAGATTAATAAAGAAAAATTTAATGCATAGTCCTTAAAATATAAGAAAAGTACCATCTTTTAAAAATAAATGTTTTTTATTTAAATGATTTGAGGGTTCACAGCATCATGAAATATTCATACAAATTTTAGAAGTATGTTTGTATGGATATATAGTAAACAGTGCCATTATGCTGCACAGGGTAAAACCTAGGGCTGTACCTCCTGTATGCACTGTGTAATTTATGGAAGAGAATTCCAGACTTATCAGATCTTATGTAAGAACAGTAACATTGCTCACTGGTGAAACAGAATGAGAATTGAACACTTTGTAAACAGAAATAGAGATTTTATTCAGTTAAAAGTTTTCTAAAATACATCATAGGCCATATAATTTTAGAAAACTGTTTATATGTTAACTTAGGGATACAGTAAATCGCATAGTCTCAGTGATTACCCCTTTTTTCCTTTTTAAATATTCCTTTTGGTTATAGTAAGATTCCTAAAATGACAGATGATTATTTACAAATAGCACCTCCATTAAGCTGTGCAGCACAGCTGCAGTTAGAAAGGAAAAATGTTTCCAGTCCTCCTAAAAATGAGTCTTCCAGATTATTGATTTATCTTGCTTAAAGCTTTCTGAAAAATACTAATTACCATAATCCCATTAAGGGCTGGATTATTCAGCATGAAAAAAATTCTAAAGGTTTGCCAATAAAATGATAGAGTAATCTCTCCATAATCTAGCCATATACTGGACTCATCCACAATACTCTTGAAAATATTTTCTTGAGGATAAAAAGCACCTTCAGGACCATGATGATGATTATTCTGCTGCACTTCTCATTAAAAAGAATCTGCAGGACTAGGTCTGGTTTTTTTCAGAGATTCACCACTCATCTTTGAATAACTAAGTGCAGGGCCTCCTTGACTATTAGCTGGGTTAAGGAGTTGTAGTCCAAACAAGCCACAGAAAATCCATCAAAGGAGGGAGGAGGTCTATGACATGCATTTGTATAAATCTGGGAGTTGATTTATTTTCTGACTACACTTAGCTGCTCTTTATCTGCTTTGGCAGTCCAGAATCCAATATAAATCTATTCCTTCAGATCTCTGCCACAAACAAACTCTCCTCTTTTTATGCTGTATCACAGGAGCATTGGAAATTTCTCTTACTCTTTTAACCATTCTGTGGCCTTTTACAGGAGCAATCCTCCAACCTTAGACCATGGGCTTGCAGGAATTCAAGAGATGCAGAAACAATTGTAAACAAAATGCAAAGTAAATCTTAAAGTATAGGATGCTATTCTGGCAAGATCTTGTTTTGCTAGAACTCCAAGAATTTTGTGAGTCCACCTCTTTTTTCAAACAGATATCTGCAACTATGTCTAGACTTCTCAACTTCAACCCTGTGAGTTGAAGGCTCCTGTTTAAACAACTCTCACAAGAGGAAGCAGAACTTGCTCCCTCAAGTTAAGTTTTCGTTTTGAACTGTGTGACCCTTTTCAGTCACTTACAATGATTTAAATGTCTCTGAACATTTATTGTTTTTCAAAAAGAAAAAAAAGACAAGTTATAAGGTATTTCCTTACTTGTGATGACTTTTTTCTCCACAGTCACAGAGGAATCCAAGCCTTTAACTGTCCTTAACTGAAACAAGTATTCCGTCCCAGGGGCCAGATTTTTCACTACAGCTCTGCTGTCATAAACTGTTTTGGTAAGCAGCTTTTCGTTATTCATCAGACAATATGAAAGCTATGGAAGAAAAGTAATTTCTTACATCAGACTATTTCACTTCATAAAACTAATGTTCAGAGATTCAAACTACCTGTTTATATAAAAATATTTACAATATCCCTCACATTTTAAAGACAAAAAAAGTGAAGAATATGGCTTAAGTTTTATATTATGTTCCACAACGTTGATCCACTACTTGCTCTAAGATTCCTTAATAGCCTGGTGGTGAAAGCAGTGACTTTAATCTTTAAAAGTAGATGAAGGAAGCGAAGTTAAGTCATGGCTTACAGGTGACATGTTTTTGCTCTTGGAGGAAGGATAATAAAGTGTACTCTGACTGCTCAGTCACACAGCTGTACTGATGAGCTGTACAATTAACTACAAGATAGAAAGAATGAGAATAGCCAAGGAGTAGAAGAGCAGCCTAACGATCAATCAACAGGATGAGATAATTTTTTTTTCATTCTAAAATGGAGATGCTTCCAAAATCTCTGTACCTTTCTGGCAAAAAAAAAAAAAAAACCAAAACAAAACCAAAACCAAACAAAACCAATGAACCAAAAAACACCCATGCACTCTTCAGAGCTGAGATTCTGGAAAGTGTCCCAAGGAATTAGCCACTCAACTCTGCTCACTGGTATACCTTGAAAACTCACTTGTTTAGAGCCACTGCAGAGAATTAAAGTGCTGGAGATACCAAGTAATTGAAATTTGGGCACTTAACCCCTAGAGGCTCTGAGGATTCCTTTTGACCTCCCAGACAACTCTAAGGTGAGAAAACAAATTCCTGTGATAGTCCTTTCTGTGGACATAGAAAACTGTTACTGCAGGCTGTTTCATACCTGCACTAGTGAAAGGCGAGATGCACACTGTGTCTGCCCTGCGGAGGAGGGCTCTAGACAAGCATCTCCAGCACGCGCACATGAGTTTCTCAGGCATGCCAGTTAGTACTAAGAGATCAAGAAGGTTTGCAACTGCCTACATCAGTGTGTCCTGTCTTGCCACCCGTTATTTCCTCCAACAGAAAAGGGATATTCTACACATTGCAGCGACCTGAAAGCACTTTGGTTTAGCTGTTGTTCATCTGGGGAGGAACGATCCAATTCCCCTCTGTATATTTTAGCAGCACAGTACCTGTTAATAGACACTAAATCTTGGAGACTGTCATCACCTTATTAGAATTACAGCACTGCAAAATGCTAGAAGCAAAGCTATAGATTAAAGATTTACATCTAGTACAAACAAGTTAGGAAAGTACCTTTTGTGCACTCTTCACTCTACAAACTACAATATATTGCATAGAAAGTTGGTGAGCTGGGATAATTAATTTTAAATGATTAGTAAAATGATCCCTTTTATGCAGGTGCACCTTACTAAGCAACCAGTCTACTGAAGCCTATCTCATTAAAGATTTAAAGATAAGCTCATTTATTCAGACAAAGCACTGTCTAATGTGGCTGCTCGCTCTATGAGATGCCGAACAATAATACTGTGCCATAAAGATCAATATTACAGATGACAATTACTTTCCACAGGATGGTAAAAATAACCTGACCACATACAAAAGTATATCTGAACTGGTTCAAAACATGAACAAGAGAATTGAATTTAATTTTAGAATTTGTAAAAATACTCCAGGCTACACCAGCAAATTGTGCTGTGGTAGGTTAACCGGCTACTCTTATTCATTCAGATCAATGCAGCTTTACACTAGCGAAGACAGAAGAAATGTCAAGAAACTATACTAAGAATACTCAGATTTCAAGTTTTAGGTAAGGATATAATCGAAGTCATGGGGACGGGGGAGGAAAAGAATTGGACACTGTAATATTGGGGTATAAACTGTGCAAGACCATTAAAGCAAAGTACTTTGTCTCATGGTAGTGCTACATACTAAAGAATATCCTAGTCAAGTAAGTTAACCGTACAGGAGTATACCTTGAAATCTTTACTGATTCAAATTACATGTTTAAAGAACAGTTTACTATTGCAAAGTTTTATTGGCCACATGACCATGTTCATACAGTGACTGCAAAATGCAAAGGATAATACAAGACAGACTGCAAAAGACAGGGTACAAAAGAGAGATTGGTTGAATGTCGTAGTGAAACATGATCCACAGACAAAGTATTTAGATGTCATACTGGATTGTTTCTGACCAGAGAACTGAAAGAACAGAAATAACTCTAGATTTTGTGCTAAGCATTGCAAAGGATGTGGTTCAAAATACAAATGCTGAAGAGCCACTCTGCAATACCAACCATGAAATATTAGAACTCAGCTTCTTTGTAAGAATAAATCCAGCATAATGACATTTAGTTAGAAAAGGAGAAATACTTAAAAATGATCAAGCAAATTAAAAGGAAATTATGAGGAGCACCCAAAAGTGTCATGGTATGAAAAACATTGAAATGCAACTTTAATATATAATACCCCACTCAAAAAGTTTGTAGAGGGAATGTACAAATAGCAAAACCATTTGAACAGTAAAGAGGATTACTTTAAGAAAAGATATCCTTCAAAACTGGAAATCGTGTCAAAACAAGAAAAATAAAAACTATAAACTTGTCCAATTCATGCAAGCTAACTTAAGATAGAATTAAAATGGCCAGGGACGTCAAGGGCAACAAGAAAAGATTCTACAGGTACGTCGGTGATTAAAGGAAGACTAAGGAAAATGTGGGCCCTCTCTGGAAGGAAACGGGAGACCTGGTTACCCGGGATATGGAGAAGGCTGAGGTACTCAATGACTTTTTTCCCTCAGTCTTCACCGGCAAGTGCTCAAGCCACACTGCCCAAGTTGCAGAAGGCAAGGACAGGGACTGGGAGAATGAAGAACTGCCCACTGAAGGTGCACATGAGACCTGATGAGATGCACCCGTGGATCCTGAGGGAACTGGCAGATGAAGTTGCTAAGCCACTATCCATCACATTTGAGAAGTCGTGGCAGTCCGGTGAAGTTCCCACTGACTGGAAAAGGGGAAACATAACCCCCATTTTTAAAAAGGAAAAAAAGGAAGACCTGGGGAACTACAGGCCAGTCAGTCTCACCTCTGTGCCTGGGACGGTCACGGAACAGATCCTCCTGGAAGCTATGCTAAGGCACATGGAAAATAAGGAGGTGATTGGTGACAGCCAACATGGCTTCACTAAGGGCAAATCGTGCCTGACAAATTTGGTGGCCTTCTACGACACGGTTGCAGCATTGGTGGATAAGGGAAGAGCAACTGACATCATCTATCTGGACTTATGCAAAGCATTTGACACTGTCCTGCATGACATCCTTGCCTCTAAATTGGAGAGATGGATTTGACAGATGGACCACTCAGCGGATAAGGAATGGGC
>NW_008825108.1:2094152-2113238 GCF_000699105.1 Pygoscelis adeliae
TCTGCCCATGGCAGGGGGGTTGGAACTAGATGATCTTTAAGGTCCCTTCCAACCCAAACCATTCTATGATTCTATGATTCTAAGAAGCACAGGGAAGCAGGGCAGAGCAGAAACACAGGTCAGCAGGTCAAAGGAGACTGAAGAGCAAACTGAAAATGGTAAAACAACTAATGAAAACAATAATTTAAACACACAATAAGCTTATCTGGGTGTTGGAGAGGCCACTAACTGACCAAAGTACAAAGTGGGCACTCAGTATAGACAAGTCTATATGAGAAATAGTAACTGAATTATTTGTTTCAATGGTCAAGGATGTTCCCACACCAGAATAATTGTCAATGAACTATGAATTTTGAGTCAAATTGAGCTGTCTCAAATTGAAATGTCCACAGAAGAGGTTTTTTTAAAAAGTCTGACAGTAGTCAGAAAGGTAGGCAACATGTTATTGCCTAGGAAAGGAATAGGAAGCAAAACAGAAAACACTATTAACCTTTTGATAACTCCATTATGCGCCCACATCCTAGGTGAACACCCAATCTCAAGAAGGATATCAAAGGCTTAGAAAAATTAAAGAAAAAAATAATAAGAGATGTAAAACAGCTTCCACATATGAATGCTGCACAAAAGACAACTGAGAAATTAAAGCTTGTAAAATCATGAAAGGTATGGGTATGCTGAATAGGGAAGTACTAGCTATTTCTAATACCACAAGAACCTAAAGAATACCAGGTTTAAAATAAAAAAGTGTACCCTTTCAAACAGGGCATAATGAAATTGTGAAGTATAAAGGATTAAACAAATTCAGAAAAAACATTCACTGTTTTTCTTATGTATGTCCAGTTTCAACCTATCACTAAACTACTTAGTGCCCAAGGATGGGAGGGTATGGGAGGTGTCAAATGTTTGCAGTTTTGTCTTGTAAATTTCTACATTTAAAAAAAAAAGTTTTACTGTGGAACTTTCTAAAGAAAACATATAGAAGGATCTAATCCTTCTACATAGAATGAATTTTTATTTTGCAGTTTAATGAAATTAATTTGTCTTACAAGTTCGGAAAGCTAAGAAAAAAAATTACATTGCAGTTGCGTTCAACCCTTGACCTGTAAATTGTTATTGCACACTAGCTGAAAAATCAGTTTTTGAAAGCTTTTGAAAGCATAATTTTACAATCTTTTAAAAAAATTGTCATGCAATATGAAATATGTATTTAGCCGATCTTCTCCCATAGCAATATTTCCCTCCCATACTTATGTGGGTTATAAAGACAAATATTTAGTGTTCGGTTTGCAGTACGTACAGGATGATAATTTCATTGAGAAATTAAAAAAAAAAAAAAGTAAAGGATTGCATTGATTTCTTCCCATTCTTATCTTACCTGAAACATATCAAATCCTCCTCTTGGTAGTTTCCAAGAAAAATAGACTGTATTTTCTTCTTGCCCAAACACCTGTAAATCTGACGGTGGATCAGGATCTGAGGTAAAGACAGGAGTGGATGCAAAAATTAGTATCAAAATAATCTATATTAATTTGAAGGAAATTAACATCTACAGAAGACACTGCTGTAATTCATTATTTTATAGTTCAGTGTAGAACCAGATTTCATATTGTACTTAAGAAGACTATAAAATAAATTAAATTCACCTCTACGTATTAGCAATAGAATCAGAAATAAAATCAGTGTTTGTAAATTTTTATCAAAAAGTTGTATCATCCTAATATTACTGCTGATTCAGTTACTGGCAGAATCCCATTAACTACAGAGGAAACTTGTTTGTGTTTTAAAAGCTTTTATTTACTTAGTAACTTTCAAGGATGTTTAGATTGAAAAGAAAGACATACATACATTAATCCAGCCATTGGTAAGATGCATTGATTTAATAAGGAATAGCTTTTCTTAGACAATACCTTAAAATGTAACAACCCTAATTATCTGAAATCATGAAAAGTTATTAATAAACCATGAACGTACAGGTGCTAATCTGGAGGATGGTGGGGTGACTTCTTTTTAGTCCATTGGTTGTCACAATACTGATTAAGTAATCAGTGCCTGGCAGAAGACTCTCGAATTTGTACATTCTACAAAGATTAAAAAAAGAGATTGTGTTCTTCAGGATTTTAAAAATGCATGTGTCTTCATATGTTAATTCTTTATAGTATTATGGATATTATTTATACATGATGTGTGTATACATGTGTATATGCTGTTAGTCAAAAACTATTTTAGTATGATAAAATCTTAAACAGGATGCATCACACTATGGTTCACAGCAAGTCCAAGTACTAGAAAGTCTTAAAAGATTAAATTAAACATCCAGAATGACACACAGGTTCTACTGGTGCTCACTCCAGTGCAGTATTTTGTTTGCTTTTCTTTGCACAAACACATCATATGAGATTTGTAATTTGTTAAAAAATGCAATTCTTAAAATGACCTTTTTTCACATGGGTATAGTAATGTGTATCAACTAAAACATCAAATATATATCACATGTAAGTAACACTGTGGGCTACTTATTTTAAATATACAGTGAAACATCTGTTTTGAGTTCATGTCGGTTATCTTTTAAATGTAATCCTCATACCTTATACCGGAAGGTAACATTTTCTCCTCGTTGAAGACCTTACTGTTTATTGAAATAACATATCCATCAAACATATTTTGGGCTGGTGGCCAGGTAACAGTTACTGATTCAGAGCCTCTGCTATAGTTCAGATATTTAACTGCACTTGGTACTGTGTGACAATAAAAAAATGCATTACTTTTAAAATACATTTTAAATACATACAGGACTCATGTCGTCAGAATGCAATAAAAACTCCAGAAAACTTATGTCATGTCCTTGCTTATCTCAAGGACACACAGACTAATAGCGCTGTGGCAATGTGTATAGGGACTTCGTTATCCACAGGATCCAGAGCCAAGCTGCTTGCTGCTCTGTAATGCTACTTAGCGCAGTTCTGATATCACTGATGTGGAGTTCCTCAAAAATGGACAATTCCTCAAGAAAATAAATGTGAGTATAAGAGCTAACATACTGGGCTGAGACCGATGTCCCCACGAGCCCAGTATCTTGTGTTCAACAGTGGCCAAAAGCATATGTCTACAGAAAAGCAAGACTTGCACAGAGTGGTAATCCCCTTCAGTCATCTCCCAGGCTGCAGTTTGCAGCCCAAGGATTTCCTGAGCCAAAGGTGATTTCTGTGAATTTAGTAAACCTCAGCAGATTCCTCTTTTATGAATGTCTTCAGTCTCCACTTGAACCTATGACCACAATCATCACACAAAATATCATGTGGCCAGTTCTGTAACTTATCTATAAATTTCATAAACAACCTTTTCCTTTTGCTTGTTTTCTACTTGCTCTCTTCTAGTTTCAAGTCCTTAGTTCTTGCAAAGGAAATGTCAGTGAATTATCATTTCTTACTCACTCCATAATTACCTCTCCGTGACTTATCCTCTCACAAATGATTTTACATTACATCATTGTTCCTGTATCAGTTTTAGCACAGTGGGTCTTTAAATGCAAAACATTACATATCTTTGATCACACTTGCTGCCCTCCTATGAACGTTTTCGATCGCATCTACTATATTTTTTCACATTAGGGACCGTTAGAGGAAAATACAACATGCCAGATCCAGCAGCCTGAGAGGCCATGTCCCCAGGTCCAACCAGCAGCAAGGCTGAAGCTGTGTTTCCAGCATGCACACACACACAGAGCACACATATACACCACATATATACCCATATACGTGGCCGGCCACACTGATCATAGGCAGACACTCAGAGCACTGGCACTAACACAGACAGCACCAACGGCGTCATCCTGCTCCCCTCTCCAGCTGAGAATGGAGGTCCACTAGTGAGAATACTTACAGACATAGGTACAAGGTGGATGTCCCCAGCAGCTGGGCTCAGACACTCAGTCTGCCCAGTAGATGCCCCTGGATCCCAGTCTACCCAGTTGCTGGCACACACGCAGAGCTGGCCAGGACTTCCCAGGTCCCAACAGGCAACACCCCTGTGCTCTCGCCCTTAGAGATACACAGATGCTCTCACACCCAGAGCTGGCCCAACCACCCCCTTGCTCCCAGGCCACTTGACCTACCCACCAGCCCATCCAGCTGGATCTCACTAGCAGCCACACACTCACTCACACACCCGCACTTGCTCTAGATGCTGCATGACAGACACAAGGGCTCTCTGACTCATGGTCTGCTTCCAGTTGCTGCACTCACGCTCCTGTACACACACATGCACACAGAACAAGGAGTTAGAAAGGGTTTTAGTAAGATAGGACAGATTGCGCTTATCAGGTGCAGGGCACAGTCAGACAAGCAAATCATTTACATGTGATGAGTTGTTTTTATCCCCTTAGCCCTCTATTTTTCCACATTTGTTCTTCCCCAAATCACCTAATCCCCTCCCTTTTCCTGCCTTTGACTCCTCCCTTAAGCACCCCATAATAAGTCCTGTGCAATCCCAAACTGCTTTTCTCTGGCATCCCATAACATGTCCTACACCCCGAGGCTGTAAACCCCCTTAGTCCACAAGGTGATCCACAGAGCTCCTCCCAGTGACCTGTCTTGATGGGCTTCACGCCTGGACACAGGGGCTAAGGCTCTTCTGAGACAGCCCTGGGAAGGACCTGGGCAGAGTGTTCATTCCTCAGGAGTCTGTAATTTGGGTTCCTGCCCGCCACTGTGTTCCTCTGGACTTGTGGAGATGGGCCTTTGATGGGCTGATGGCTCCTGTGATGGGCCTGGGAGTAGCCTGGCAGGGTATTATTTGGGTTCCCCTTCTTGCCATTGCCTCTCTGCGCTTCTTTGTGGGTGTGCAGGTGAACTTTTATCACACAACCTAACAGGACCAGAACTGCATGCTGTATTCAAGAGGCAAAAGTACCTGGATTTTTACAGACAATACAGCGATGTTTTCTGTTTTGTCCTATAACCTATTCTAACATCCCAGCTGCTTTTTACTTTGCTGCTGAGCTATATGCTGATTTTTCCATGGAACTACCCATCATATTCTCAAGATACTGCTCCAGAGACATAACAGTCAGCTCAGAGCTGACCATATATTTGTGAAGTTTGTGACATTTTTGCCTTGTGTATCACTTTACGCTTATTTAAACTAAATTGCATCTGACACTTTAACATCCAGCCACTGAGGCATATAAGGTCTTTTCCTCAGTTACTCTGTTAGTTCTCATCCTTACTATCCTGAGTAACTTTACATCAGAAAACTCTGTCACCTCTGTGTTTGCTTACTTTTCTAGATCATATATGAACGTTTTGGACAGAACAGGTCCCAGAAGTCATCTGACAACCTCCCTCCACTGTGAAAACTACTTTTATCTTCTATTCCTTGTTGTTAGTTCAATTTAAAAGACTGGCTGCTTTTTTAAGAGCCACAGTACGGGAATCTCACTGATAGGTTTTTGGAAATCCACAAAGCATATATCAGTTGCATCTCCCTTACCACATGTTTGATGACTCCTTGAAAGAACCCAAAGATGTTTTTGAAGCATATTTTTCCTATACTAGTAAGATCCTTCCTTGTTCTACATCTAAACTATAAGACACTACATAGTTTATTATTCGCTATAACTTTACAACCAAAAAGCAATGCAATCGTGGATGTACCCCTAGAGTGAAGACCAGCCTCAGAGCCACTGCCGAGTTACTCTGCTAGGCAAGAATAGTGACACTGCTAGTCTGGTCCAGGTTTTATCTAGAGCTAACTACCAAAACTCTTTTCTCTCCACACCATGAATTCCTACACCCTAGATGAAGGCACCGTTTTCCACTGGAGCAGGACATCTCAGTATCTATGGCACTGTACATTACTGGAGACAGAGAGCAGCTCAGAACTCTCTTTTAATGTATTTTCACTGGAATAAGAACATCATGCTTATTGAAAGGAGCAACAGTGAACTGATACGACTCTGAAATTATTATCTCAAGACAGTATGTGAAGGTTACTGGCCAGAGTACTTATCTGAATAGACTTATTCACAGTGACATCAAAAAAAAGCCACATAATTGTGTTATGAGTGAAAGCCTGATATGGACAGAGAGGAGAAACATCATTCCAAAAATGAAAGAACCCTTCAGAATGAACATACTTGCTGGAGTGAGAAAAAGAAGCAGAAAAATCTGACTTCAAGGGATCTTAATTTAGAAAGGAAAAAAATAACAATGAAAGAATGGTTTTTAAATGTATAATGGAAGGAAGCCACTAGCAGCTAGGAGAAGAACTACAACAGAACAGAACTATGCTGCTGAGAATCAAGTGTCCTGACCCAAAGTAGAACTAAATGTAGAAAACCGAAAATTAATCCTGATATAAGGGGAGGCCAAGAAGAGAACATCATAAAACTAATTTAGTTCGGAACACCTAAGTGTGTTCAAACTCAGCACTGAAGTGAGAAATCAAACATTAAAGAGAAGTCTAAGAAAAAAGATTTTGCTTTCTGTAATGTTGGTAGCCAGACAGTGTGCAAGTACCAGTAACTGGACCGTACACCTGCTTGAGTCATTATGAAGTTAACATTGATAGTTCATTGTACACTGTAACCATATTCACATTCTTAAAGGACACAAGCAATCAAAGAATAAGGAAAATAACAATGAAAGAGTAAGGAGAAAATGATGAAGATGACTGAATTACTTTTCTCTATTTGAGATAAAAATAAAATCCAAGAAGAAAGCAAGACATATAGATGGAGTAAAAAAAATGCTGAATTTGACAACGTTGTGGTCTCACCTGTCTCTATTTCCTTCGTCACAAAAATACTGTCTCTGAAACCTTCCTTTTCTGTTCGAATTGTAAAATTGTACAGCTTACCAGGAGTAAGGCTGGAAAACGTTGCTGTTTCTTGCTTGACCTTCTGGACCTAGAAAACCAAATGCAGCTTTCACAGAACTGCTTGCAAAATTTGCTTATCTTATGTAAATGGTACCTCAACCTATTTTAATGGGAGATACAGCTTTTAGTTTAACCTCTGATTACTTAATAGAAGACTCTGAAAAATAACTGCATTGCCTATACACAAGTCGTCTTTTAAAAAACATACCCTGAAAGCACTTGCACAATTTGTACATGTAACTTCATATTGCTGAAAATCTCCATCAGCACGGTCCCAAGCGATCTGTATTGAAGTGTCTGTAACGTTACCTTCTCGTACATTGAGTGGAGCTGCCAGACCTACAGAAGGACATAAAACACATTACTGTTCAATCCAAGACTTTGTTCAATCCAACACTTCTTATATCTCCTGTGGAGACATAGAAGTGAAGACAATCAGTAACAGATTCAAACAAATAGAGGGCAAAATCTGATCTCAGGCATGCAAACACGCAGACATTCCAAAATAGAAAAATGATGAAAGAACAAAGAGATAATATTGCCACTATCTGAAGAAAATTGCTTGCTTGTTTATCTTAAAATTACACGGGGCTGAACATGCATTTCTCCCTGAGGATAGAGCTGGCACTCCTAGGCGGGAAAGTCCTCCAGAATGAAGTTAATCCCCCCAATACTACCACCGTAGTGCTCAGAATGGACCTAAATTTTGTCAAACAGCTCAGCAAAACTGGGTAGACCAGGCAAGACAAATACACTTTATCCCTAATTAGTATAGCCTTGTATAATACAATTCAGATCACATTACAGAGGAGCTTCCACTCTTCTCTGCATCTCTTTCATTCCCACCACAGCCGCTTCTGGCTGGAATGTACCAAAATTTACACTTTTTCTAAGAAAAACTGTATAGGTGTGAGGGGTCAGTATTTTTTTTACTTCCAAGTTTTTGGGGCCCCAGAAATGACAGCCCGAAACTAGGTTTTCTAAGGCAGTATCACACTAAATTTAGGAAATGCTTTCATAAGATTGATCAAAACCCAAGTTTTTATTAAAACTATAGTTTAAGATAAAATCAGCTTTCAACATTTTCACTATTTGGGGAGGAATTTTTCTGTCTTGCCCTCATTCTACTCTTCTTTCTTCCTTACTTCTTTTTATCCTATCTTAGTTTTTCCTTTTATAACATTTCTACTCTGAAAGAAACAGAGCAGAAAAGAATTTAGAAGGAAAAAGATAAAACAGGAAGAGAAAAACTTCTGGAAGTACAATTATAATAAAAAATAGGAAAGTCAAACCACAGAATTTCAGCAGATATTTTTAAACAGTTTTTAAGTTCTTATTAAAATTCCTTTTTTAAAGGCCTTGCTAGAAGGAGTCCCCTTCTCATAATACTTTTTTTTCATGTCTTTGTTATTGAATTTATTATCTTGAAAAATGGAAATCTCAATGCTTAAAGATGCACAGGGAGGAATAAATTTACAAATTTCAAGACACAGAAGTAACTCCATTCATACTCATCTTCTTGGCTAAAACAAATGGTCAAAATATGTCTTGTTTCCCACAAGAACAACAGCCTAAAATCCTGAAATACTTGCTAGACATTTTATAGACTTGATATAAAGAACACAATTTAGAAAGTCTAGAAATTATAAAGGATCGTTATAGTCTTGTTTAAAAAACAGCTAGTAGTGTAATTATTAATTGCTTACACAGATATATCAAGGTGATTTTTAAATAGCCTGTCTTTTCTATTGCACCAAAATAAAAAGTTAAAAGAGTTTACAAATCAAAATTTAATATGGTGCAATTTTATAGGAATAAACTTAAAATACTCACATGTTTTTACACCAGATACATGGTAAAAGGAGCTCAACATTTTTCCACTTTTTGTGGAGACACAGAAATCATATTCTGTTCCTGCAGTAAGGTTTTCAAGTGTTATTTTACCATCGCTTTTTAAAACAAATGTCACATTAGGTCCTCCTTTACTTGTAACATATATGCCATCAAATACTCCAATATCAGGCATGCGAACAAATAATACCACAGCATTGCTATAAAGCACATAAGGAACTACAATTTGAACAGGCTTGGGCTCTAAAAAAAGAAAAAAATATTGCCACATGTTAGATCAGATGAAAATAAATTAAATGAAAACCACACAATAAATCTGAAGCAGCTGCCCTGAGAAATATGCTTGCCCAGTGCAAATGAATAGCTACCATAATATAACATGTCATTGCTCAGAAAAATAAACAACCTGATCTTTTTAGGTGTTTATTACTGGAATCCTGAAGCATTTGACAAATGATTTATGAATCAAAGCAAGTTAGGCTTCCAAGGTATCAATGAATTACCTTTTCAACCACAGCTGCACCAAGAAGGTAAGTCAGGATAGCTGAAAAAATATACAGAAATGTACATGTGGACAGGGAGATAAGCATGGAGAATGAGATACATTTGATGGATGCAATATTGACGTGTTTAGTTTTCTTCCCTTACAGCTGGCTCTGACAGCTGTGAAAAATCCCATCTAGAATTTTCTGTCATCTGTGTCTTGAATGAGGTATTAAATCTAATCCTATATAAAAAATTCTGAAAAAGACTAAGCCTGCTACCCTCCAAAATACTGTAATCATTTAGAAAAAAATGACAACGCAGCATTTCATATATCTATAACCTGACAGCTGCAGCCTTTATGTACCACACGTATAAGTGAATCCTGCCCATTCCTTTCACATATGCAAAAAATTTATACTGTGCCAAAAGCATTTCAACATCTTTGTAAACTAAGACTAACAGGAAAGGCATTTTGATAAACAATGTAAAGCTTTTATCTTTCAGCTACTACTACTTCTAACTCTTAAAGTCCTTCCCCAGCACCCTCTCATGAATAGTAGGGTAATTTCTCTCTCACAGTTCACAGAACAACTAATGCACTTCCAAAAACAAATAAGCTGTTTCAGCCATTCCAATATTTTCTTATTTCAATGCAAATCAATTATTCACCCAATTTCTTCTGTCAGTGGGAACAGGATTCCCAACTATGGTCCTGTCGTGGTTTAACCTGAGTCGGCAACTGAGCACCACACAGCCGCTTGCTCACTCCCCCCCCGCCCCCCCGGTGGGGTGGGGGAGAGAATTGGAAGAGCACAAGTGAGAGAAACTCATGGGTTGAGATAAAAACAGTTTAATAATTGAAATAAAATAATAGTAATAATAATAATATAAGAATAAGAATAAGAATAAGAATAAGAATAAGAACAATAATACACAAAGCAAGTGATGCACAATGCAATTGCTCACCACCCGCCGACCGATGCCCACCCATTCCCCAAGCTGTACTGAGCATAACGTCACATGGTATGGACTGTCCCTTTGGCCAGTTTGGCTGTGCCCCCTCCCAGCTTCTTGTGCACCTGCAGCCCTCTCAGTTGGTAGAGCACGGAAAACTAAAAAGTCCTTGACCAGTGTAAGCACTACCTAGCAACAACTAAAACATCGGTGTGTTATCAACATTGTTCTCACCCTAAATCCAAAACACAGCACTGTACCAGCTACTAGGAAGGAAATTAACTCTATCCCTGCCGAAACCAGGACAGGTCCTCATCACAATTATCAGTACTACCAATGTGTTTCCCAAGGCTGCACCCCCTTTGAAAGTTAACAGCATCTACTTTGCTGTTAACAATTAGGATTGGATCAGTACGTTTTATGTTCTACTTTTGATTCTTGGCTATTATGCAAATCAACTTGATCTACCAAATCTGTTAGATGATAGTAACGATAATGAGACTGATGTTGTGTGTATTAGTCTGTAGTTTCCACTGTTAAAAGATGTCTTACTTAAAGTGCATTGAATGGTCTTCAGTTCACTCATATTTCCATTATTCACACTTGCCACCGCTATTTCATAAGCCATTCCAGGAATTAGGAGATCAACCTTAAATTCTTCTGTATTGTTTAGTAAAAACTTTCTAGTTTCACCTATGTCTGCATTAGGTTTCACTTGAATGTAGGATTCGTGACCCTCTTGCGGCAGCTTCCAGTGAAGGATTGCACTCTCTTCTTGTACATCCTCTGGGTGAATGTAAACAGCTGTAGGTGGACTGACAGCTTGATCAAAGAAAAAGATGTCAGTATGAAACCACATATCAAACCTACTATCAATTTACAATCACTTCCAAATGATGCCTTCTGGTTTATTTTTGCTTCTAAAAATTTCGTTATTTTAAAACTACTAATTCATTTAATTATTTCTTAAAATAGTTTGTAGTCAACTACCTGTTACAGGCAGATTCTGCTCTCTGTTTTCTCATAACAAATAGGGACTTATTTTACAAGCATATTCCTTTCCATTGGATATATAGAGAGTAACAAAGACGACACAATCTGAGTCACAGTATCTATGATTAGGAAAAAAATGAATCTGTCTTCTCTTACATAATTTGAGACATCATGGTAATGTTTCTGCTTTGCTAAAATTAAATATACGAACCATAAATATTTATCAAATAGGATGTCGCTTCTTTAGCACATATTAATGTGCTGTAAGTAAGTAAGTGAATAAATAAATAAGGGGATAGGTATGTTCACTCTTTTGGAAGGTTCTGAAGGTTAGAACCAGTAAACAGATAATACAGAAAAGAATTCCCCCAACTTTCCCCCAATACATTCCAACAAACCGCAGTCTGTACATGGCCTTGAAAATATTTTTGTGCCTTGTATTTTCAATTTAAACTCTGTCTGGTGAAATAAAACCTCCAGAAAATGGATACATCACCTGTTGTGATTAATATAGGCTTTTCATGGCAGCTTAGAGTTCCTTTTTCTGCTACGTTCTGTAAATATACCTGATACTGATGATAAGGTTTTACATTTCCTATTACTATTGAAGTCTTGCTTTTTTCAACTGGTAACTGTTCCCAAACGTTGGTTTCAGTATCCAAAATGTTGATGAGGTAGTAATGAAAAGAAGCACTGGATGAATGCTGTGGAGGCTTCCACTTTAAATGTATTTCTGCAGATGAAACATATGTAGCCTCTAACTTCTGGGAGTGCAATGGTCCTATTGAATAAGATTAGGAATAGAAATAGGATGATAGCTTCTGATATCTACCAATAACTTAACTTTTTTTAAAATACAGCCTGAAAAGCTAACAGTACACACTTACTTACATTAATGGTAAATAGTATTAGAGCAAATCAAACAAAGCAACCTTGAGTGTGTATCTAATATTGATATGCAGGGGAATATTCTCACTATCCAACTGAGGTTTTCTGAATCGCCCAGCTCTTTATGTAGAACTCGGTCTCCTCACTTAGGTCCTCTCTCTTGTACTTCAGTCAGATCAGAAACATCATCTAAGACAAATGGTATGAATTACCCATGTTGGTTAAAACCTGGTCCTAATGAATTAAATGGCAAAATCTACTGAATTTCAGAAAGTGTAATTGTTCAATGTATGCTATTTTTATCAATCATTTTGAAACAGTTCTTTATTATGTCTCCTACACCTCTTCCAACAATTCAGTCACCAGTCTAATAATTAGGAAATCGTCCTATTTTTCCTTGCCTGGACAATCATGTTTCTGTAGATAGCAAAGTTGCAGCTGAAAAGCTGATTTCTGAGGTAAAACACGTATTTGCTTCTCATAGGAGAAAGCAGGAATATCTTTCCTCCATTATAGAGGTAACTTGCATTACAAGGTCTTATATACAGAAAACAAACCATCAGATTATGGAGCAGAGAAGCTGGTAGGCACAGGATTCAAGTGCACTGAAGCAGCCCAGGGGAAGAAGTAGTGAACTGTACAAAATGTGCTTGCTGGAGAAAAGGAACAGTTCTTTCTCCTAAAGAAAAATCTGTATTTTGTTCTGACTTTAAGAAAATGGACCTCTGTCTCACATTTGGACTGCTTTGCCAGAATTGGTAAAAATGTTAGGGCAGGTATGTTTTCTTTAACTTTTGCAAATCTGAGTACATTCTGAGTACCACAAGAAAATCTGCACCTAAAATTGTGTCCATGAAGTAATTTTTCCTTGAGGACATGTCCATTTGATCACCTTTAGATGCAAAGGTATTTTTCATCTCTACCAACTGGCAGGTTTCATTTGGCTTCATTCAGCTAGATTTTACTAGAACACAAGTTAATTGGTTCACGAGTTTTTCTTATGCCATACTGCATCATGCAGTGGGTCTAAACACAGTGTATTTTTAAACTATGAAGCTTGTCTTAATCTTTACTGCAGATATATAGGGATATCTCTGTTTATTCCAACAAAATCTTTTACTTCAGATTGGAATGTATGCTTCTGCATTTCATCAACATGGCCAAAAAATACTTTACTGCTACTCTGACATCCAGCTTTCCCTTTGGATGTCAGTAGGAATTCTGTGAGTAAAATGATGGTAAGAATGAGCTTTTAAAATATACTTCACAGAAACAGAATTTGTAGCTGGCTTTCTGCCTGTGGCCCCTGAAAACTCCTGAGTTTTTCCTCATCAACCCCAATAAAGCATTTTAACACAAAAGCAAAATGAAGACGACGGAATCCACTACACCAACTGGTCAATACTGGATTCAGAATTCATGTTCAGAGTTATTTATATTTTCAGACAAAATATCAACAAAAGCAATAGCATAATTAAAGGAAAAATATAAAAACTGTATGATTATCCGGTTATTACTGCTATTTATTTTTGTAACTTACTTGTTTCTACCTTCAGAATTGGACTTAAGATAGTCTGTGCTCCTTCTGGGTTCCTTGCTGCTAATAGAAAACTGTAGCAAAGGCCAGGAGACAACTGCACAATTTTTGTTTGAGTTGTATTCACAGGCAAGCTCAGAATGTATGGCTTCCACTGATCAAAATAGTACTTCATTATAAGTGCAAAGCCTGACTTAAGCCATATGTCCATATCACTCCACATAAATACAGCTTCAGTTGTCTTGACATCACGCACACTAAACGTGAAGTTTTCTGGTACCAGAGGTACTGAAAAAGAACACCAAAAATGAAAAAATCATTGAAAAATCATGAAAAACTTTTTATATTTGTATCTTCAAAGATAAACATAATCGGGGGAAGGCTTTTAAAAATAAATGCACAAAATTGGAAGAAATATAGTTACATTCATATTCACAAATATATGGTAGCTGTATATAGCAGAAAAATCCTGTGAAGAAATAGTCTGGACCAGTGGGATCTCTCTGAAGGGCATAGCAGTCAGTTTCATTTTCTGGTATCATTGACAAAGTTGAGATACCAGCCTTTAGAAGATAAGGAGATCCATCTGTCCACAAGAGCTGACCTTCTTCCTACATTGAAAAAAATGAAATAAAAAGTCCATGTATTTTTACATTATATTGATGAATTATTAGGGCTTTTGCCATTGCAAGCATATATCCTAAACATCCAAAATTTACATACTTCATTCATACAAATTAATTATATAGGAACGTTTTGAATGAAGTAAACATTTCAGTGTAAAATTCTATCCCTTCTATTACAATAGATTACAAGGTAGTAATACAATATAATAAAAGCCACATCAGGCTAATGAAGAGTGTTTGATCATTACAAACAATCCTTTAAACATCACTATTAAACAAGTAATCTAATAAACGTGGAAGGATAATTTTCTAAAAATGTTATTCACTTAAAAAAAAATTCATTCAGACAAAAATATTCATAAATTTGGTCTGAAAGCAAAAACAGTTTAGCTGGAAAAAATCCAGGGCTAGATTCACAGATGAGGAAGTGCCGTCTTTTCCCCCTTCTCCCATTGGCCAGTAGCTCAGCTGTTAGGACACTCACTCACGCCTGACTCCAAGTTTCTAACCTTTGAGGTACTTTCAGTTTCTCCAGCAGAACCCTACAAACACTAGCCTGGGGCAACATGGTATTTTGAAGGAAGGATGCTTGTAGAACATGCTCACAGCATTGCAATACAGACCCCTCTAGTGGGAGACAGGTTTCAGTGTGCACTGCACTAACATATACTAACATCTACAGGGGATTAATAAAAAACGCAACACATTTATGCATGACATTGGAGCACTCTCAGGAGGTATACTAGCATAAGTGCTTTCAGGCATAGCGAGTCTGTGGTCCTACAACCTAAGTAAATGCTTTAAGTATTGTAAAGGAGAAAAGTTGAGGTACCACCATAATTTTAAGACTTCCTCTACTTTTCCATTTTGTTAAAGATATTCAAAAGGGGGGATGGGGAGGAGAGAAAAGATTTTTTCCATTTCTCTGAGAAAACAACAAAAAATCATGTTTGTTGAGACTAAGCCTATTTTTACGAACTCATCCGTTGAATTGAAAAAAATCAAATAAAATACTGTGATGTCTTTCATTTTCCCAGGAGAGCGAAGAAGAATTTCAATGGTATGAAATAATTCAACTTGACTTTCAGGAGGACTACTGTGTCTAGCCTGCCATTTCAAAAATACTATGTAAATCAACGCGTATCTTTTTCTTACACTGGTCTTCCTGGGCACCCGAGTTAACTGCAAGCACAGGAAGCCACAAGACACTACTATGATACAAACCGCTGTAGCAGGGCTCATAAGAGAAGCCTCAGCAAACAGTCTTTAGCTACCTTTTCCACTTCCTAACTCTGAAGAACTGCACAGAGTGTCAGGACAGACGTGAGGGTATCACCAAAGCGCTCCATTCGTTCTTACCCAGCTCACTGACCTACATCTCCAGGGTCCCTGTTGTCTTTCACAAGAACGCTCACCCTCATCAGGAAGGGTTTGAATGCAGATACAGATCAAAATAGGGTTAAAGAAGGAGAAACTGTGAGAATACAAATGCTACAGAACTAATGCTGCTCACAATGTCACTAATTTTTATCAGTGTCACAGTGCTTGGCAGTTTTCCTAAGGCTGCTGAAATCTTCTGAGCAGGTCAGAGTCTCAACTTTCATTTAATTTCATAGAATATTTCAAGTCCCATGGGTACTGGGAGAAAAAAAACTGAAAACAGAAATTTAACTCCCTAATGGTTCAAATATGAAAGAGAAAGCAAAAATAATTGAATCTGTATTTTTTATCTCAGATTTTAAACAAGTCCTGCAATTCCTAGTATATGTCCCATGATCTTTGAACTCCTGGGATAAGTACTATTTGGTGTAAGTACAATTTGGAGTTCTCGTAAGATGAGAGCAAATGAAAACAATGACACTTAGAAGGACTGTAACATGTTCATACAGTACTTGAACATGCTAATTAAATACAAATATTTAGGAAAGAAGTGCTTGAAAAACAACCATTTTATTATTATCCCTTGCTACTCTTAAAACAAGGTACCCATCTAGTTCATTTAAACTGACTAGACTCCCACAAACATAAAAATGCATGTAACGATTAAACAGTTGACTAACAGTCAAATTCCAAACTGGCAATTAACTATTTTCTGTGTAATCTGAGGTTTAAAGAAAAAAAAAAAAAACCAAAAAAATCTGCAAAAATATTATGCTTTCATGGGACATCTATTTCTGACAGCCTCTTACAAATACTACCTTATTTCTAAAATACCAAGTTGGTTAAGATTAATATCACTATGGTGTAAAAATTACAGAATTCTAAAATCTCACGCATAAAACAATATTATATGTAAAATGCATATATTACTGGTGCTTTACTAACCAAGAAGGTTAGAGTGCTTCTCTAACCACAAACCTAGGCAGGTTTGTGTTTCCTCAGTTTGCATGTTATCCCACTCGGACCTGTTTATGTAGCCCCATTAAGTTCTTTAACAAAGTCTGCAAAAAAGAAATTTTCTGTCTATGACATGTTTATCACTTACCTTCTGCCCTTACAAATAAAGTTTACTTTGTTTTTACTGTTTTTCACAGCATTTCTTTTAAAATTAATTTGACCAAAACAATATTAAAATTAAATTTCAGAGTGTAGATTTTCCAAACCGAAAAACAGTGGCTTCCTCCCAACCTTCTGATACTTACCACAAAAGAAGTTTTCACTAAGCCTAATCACAGGAAGACTGGATCCCACATTTCTGGCAGAGCGCCTCCATCTTTCTGAGAGCTTTCCCAATACTTTTCTTTATCTCTGTAGCTGTTCCCAAATCACACACCATTTAATAACAGCAGAGCTGGCATTAAGAGCCCTCATATCCCAAATATGAGGAGCAGGAGATTTTTTACAAGAAATACCTTGCTCCAATCCCTCCTTCCACTGGCCTATCCAGCATCCATCCATACTGGACAGACCTTGCTAAGCTCAACACTCAACATTTCAGACGCACATCAAAACTGAGAAAGCCAACCGCAGACTTTGAGATCCATAGTAAGTAACATATGTATAGAATAAGATTTAAAATCTGGTAATGCAGCACCACCTACAGGCACAAGTAGTGTGTACTTGTGTGAAGTACTCAAAAAAAAAGAAAAATTAAATGGGTTATGTATAAACTATGTCTTTTTTTCCCAGCTACAGCCTGCTAAATATTTTCAGTATTTCTAAATAGGAAGAAATAATGATTCCTCTTATAACTCCTAATAACTACACAAAAAACCAACCTATTTACTGCATAAAGAAAAAAAAGAATTGGGCTCTATATTTCAAAATTCTCCTGTTTCCATACATGTAATAGCAAAGAAGATAAAATAGACTGACCTTTAGGTCATTAAGTCCCGTCCATAACATGATTATTTGACTAATTGTCTGGAGATAAGACAAAATAAAACCATGTTCTTCTTCACTCCCTATGTCAAGAAGATGCGCCCCTCGTGAAGACGTTTCACAGATTTGTTGTGCCCCCTTCCACGGCTTGCTCTCCTTACCCATTTGATAGCAGCTGCTTTGGAATGCCATCCACCCTTGGGAACAGGTGCCTATAGGTGAACAAGGACAGGATTTTAAAGATATTCTGTACCATTTATGGCAGTGGTACAGTTTTAGATTTTTTATGATTAGACAGACATCTTGACAATGATAGCATTTAATTAATTCACGATTGCAAACCCCAAAAAATTCAGTAATTATGAATCAACCCTCCTTCAAAATCCTGAGTGTCCTCAAAAATCTGATTGACAGAATTAGAAGAGTACCAACTACAACCCACTGAAGCAAAAAAAAAAAAAAAAGAGATCCATTAATTTTTATCCTGCTCTAGGAAAAAAAATCATTGTTTAAGCTTAGTTTCTGATGGTTCATTTTTTAAAGTTTAAAATTGAAGTTAACAGATCGTTTGTTTTTAATAGTTTCCTGAGTTTAGGAAAATAATTATTTTGTGGAATTTGAGCCTATATCATCCCTTCTTTTGTTTTCTTAATTTTAAAGATTTTAAGTTGCATTATCAGAGTAGCACATTTAAGGAAATCAAGTTACACAATCAAGCCATAACATCCACAAAATCCTGCCTCCTTCAAAGCACTTCTAACAAAACAGCGTAGCTAGGTTAGCCACTCAGCAGTACAAACCCATCACTTTGAACCTGGCAAAAAGTGTTCCAAATCCTTACCAAATTCAGGATTTTCCCTGCCTTTTCATTGAAACTATATAGCAAATTCAATCCATACACTCATCTTCATTTGACTCTATTTTAGACTGCAGAAAATGTAGTTAGCTTAAAATATTTGCACATACAAATTTGAATTCTTGCTCCTAAAAATACTAAGAAATATTAATTAGAAATAACCTTTCTATGTCATTAACATTCAATTTCTTCCAGCTTCCTAGAAATGAAACAATCCACATCTATTAAAAATTGTAAAATGGAATACAGGCTTTTCACAATTTACTCTTAACTCTTCTAGAAAATACACAGTGCTTCCTTGCATTCACTGTGACTACAACAAACTCTAATATATACCTGTTTCAGCTTGAACATCCAGTGATTGAGACACATTTATAAATTCCAGATGTAATTGTTCAAATATAAACGTAAATGTATATAAGGTGGCAGGTGTCAAATTACTCCATACAAAGAATCCACTGGGGTTTTTTATAATCTGAGAAGTATCATGCAGTGAAACTGAAACTGAAAATTCCTTAGTCATTGTACTCCAATTAAAAGACACTGTAGTAGCTGTCACAACTGTTTTGATGTCATTTTCTGAAATCCCACCTAGTAGACCAAGAAAAAATAAATACTGGCTTTACCACAACAGAATAATTAGCTCACAGTTTTATTGCATTATTTTTGTTTTTGTTTTAAGAAGTGATGAGGGATAC
>NW_008825108.1:2113280-2116035 GCF_000699105.1 Pygoscelis adeliae
TGAGCAATGAAGAAAGTCATGCTCTTTTTTATCGTCATGGTATGTAAACATGTCTGAAGCAACCAGAAATAAAAGTTAAGTGCACAGTTTAAGGAGTGTTTAACTGTAAAAGTATATACTTTGCTAGAATATCAGTTAGGTAATAGATGTTAAGTACAGTAACACATTAGTAGCAAAACCATGAATTATTTCCTGTAGCTTGCTAAACATACCAACTTTCAGCAGTCAATGGCTGCTGCAATGTTTTCAACTTACTATGTATTCTTCCCAATAATGTTGTTTGTATTCAGATCCTAGACAGTATTCCAAAGCTAGTATGAGCTTGTAATGTGTACAAAGGTAATGCTACAAATGATTCTAAAGCAATTAACAAAATTAAGATTATAAAGCCCTTTCATTCTAGTAATAGGTGGAACTTGTGGTCCTGAACAGATTTACAGCTATAAATGATGTTTTTATAAGTTCAGTGGCTAGACTCACAAATTCTTATACTAAAAGTCTGTCCCATTTAGTTACAATATGGAGATCTTCAAGCAACTCATTAACCCTTTTTAAAGAGGGACTGTCATAAAGCAGAAACAAAAGTATTTAATATTTAACCAGTATATTTAATTTATATAAGACAAACAATCACAACCCTACGTTGATATGAAATTGCCAGGCTTTAAGTAACTTTCTCAATGGTCCCCTTTTATAAATCTCTTCTCCTAGAATCACTGTAGCTTAGCAAAGCCTGTAACATTTAAAAATCTCCCAGACTTTTACATCAGTCCCGTGCTGCAGAATTGTTACACTAACCAAACGAGTTATATAAAACTATTCCTTCTACTCTTCATGGTTGAAAACATACATTGATGCAAAGTTTCTAAATACATGAGTAAGCTCAGGATTTCAACCACTAATTCTTTAATCTTCAGTATTAGACTACCTATAATGATACCAAAATATTTTTGTGCTACACTACTTACGTGTCTTAAATGATTTTACACTTATGATTCGGCCATTTTTTAGGGATTCTATTGTAATATCATACTTCTTATTCTCCTCAAGCAGAATTGTAGTACTGACAGGTTTCTCTTCAACTTTAGAAATGTTTCTTACATTCTGCAAGTTAAAAGAATTTCTGGATATAGTGAAAGTAAAAAAAATACAATTCATAAATGATCTATGAAGTTTTTAAAAGGGTAGCTTATATTGCAGCACGTCAAACTTAAGGCTGCAGTTAAACTGCAAGATACCCAATGTATTTAAAACAAAACATTTTAGAAATCAAACTATTAACAAACACCTTCATATTAAAATCCTCATATTTTCTTTAAGTTCCAGAACATCCTCTGGAAGAGGATGTTGTTCTGGAAGAACAACGCTCTCCCACGGAGATCTGGGGGTAGTGTCTATGCCTTTCCTGGAGAAGTTAGGCTGCTCCTTCAAACCACAGTACCTTGAAGAACTTGCATATTCTTAACTTTGAACATGTGCCTATCTATCCTTATTCCACCAGGATACCCAAGGGTCTTTTAAGTCCCACTGGCTTCAATAGGACTCTGTAAGAGTGCACATAAACGACATGAATTACAGAATTCAGTACAATTTTTCCAAATTTTCTCATTATTTGCTATTTTACGTTACCTTTTTCAAACAAACAAACACACAATGCTATTAACTACTGGTATCTACAGCTTAAATACATTTGGAACTACTTATCGCTTAGACTGATGCAATTTACTTTTTGACTGAAAGCATCTGTGCGCTGGTATGTTACAATATAATAGTCTGGATCCTCTCCTTTGGGAAATTCAGTCCACTCCATCAAAACTACTCCAGCAGGTTTTTTCACCTGGTGACAGTCTAGACTCTCTGAACTCTGTAACAGAAACATACATGAATGCAACTTAGTAGAAAATGCAGAAAATGTACCTCTAGCTAAAGAACTAAATTCTGTCAATTTTAACTACTTTTACCTAGAACTCTTGGGTACGTGAGCATCTATGTGATGTACTTTTACAACTAGGTTCTCTGCCACAATGTGGCAGCCCAGATAGGTTTGCCTCTGCGCTGCCAGTTGCTCTGCTGTAACCACCCCCACAGGGCATTTGCCACCATCCATGAGTCAGTATAGAGATAGAGCACTGGCCACTTTTCTCATTCAACGATATCCAAAGCCAGCTGGATGGCTTTCACCTCTGCAAACTGATTCAATTCACCTTCTCCTTCAGTAGTTTCTGCTACTTGTCGTATAGGACTCCACACAGCAGCCTTCCACCTCCAACGCTTTCCCACAAGATGACAGGACCCATCAGTGAACAGGGCATATTGCTTCTCATTTTCTGGTAGTTTATTACACAGTGGGGCCTCTTCAGCACATGTCACCTCCTCCTCTGGTGATATTCCAAAATCTTTGCCTTCTGGCCAGTCCAAGACTCCTGGGCAACTGGGGTTTCCTATTTGAGCCTGCTGTGTGATCAGTGCGACCCACTTACTCCACGTAGCATCAGTTACATGATGTGTAAAGGGGACCCTCCCTTTGAACATCCAGCCCAGCACCGGCAGTGGGGGTGCCAAGAGGAGCTGTGCTTCAGCACCAACCACTTCCAAAGCAGCTCGAATCCCTTCATATGCTGCCAATATCTCTTTTACAGTTGGAGTATAGCAGGCCTCAGATCCTCTGTATCCCCGACTCCAAAACCCTAGGGGTCAACCTTGAGCCTCCCCTGGTGCTTTCTGCCAGAGGCTCCAGGTAGGGCCATTCTCCCCG
>NW_008825108.1:2117819-2121707 GCF_000699105.1 Pygoscelis adeliae
TCCATGGTGGTCCACTTGCCTGGGTGACATATAACATCTTCCTTGAAGGGATACCTTTCCTTCACACCTGCAGGAGTCACCTCCAGAGGCTGAGGGCTTGTGTCCCTTTTCCAATCACTTTGTCAATGTCCCCTTCCCTAGAAAGGGATCCCAGCTGCTTGGCTTCCCTACCCTCTAATTCCAGGTTACTGGCCCCATTATCCCAGCATCAGAGCAGCCAGGTGACAACCTGCTCGCCTGGACGATGGCTGAAATCTTTTTGCATGTCTCGCAGCTCACTCAGGGACAGGGATGGGATGGTTACCGCCTCGTTTATTTCTTCCTCTTCCTCATCCTGTTCTTGTGATGGTCCTGCTTTGGAGTCGTCTGCCTCGTCCACTTCTTCCCTTAGTGGGGGAAGAGTTTCTTATCTTACTAAACGAGCTGACTTTCGCTTCCAACATTTCTTCTTGTTTATAGGGGCGACTGATGCTGGCATGGGTTGGTTCTCTGGTTCAGCCGCAGTGCCTGTCGCCGAGGTTTGAGTAGCCACAGTGCCTGTCGTCGGGGTTTGAGTAGCCACAGTGCCTGTTACGGGGGTTGATCTCTGGATGGTATTCTTAAATAATTGTTTAACCTTAAACAAGACCTGAACCACATTCAGGAGACATAGCAATAGGACCATGCTGGCTTGAACATCCCAAGGATATTAAAAATTCTCAAGAGCTGTTGTAACTAGCCTGAAGGAGAAAGGGAAGGTGAAGGAGCAGCGGAAAGTGTCCTCCCCATCTCCCCCATAGATTGGTTCCCCAAGGAGAAAAGATAAAGAGTGTAATTATGAATAGTTTCCGAAAGGTGGCTCCCGAGGTACAGAGATGACGGAAATGCCAAGTACAAATACAGAAGTAAAAATACAAAAATTAGTCTCACAACCAATAATTTTATCATATCATAAACCAGTAGTGTTACACAGTGCAGCAAAATTATATCCTTGATCCAGCTCCCAGAGGTGATAAACTGCACAACAGGGAACATATACAGCAAGTAAGGCGTTACATAGCACAACTTTGAGAGCAAGCATGACAACTTTAAGAGTAAATTACTCAACATTGTGACCAGCAACTGTTAAACAAATATGATGAATGGTTATAACAAATTTGCCTTAACACGCTCTGGTCAGATCTGTCATTATCTGAACCCTTTGTGCCCCACGTTGGGCACCAAAAGGACTGTTGTGGTTTAACCCGGCAGGCAGCTAAACACCACACAGCCGTTTGCTCGCTCCCCTCCCCCCCAGTGAGAAGGGGGAGAGAATAGGGAAAAAGAGTAAAATTCGTAGGTTGAGATAAAGACAGTTTAATAGGGCAGAAAAGGTAGGGAGAATAGTAATAATAATAATGATAAAAGAATATACAAAATAAGTGATGCACAGTGCAATTGCTCATCACCCGCTGACCAATGCCCAGCCAGTCCCCGAGCAGCGGTCATCGCCCCCCGGCCAACTCCCCCCAGTTTATATACTGAGCATGATGTCACATGGTATGGAATGTCCCTTTGGCCAGTTTGGGTCAGCTGTCCTGGCTGTGCCCCCTCCCAGCTTCTTGTGCACCTCCAGCCTCCTCAGTCGGTAGAGCATGAGCAGTTGAAAAGTCCTTAACTAGTATAAACACTGCTTAGCAACAGCTAAAACATCGGTGTGTTATCAACATTGTTCTCATCCTAAATCCAAACCACAGCACTGTACCAGCTACTAGGATGAAAATTAACTCTATCCCAGCCGAAACCAGGACAATCTTAATGCTCAGAGTTTAGATCACACTTTCTAAAGTATAAACTTAGAAAGTTTATAAAGCCTTTAATCTCTATAAACCCTTTATAAGAGGGTACATACCACCTCTTGGAAGGCCCTGAATTGACATACTACACTAAAATTGATGGCACACACAAAAGTGTTTAAGGATATTAGATGTTTCCAGGAAAAGTAGCAGGCTTTTAATTGATGGGTGTATAGCTTCCCTGAAAACAACCTAGTCAAAACAATCGAAAGGATAAGAAAATCTGCTTTTAAAGATAATAAAAAACATATATGTGCCAATAACTTAATTTCAAAATTTAATAATTTTCTCCTGTCAGCAATATTGTATGCCATATTTACTGTACACAAATACATACTCCTAGCCCTAAAAACAAGAACTAAATTTGCAAGTGTACACAGAAATTTTATCATACTTAGATCTGATGAGAGGGATTTAGAATGTCCCTTTTCGTTGCCAGCACCTTGCCAGTACTTTTTAGGCCCTTACCCAAATACTGCAGAAATTTAAAAAAAAATAACAATTAAATTGACCAAAGAGCTAAGGTTCAAATCTATCTTCAGGCTAGCTACATAGCAGCTAGGAGACCTAAACAACAAACACGTATTGACTTCTGCTATCGGCTACTTCTCAAGATATGACTCAAGTAAGCTTCTCAGTCTGAAAAAGAGGCACTTGAGGGGAAATACAACAGAGGTCTATAAAATCTTAAGTAGCCAGAAGAAGTGAGCAGAGACTGATTTTTCATTTTCTTTTTTTTTCTTTTTTTTCATTTTCTCTTCAAGTATGAAGAAGAAGAGAACTGTATAGCTGCTATGCTCCAGATTCAAAGCAAACAAAACCAGGCAGTTCTTCACAAAATAAACAGCTTATCTGACAAAGCTTAAAATAAGTACTAAAAGTTTCTATGGGCTTCAGAAAAGGCTGGACAAATTCATAGAAGAGAATGACACTGAAGCTCACAAAATGCACTGCAACTACAGCTGTCTCAAGAAGTCCTTAAGCTGCAAATGGTGGGAAACAAACACAGTGTAGGTAATTCTCATATTATGCTGCTCTTACAGTCCTCCCCAGGATCTGCTTTTTGCCACTGCTGGAGATATGATACTGAACTTGCTGAAGTTTTTATTTCACCCCATGCCACCATCCTGAAGAGTCAGGTACTCTCAAGTACTCTGTAACTGTCAGGAAACTTCCCTGACTAAAGCAGATCACAGACTGCTGCACTACGGCTTCCACAAAAAACACTTGTTCTCAAGCTCAAAATTGGCCAGCGCAACCGGACACTATCTGGATACTCTCAAGGAATATACTGGGAGGCTGGGTACTGCAGCAACATTTCACCACCCCAAATACACAGCTCTCTTCTCCAAAGGAAGGGAGTGGTATTTGTATCAGTAATTGACAGAGCTTTGAAATCACCTTTGTTGCAAAGCATGTTAAGCTACATGTAAAATAAAGACTACACATACAAACTCTAAATATAGATAAATACGGACAACACTATTGCAAAGTGCATTAGAAAAGTAAGCAGAAAGATACATGTGGTTCCTACATATGTGGTTCTTTTAATAACAGTCAGATTAAACCCAAAGGCCTAATCCACAAATGGCAGTTTTGGCTCAGAAAGCAAAGCACCTATTGCAGAAGTACACTTCCTAAAGGCATAGCCAGAGTATACTCCTGGGTACCAGACAGTCTTGAATTTCCATCACCACAATGCATGTCTCCGCAGTGTTCAAAAGGTGACAATTTACACAGCAATATGAGCTAGCTTAGGACTTAAAGATGCTGGGGTCTGTTACTTCTTCTGGGCAACAACACTAAACCAGAAGCAGCAGGCAATAAAGCAGATTAAGGATCTCAAGAGACCTTCCAACAATTTAAATAGAAGGAAGACTGGGAATTTTCAGTAGCAATAACTAAGTGCTCTCTGTGACTGCTAGAATGACAAAAAAGCAGTCCAAATCATGAAATATCAATTTTCAACATTCAATTAGAGTATAGATCCACCTTCAAAAAAGGGAATATTTTTCTTACCTTAAATAAATATTTTAATAAAAGCAGAAGAAGAATTGCTTGATCCATAGGGAAA
>NW_008825108.1:2121727-2122570 GCF_000699105.1 Pygoscelis adeliae
TGTCTCTTATGTGTTTGAATCACAACAGCTTCAAAACAAAATTGTGTTAAAAATTCTAAGACATAAGAAAAGAAAAACTAATACACGTATTTATACTTCACATAGATACAGCAGCAGCCAATGGTGCACCAGAGATTTGTGTCTTCGCCCTGGCCCTGCCTCTTCCCAGGCCTCTATATACAAAGCTTCCAGAGATCAGCAAAAGGCCGTCCTGTAACTTCACTGAACTAGGGATGTGCTTGTTGTTCATTAGACAATTAAAACCCCCTCAGTGTAAAAAATGTCAGCGTTTCTTAAGTTTTACTAGTGATTACTGGACCGAACTTCATAGAAATCAGTGTAACCCCTCGCACTTTCTTCAAGAAACTCTGGCTGTCTTCCACAGTACACGTTTCTAGCAAGTTGCCCCTTTATCAGTGTTCAAAATAAGCCTTAAACCAATTTTCTGTGGAAGTACTAAGCACACCTGCAGAACCATTGATATGTCTTGCTAGGGTGTCCAAGAGTATTCAATATAGGCAGTGTAAGTTCATGGTAATTTCTGTTAAATTTGCTCATCAAAAGACAGGTGCACACCAATACAGCACCAAAAACTGCATGAGCAAGTTTAAAATCGCTTACGGAAAACACAAAATCCTACTTCTGAATATAAAAGCAAAGCCTATGAATTTCCTAACTGGCACACAATCTATTTATTAGAGCACTTCTTACATTTCTAGTTAGTAACCACAGCACGCAGTTCCCGGGGGATCTCTACAGCACCAAGAAGACCTGAGCACTAACGGCAGAATGAAGAACCGCCGCCGCTCTCCCCAGACAGTTCCCCACCGCGGCAGACCCAGA
>NW_008825108.1:2123231-2127390 GCF_000699105.1 Pygoscelis adeliae
GGTGAGGCCGCGCCGCGGAGCCACCGAGAGCCCCGCACCGCAAAGACTTCTTTAAAAATCGCTGGAGTGCTAAGATAGACGCATATGCATATAGGAAGTCACAGTCGAACTACTGCAAAATTATCGGGCTGAAAGGAAACACTAGAAGGCAAATGGAGTGTTAAGGGGCTGGGGGCGGTAGGCTGAGTGTTTGTGTGAAGAGCTGTTGTGCTTTGTAACACAGCAACCCCATCTGACCAGCTCCCATACCCGGTTTCAGTGTTCTGTTACCCAGCTGGAATACGGGCCCATCTTAAATTCACTAGAAGCAGATGTTCCTCAACTCTTTTTACATGTAATAGCTATGTCTTTGGGGCTTTCTAAATAAATATATGCAAAATATGAAAGTTGCTCCCAGGAGTACTGTCTTTAATTTGCTTTAAGAAAATGCTTTCCAGTTGGGCGTTACAGAGTTTCAGAGTACATCTGTGGGAAGCATTAGTAACAAACACAATCAAAGCAACTGGCATGAAGTGCTGCATTGTATTGTTTTGACTAGCTAGGCTCTTTTAACAGCCATTTTTGCATTCAAGATTCAACCCTTTTACATGAAAAGGGTTAAATTGGACCGCTTAGGAATCAAGCTGGTCTCAGAAATGAAGCTGGTCTCAGAACTCACACGACTGCTCCCCAGCGTGACACCAGTTTCCTGCTGCTGGAGTCACTGTAAGGATCCCCATCGACCTCTCCGGGGCAGAATTCCTCCTTGTGGCAGAGTTTCTGATTCTCCTTATCAAGCTGTTGGCCTCTGTACAGAGGTCGCACAGAAAGCTACCATCTATAGCATCTGTAAACAAAGAATAGACAAGAATACGTAATAGTAGGGCCACTGGTTTATTTCCCAAAGACCACTGAACAAGAACTCGGCTCAGACAAAAACTTTGGGTGACATCCGCCTTTGGCCGGATTTAAAGCAGTGCACTCAGAGGTAAACTTATCTCAATATAATTCCCAGTGCCCTAACCTTCCCCAAATTAACCTTTTTAATAGAAAATTAGTTCTTTGCTGTTCTCTTTGAAATTAAATCAGTTTAATAAGCTGATAAAAATTGTTTACCAATTACTTCCAGACAAAGTAATTATAAATAAAAATTAGTGCCACTGTATGTATGTACCATAAAAATGAGCAACACTCATTATTTACTGTGTATTTTCTTAGGTGTTATCATCACATACGATATAATTTCCGTCTTGAGATAGTGTCTTGTTCTTCGATGGGTTGTTCCTTATTTTTCCTAAAACCTCTACGCAACTGAACCTTGAATCGTGAAATAAGGAATACAATTTTTAACTAGAGCTTTATTTAGAAATTCTAGTAAACAAGGCAGGCTTAATCTCACCAGAAAAATACCATTTCGCAGCTTTTACGTTACCCAGGCTCAAAGACAGATGTAGTAAATCAAAAGCTGCTGCAATGAAACCCCTGATCTGAAAACACTGAGTCAGTCTCTCTGAGAAACACACACACATACAGAGCGTATGTGGGTGTATCACCTGAATGCTATTTTAGCTATAAATGCCACAAGTTTGCTGATGCCTATTCAGCTGTTTTACAAAGCAGACGTACTCTTCCCCCCCCCCCCCCCCCCCCCCTTTTTTCCGAGCACTTCATAATCACCGAGCACAAAGGGAGGCTTTATTAATGGGGCGATTTTCAAGACAACAGCAGGAGCTCTCTCTTTTTTAACCTCATTAAATTAAGTGTGCGTGGCACATTCCACCTTAATCAAAAGAACACTCCCCAAAACATAACCACTTTCCTTTTATTCAGCATTCCTAGTGATTAAGTTTTAACGTGATTAATTACTGGTTTTCTCCAGAATGCAACATCAGTACAGAAGCAGCTCTTTAAGTTCCACCCATTCTTCATACAAAAACTACTTGTGAAAGTAGGAACTACATGTATAAGACATTTTTTTCAGACTATCTCCTTCAAGTGAGATTCTCAAATCTCTGATCTTGGGGAATCTTTTACCACTGATTTCTATAGGCATATGACCACCTCACTGGTCTATACATGGAATTGTTTTTCAAAATAGGCAAAAAAGGCAGTTCTAAAATGGTCAGTATGCGGCTGCCAAGAACTAGTCAATGAATCATATTTGCAGTTGTGAGAGTTCATTGTTCTTCAGCTCTGAATCTGCCCCTTTCCCCTAAACTGTGGCAATTTGTTAATGATAATGGATAGATGATTTTTCACGTTTCGTTGTTCTAGAGGCAGCTTGCACATTCCACTTGGTATTTAAAGAATGGTTAGAAAACCAGAAAATTTAGTGTAGAATGTTACATGTAGACCCTCTACATCATAACCTTTCCTCAGTAAAAGCCTTTTTTTCTTTTGCATTAATGCTAAGTGCTGACGTCTATCCCTCAAAAGATTACTTACGTTCACCTCATGAATGTTTTTAAAAAATATATTCCCCAGAATGGTTGGGAGTGTGAAATCCAACCTAATATAGAGAACACAGTACCAATGTCCCACTGTAACTATAAAAATTTTCTGTTGGTGTTCTTGCCTTCCTGCTGCTCCTCTACAATCACAATATTGCTATGGTTATGCGTTACAACTCATTCATGTTTTGTCCCCTGTACTAGAACACGCATCTGTGGGATTTTTCCATAGGACATACACCTGTTGGACTCAATGATCTTAAAGGTCTTTTCCAACCTAAATGATTCTATGATTCTGTACATCATTACACCAGCAGTATAACGTCAAGGTAACCTCTGGAAAAGGATTTGATGGGACAGAACTTGAAAAAATTAGTTCAAGTCAATGTTTCCCACTGCCACAGCATTCCTGATTGGTACCTACACATTTATTTGGCAGTGAGTTTTTACACAAAGGTGAACATCTGTAATATTTGGAAATTGGGTTTGTCCTTTAAAAGATGTGAAAGGAAAGATGGAAGAAAAAGAGATGGAAAGAGCTATACAGAACCAATGCATAATCAAAACAAAAATTATCCAGGCCCTGTAAGCTGAGATTATCAGCAGTGCAGAAGGTCAAGAGAAAAAAATTGAGTTTGTGTCCGGGAAAACGGAATGCAAAAGAAAGGGGAAAGGAGCCACATCTGAAGAAGGATTTTGTGACTGCTTAAGTACTGTGAACAGCACAGTAACTATTTGTCATCCTGGAGTGTGTTCTTTTAAATGCCTCCAACTTGTACTATATTATGTTGCTTGTAACTGTGTTCAAACACCATACTTCAGGCCTGATCCTGCTCTCAAAAGAAACTAGTAACAAAGACCTCAGTGCAAATAGCTCTTTCACCAATGCACAGGTGCATGTATTTGGGAAGATGTCTGCCTGCAGTGTGGAAAAATAATAAATCATGCAAGTGTATTAAGTTTTACTTTCGATTTTTAGTATACAGATTTGGCTAGCTAAAAATTAGAATATTAGCTGCCTGTATAGCTATACTCTAGGTCTTGGATTTTATTAATAAAAACACACAGTAAGTGATTTAAACCCAATATTAAAAGCTGTGCTTCAAATTCTAATTGCATATTGGGGCAAGAATCGGTCTTAACAAATGACCTGGTAATAAGGCAACGCAATTATAAAAGTTAAATATTATAAATAATATGGCCAAAGCCTTACTATTTTATAGAGGCATATTCAGTTACAATCTGATTCTAAGATTAGAGAGATATTTACATTAATCCCTAAAAATACCTGCATAGTTTTATGGGTAAGCCTTTACATTGTGGAATTCCTTTTGCAAGCACAAGCAGGAGAACAGAGCAGCGGAAGTGTAGGAATGAAGGACAGGTGCAACCAGCTACGGACGGGGGAAGTGGCAGGGCACGGCAGGACTGCCGCGAAGGCGCGCACTCCGTCGGGCACACAGCTTCTCCCCACTTCCTCACATTTTCGGGTGGCAGCGTGGGAGTTTGAGAGAGGCCTGCATTCCCAGCCTTTCTTTTAGGGGAGTAGAAATTACTTGAGTCTTAGGTTCGGAGGGGGTAGAAGGGAGGGAACTCTGTGGGTATTAAAGCTCTTCTAGTCAATAATAAACTAATTAATTTTGGTATTTAACTAGGTTAGGTTTGAGTCGGATCAGCTTTCCAAACCAGCTCACAAGACGCCTCCGCAAACAGGGTTACACACAGTTTGA
>NW_008825108.1:2127401-2155131 GCF_000699105.1 Pygoscelis adeliae
AGAGTTGAAGAGAGATGAGGAAACAGAGACAGAACCACGAACTGCATCTGCATTTATATTTAAGCTACAGACCGAGAAAATATTTGGGGCAGAACAGTCCTGCCACACTGCAGGCTCATTCAGACCTTCCATCCATTGCAAGGCCTGCGAGGGCTAGTTCCCACTCTATAAAACATACCACATGATGCCAATGTCACCTTCGTGGAGCTAATGGGGTGGGGTGGCTGTCCAGAAAATGGTTCACAAGTTTTCATAGAGGTTCACTTTCTGACCAGGCCAAAACAGTCTGAATTTGAAATTTAATTGTAAAATGGAAGGCAATCTTAGACCATATCCAGCTCCACTGAAGATGTAAGATTTTGCTGTAGGCTTCAGGGAGGATCCTGACACAGTTCCTATTGATTGTTGCACTTAAAAAACCAAATTGGGTCAGTGGGAAAAAGATCTTTTAATACCATTTTTCCTATTACAGGTTATCATGGAGTTAATTTTAACCATAACTGCTTTTAATTTCCAGGATCATCTAAGATTTTGCATTATCGTTCATCTTTAGTGGCACAGGTAAATTAATTGCATGAGCACTGATTTATTAGCATTCTGCAAAACAATGTTTATTAATTTCTCTGTAATTACAACTACAGTTCTAAATCTTACAAAAGCACATTGCTTATAAAAAGCACAGCTGTTCAATCAAAACACATCAAGTGTTCAGTCATTATATGGAAAAATGCTATCTTGTAGGAGCTTCCTTAAGTAATTTATCAAATGCTAAATTGATTAAGAAGTTTTGGGCCAAACTCTCTTGATGCAAATATAGGATTCCTATCTCTGTGTTAATAAATCAAAGGGCCCTAAGGATGTATTTTTCTTTTAAAAGTTGTCCTTTTAATTTGCTGTGTGAGTACACAAACTTTACGGCTACGACTATGATTTAATTTCCATTTCTGGCCTGCATGAAAAGTTTCTGT
Organism: Pygoscelis adeliae; assembly: GCF_000699105.1. NCBI lineage: Eukaryota > Metazoa > Chordata > Aves > Sphenisciformes > Spheniscidae > Pygoscelis > Pygoscelis adeliae. Next base: position 2,128,370 of record NW_008825108.1, read on the forward strand.
ACACAAATTCCAACAGCAATATCAGAGAATATTTTGGTTCTAGGCCCTAGTATATAATAACTTGAAATATCTGCCATACAAATCATAAAAACGTGCAAACGAAGGATATGCTTTCTCAGAACAGCACTTTATTTTTATCAGTAAGTGATCACTATTTCTTTATAATGATTAAATATTTTACTGATAATACAATGGATTGTTCTTTAATTTTTAAATGAATTTACTATTTTTAAGGAGATGGATGAGTACATGACAGTCTTATTATTACTATATATGCTAGTTTTCTTTATAAGCCATCAAACTGAATACAGCAAAAGTTTAAAGATTTGTCACACAAAGTAGCAAAATAGCCCTGGATTTTAAGTTTTTTAAATTTTATATTGCTTATTTTTCATTGTATAAACCAATGTGATAATCCAACCTTTTTGTAATTAAATGATGACAGCTTGAAATAAAAACTGTTTGTCAAAAAGTTTTCAGACTTTTAGACAAGATTTTTAATTCTGAAACAATTTCCATGATAAGGAAAATACTGGCCACACTGAGGTCAATGGCAAAGCTCCCACTGTCATCATTTAAACTAGTTTCATTCAGTGAGTTTATAAAGCAAAGTAATCTTCTAAAAACAAGCCTAAAATTGTATCCTTAGTTTTTAAGATAAGATTATGTAGTATGTTTAGTAAAAGGGAGAGCATATTCAGCTTAAGGTGCTGAATCATGGACATTCACAGCCTGACTGAACATGAATAGCTCACCTAAGCCCTTCGTAACTTATATTTTACCTGTTTGGTTTTTTCCTGGACTCAAAAATTTTGAATCCTAAATTCAGTCAATAGTCCAAATCTCAATATTTTTAAAAAATGAACCAATTTTTATGTATTTTATAAAACTATACTAAACATGAATCTTCAAACTGGAAAACAAAGGAAGAAACCCATTATGAATAGTTAAAATGTGCAGTATCCTGTTTTTTTAATAAATATATATACACACATAGAATCTTATTCTGCAGCTAGTAGACAGCCAATTTCTTATTTGTGAAAACTGAGAAATGCATATAAAATAGAATCCTTCATATCAGAAACAGCTTTTAGATACTTTTAATAAAGACACAAAAGCTTGAACTCTTCAGCCTCTGCCTAGTCATGCTTCATATTTATAATATATATCAAAATTAAATAAATGTCAAAGGTTTAAAGACATTATTATGATTCTACAGTATGCTCTGGACATTTACTACAGGTACTTACAGACCACAGTCGTTGTGTTTCTCAGCAACTTACAGCGTGAGCAGAGTCCGGTCATTGACAACAGCTTAATGGACAAAAGATAGACCTTTCAGCAAGATAAAAAATGTTTCAGTTGAACCCCCTATTTTTTTAATAAATTAATTCAGTCATTCTCAAAACCCTAATATTCTTCTTTCCCATTTAAACATGGGACCAGTGATGATTCTTAACTGGAAGTTTCTAAGTAAAAGGAAAAGAACCATTGAGAAATTCTGAACTTTGATTGGTAGCCACAATCCAAAATTTTAAAACACTGGAAACACAGACGTTAACCAGCTTTCAACAGCTCATTGGAAAGCCACTGAGTAGAAATAAATGATGGCCAAATTATACCTTGTTCTAAAGGATTTATATTTTTCTTTCTTTACATGCCAAAATTTAAAAAGAAAATTTGAAGAACAGCGTACAACATCACCTTTACTAAATTTGTGAGAAGTTGCATTATAAAGCATAATTGAGGACATCCTGCCCCACACCCCCCCCACCATACTATAGCCATCCAAGGTCAAAAAATAGAGTCCGGTGAAAGGAAACTCTTTTCAATTCTTCAGATGAAATCCTATCCACGGTAATGTTCAGTTCCATTGGCATGAGCAGTCTATAGGCTCTTGAATGACGTATGTAATTTCAGTGCCATTTCCTGAGCAGTATAGTGGCACAGTCAGATTACGTGTTCCATTTTCTCGACAACATTTACAGAATCTTAAATGGCTGTCAATATTGACATTGAAAATTGTTGCAGATGGGCATTTTCCATCACAAGAAGCAACATTTATCTACAAGTAAAAGAAGAACTGAAGTTAGGCATCTCAGAATTTGTTATAAAGATACTACATTTCAAACTTCTTTGTGATTAAAATCCATTTTTACATTTGAAAAGGACTTTGGTCTTAAAAATTATTTTATCTTCTAAAATTCATTCATTCTAAGTGTAGACGCATTCTTGATAAATTTTTTAATTGAACTTTTTTTTGGTTGTTTAATCATGTATTCTGTCTTAACCTTGAGCAAAATGTTGTGCGATTGATACCAAAATTGAATCCCTAGTTTACAAATTAATAACTTCAAAACAGCATAGATAAATCCATGTTCTTTTCATGTTCACTGCTGAAAAGTTAAATTCTTCTAAGCAAAATGAAGGAAAGTCTATCCTTCTCCTTGAAGGTTCAAGAGGAAAAGCATATCAGTGCAAAAGCTTTTCCCTTTCTTATTCATACTGCTTGTGACTAAGGGCACACCAATATTAGCTGTGTTACCACTGTAACAAATATATCCAAAAAGTAGATGCAGTAACAAACCAGCAAGGGCAGAGATTGGCTATAAAATTATTTGGGCTCCAGACTTCAGCAGAGCAAAGCTTTCTCTCACTATTATGTTATGTGAAGAGTCGTCTTAGCTGATACTCTGACAGAAAAGAAACTGATACTTTTTAATTAAAACTTAAGCAGAGTTGACATGCTGGGAAATCGAGAACAGCCATACTAGATCTAGTTCTTTTTGTGATAGTTTTAAATCTGATTTCTTATGCAAGTGAGGCATATGAAAGCTGCTTTGAGCCACTCCCTTCCAAACAGCCTGTGAACAAATGGGCCGTATCCAAACAAGTTAGACCAAAAGGTTACTCTGACAGCTTTCCTGAAATTTGACAGGGAAAAAAAAATTACCTTCTCCTAAGCACTAATAATCTCCGTTATTAATTAATTAAATGTAATCCAACTCAGCCCTATCCAAAGTTTGACAGCATTAATGTGGCCAAAGAACACATATGTAGTTCGAAACCAGCCATAGCAGATACCACCATTTGATGGGCCAAAATCACGTGATTGAAATAGAGTGCCAGGGGTTTTGCAGTGGGGGAGCTGGCGAGGAAAGGAAGTGGAGCTAAGGATATGAATAGAGAATTTGAGGACATGAAAATCTGGAGGTAGTTCTGGGTGAAGGGTGAGGGAATCTGGACTGTGGGAAGGGTGGGCAGCCATCAAGGAAATGGGGAACAAGAGGATACTGGGGAAAAGGGGGTTGTAATACGGATGGAGGTGGGATGCAGTAGGTCTTTTTGGAAGGTGCGTAGAGGGGGAAGGAAAGATAAAGAATCTACAATAGAAAGTCATAAAAAGGAAGGCTTCATTTGTTGTGCCATTCATGGAATGACCTGGCCAACATTCTCGTTGCTCCTCTCTGAACCCTCTCTAGTTCTGCAGCAATGTAGAGGGACCATAACTGCACAGAGCACCCTCAATAGTACTGCACCATTGGCTCATAAGAGATACTAGAATGAGTTTGTTTCCACTCCCTGTCCTATTCCCTAAATGTCATAACTCTTAGTTAGCCTTTCTGTCTGCAGGGGAGCATTTAACAGAGGTTTTCACAGAAGTGGATGCAAGGGCAAGGTCTCCTTTAGCTAGCTTAAAAACCTATGAGGTTTGACTAAATCTTTTTAATATTCTTTGCTTTAGTCGATACCATGTCTTTATTTTGTCATATTGCTGTCCCTCAACCTAGGTTGTTGAAGTAACTGTGAAGCTCTCCACAGTCTTCTCTCCTCTTAACTATGGCAAATAACAGATTTCATCTACATATTTATACTCCTTCATTACCAACCCTTCTTCTGTAAATAAATAGACCACACACTCTTACTCTACTATTAAACTTTGGGCATCTCACTGTTGACCTTCTATCAGGATGGGAATTAACTTTCTCAGCTTTCAATCTGTGATGATATTTTGCCTCTTCCCTTATGACTGTTTAGATTCTTCAACAGAATCTTATCAGAGGCCTTTTGGAAGTCTCAAGATGCTGTGTCAATTGCTTCTCCTTTAAGTGCTACATGAGAAGCACATTTGCTGATCGGAGATGTCCTGCGTTTTGTAGATGGGGCTACACCAAAGCTGAGAAATAAGATCTTAAGCAGACCCATAAATAAATGGGATCATGAATTTATGATATGGCGACACATGCTACGTGAAGGAGAAAGGCAGCCAGAGAGTAAAGGTCTTCAAAGAGGAATGCATCACATCCTAAGCAGAAGCATTTCTACTCCTCTTTTAGAGTGGGATGTTATTTCATGGTGAAGAGTTCAATGCCTTTGTTAGTTATGAGCAATTATGCTGTGTACTTTTCATTTGAAGCCAGATGTTTTTCCAGGTAGGAGGGCTCAGTCTTTCAGCCATAGGAACAGCTAATTTTACTCCATTTACAAGTAGGATAACATTCCTAGGGTCAAAGGTCTGCTTTTGAGAAGGTAGCAGCATTTTTTGTTGCTTGTTGATAGCTATAACCTACTTCTTAATACTTGATTTGGTGTGCCATAGGCCGAGCATCAAACACAGGTCTTTCATGCTTACCGGGCTTTGACTTATACAGTCATTTTTTCTTATGGTTGTCCTGATCGTCATTTTCTGGCAAATTCTTTCTTCCTTTTTGCCTGATAAAATACAGAAAATGCATACTGAATCAATACACTTTTTGTACTGTGTTTGCTACTAAAAAAGTGAAACTATTAAAATAATTTTAATAATTATACTTTGCTTTCATTAATGTACATGCTGAAATTATTACTTCCATAATTAAATATTTTTTTAGGAAAAAAACCTCATATATTAATAAATACTTCCTGTGCAGAATTATCGTTTTTATAGCTGGCACATATGAGGCATCAGGTGGCCCATTAAGCTATACAGATTTTATAAATATTAAAATATTAATATGATTTTAAATTGCACATATGGCAAGGCAAATATAAGCAATTAGAAAAAATATGTCTCAAGTAATTTTGAATGGTATTGGGATTAATTCTGTTTTAATAGGAATATTGAATGTAAATAAGATTTTGATTCTGCATTTTAGAAAATTTTCAGAACTTAAGATTTGAAAAGGTAAATCTGTGAATGTGATTATAACCTTGATGCTATTTTGAATGTTTACAATTCAAATAGAATATAATTTCAATATATTTTTGAGAAAGTTGTCCTTCAAGGAAGCTTTGAGAGACATGCATGTATTTGCTAAATGTAGTGCAGTTTTTACCGCCAGAACTGAAGCACGTAGCACTGAGTCGGCATATGGATCTAGGATTAGGGAAATACTGCATTTTTAAGTACATTCTGGGAGATATTGATAGGAGGTTTTTTATTTTATTTGAAAAATAAAGCTGTACAGTGCAAAGCCATTTTTAACATAATAAAAATCATAATATAATACTGAAACAATTAAACGTACGATCTTTCATGCTGCACTCCATATCAGACTGTTATTACTATCTGTGTAACAGCAGTTATTTAGATCTCGTATTTCACTACCCATCAAAATCATCTGTTAGTTTTGCTACGCAACCATTCTGGACATCCAGCATATAAAATAATAAGCACTATCCAGCGGAGTTTCTCCACCTTCAGCACATGCCTTCATGGTTGGGTGTACACAAAAAGAACACCTTTTCTGTTCCCCAGAAGCTTGTAAGCACTTTTATAAGATAAATGAGCTCTGAGTAACCAAGATATTCTGCAACCACAGCTCCAGCGGGTATTTAAAAATTAGGCTGGCTGCAGAGTACAGCTAGATTTTAATCTGTGCATTGCAGGATCAAACAAGATTCTGTTACTGAACTAGCAGATCACTGTACGATCGAAGCTGTTAGCCTACAGCATCTTGGTTTTGCTTCCTCAGCAACACTTAAGAAAAAGAAGTCCTGTGATATTTCCATCAGAAAGCGCTTGCCAGCATGAATATGTGTAGACAACGCAATCTTTGTACTTCTACAAGTCATATAGAGAGATAGATGACGTTTCAGCGCATCAGGTGCTGATGTCTAATGAAAACTCTGCTGCTATACTTTTCTCTCTCCCACCTTCAACGGTCAAGAAGATCTGCATTCAGTACCACGGGTGCTTTTTTTACTCGCTCCTTGAGTAAGGAGTTTCTGTGACTTACCTATCCTTAAAACCAAAGAATTATGATCATAATGCAACAGTTCTGTAACATTCTGTAATTTCTGGTGTAAAAAGTATTTATTAATGCGTCGTTGAATTGTATGGTTTCCCCCCCCCGACATTTTCATAATTTTGTAAAACATGTTATTTGTGACAAAGAAGAAATACAGCATAGATCCATATCTGCAGAGGTGAGACCGGACAGTAATGCACACTCTTGCTCTATTTTAAGGCAAAAACAGTTCAGTCATTAAATTCAGAGACCTGGGATCAGATTTAGAATCTCTTGGTAACAGTGTTCAGGATGATGATGTCATTTAAAGTAACGTTTCTTATTACAACTACCTTGTACAGTAAGTTCATGTATTAAAACCAATTTCAGAAATGAACAGGAGGAGGAACCATCAGCAGCATATACCATAAATGGATGAACCTAATTCTGACAGGTGCTGAGCAGTGAACCCTAACCAGGCTTTAGAAAACCACTGATCTGGGAGGCCAACAGGGGATCAGCATCTCTCAGTATCAGGCCCAATACCATTAACTGCGTGGTAATATTTAATGGTGATGACAGCTATACGCGTATATCAAGCAGTGCTTACACTATTTTTAAAAAAAGAAAATACATTATTAAAAGTAATACCTGGTTCACAATTAATACTATCAGTAGGCACTACTGGACTAATGGCAAAGGGTAATAGACCCAATCCAGAACCTGGCAGAATCATTAGGAATATAAGTTTCTCATGAAATAAAAACATTTTTACATAAATGAGATTTCATTAATTCTTACACTGCCAAATGCCATTTTTCTTCAGCAAAAGATGATGAGCTTTCCTGTTAGTCTTCCAAATTTAGAAACTCTGCAGCTGCTTCAAGTCTCACTAAAGATGGCCTAAACTTTATTACTCTCCTGATTAACACAAAACTGGAATGATGCTTCCTTGTAAACCAAACTTTTGCAATGAGTCTCTCTATGGCAAGGTAAGAATTAAATATATGCATTCACTTTGCATGCATTGAATCAAGCTCTTTGAGAAAGATTATTTGTTCCCATTAAAACCCCAAGGTGTTGCAAGCTCTATTTATAAGTACTCTTTTTAACTGCTTCACCACAGGGCACATGCTTTTAGTTAAAAATAAAACAAAATAACAATAAAATAGCGTGTAATTGTATGAACTCTATCGGGTTTTTTAGCAGCCACCTCAGCAAGTATTTCTGAAGTATAACGATGCCTTTCCCGAGGCCACAGAATACGGCCAAATTTATAAATCTTCCCGGTCAACGGAAAACCAGTAGCCATTAATTCTTTAGAATAATTTTCTAAATAGAGCCAACCTAATTTGGGGGGGGGTTAGTTAAATATTTTTCAACATAGCTTATCTCATTAGAGAAAGAGTATTGATTAATAAGATTTTAGCACAATTCTGGTGTGTTACTTTTCTCTGCTGATTCTCATTCCAAAAAAAAGTATTCTGTTGCATTAAAATAGCTTTTATTTTCTATGTTTTGGATACAATAGAACAGCAATACTTGCAGTTCACTTTCAAAGCTTTGCATAACTTGGAAACTAGTATTTTTCTGTATTTGATAAATATGAATATTTCCCCTTATATCACCAAATTATTTAAAATACATTGCACTTCTGAATTTTATTTAATAACTGTGCAATGTATGGTTATAAGTCTGTGACTTCCTATTCAATATTACTAAGTAAAGGTTCGTCTAAAAAAATTCCAAAGACTAATTTGCTTATATATATGTTATTTTTATATATATATGTTATATATATAACTCTAATGTTGAACACAACATAGGCCAAAAAAGAGGGCGGAGGATTTTCTGTGGCATTCAACAAGTTCTTGCTCTACACAATTAGTTTTACACAACAGTGTTTTATTTTAATGTATACATAATTATATATCTTGGTAATAAAACCTTTCCTAGTCAAAACTGCAGAGAAAATCAGTTTGTTCTCAATTGACTTTTAAAATTGCATAAATTATGAAACCTTTATATAAGCTTGCATCACAATTCATCACATTTTAAAGTTACACACTCAGAAAATGTGAACGTATTCCCAGATATTAAAAAGTCAATTTTATATAGGGGTTGCTAACATCAGTATTACTATAATTTTTCCTCATTTGGGATTTAAAAAAAAAAAGTATTCCAGTATTTTGGCCCTAGAAAATACATACTAGTGGTACAGAATAAATTGGTAAGTTTGGAGACGTATTTCAAAATGTCATCGAATTAGGAATCAATTTTAGGGGGGCAAAATCCTTATCTTCTCTTGTGAAAATCATACAGGCAGTATTTTAGAGTCAGCTTAGCAATAAAAAGAATGTTTTCATTGTTTTAATTGAGATAACTTTTCATCTTCCACAGGTTATATTTGGAGAGATTTAGTTATACTCCAGAACAATAATGTTAAGAATCACCAAGTCAGCAGCCAAATGAAGCAAGACCTTTCAATAGGAGTAGTTAGGTAACTATAACAATTTTATGTGATTTGTGGGGGGACTGCATGCTTTTTCCTTCTTTATGTCCCAGCAACTGAGGTTAAAAAACAAGGCCTCCAAAACCAAAGCCAAACTAGCACATATTGCAGCCTTCATCACTTACAGGTCTTGCAGCAGCCATCGTTATATGTCTGCACAATTCCTCCATTCTAGGAAAATAAAAGGAGAATATATCAAAAAAGACTGTGCCCAATGCAAAGGTGAATTGTATCTCAAGACATTCCATGTTTTGAAGGTATCCAACTAATAAAAAATAGTATCGCTGAAATCAAGAGAATTACACAGATATGATCAGCTGAAGGTTTGGTTCACAAATTCTTTACGGCCTTTGACATTGAAAATGAACTCGTCACTGCTTATCTGATCTGATCTAGTCTCCTTTGAATAAGCCACTTAGTTTCTATAAGCATCTTTTTATATCATCCACTACCATCTATTTCCCCACCACTGAGATTTATTAGGATAGTTTTTAAAATTCATGTATACAACTTTGCTGGTGATGTAAAAGGATTTACACTGATCATATGCTGAGGAGAAAATTAATACTTAATAAGTAGCTCTTTACAACATTAAATATATATATGTATATATACACATTTTTGAAAGAGAACATTAACTGCAGAATTTCAGAACTATTGGTGTGCTCAATTCTCTTTCTCAGTTATAGTCTTTGTTATTGATTTCTTCTAAAGTTGCTTGTTAGCTAGAAAGTAAAAATGTATGAAAGTGAAGAAAATGTTCTTTTGAATTTCAAAGAGAGTGGGGGCAGGGGGGGAGAGGGTGTCAGAATCTGTCAGAATCGGTGCAAGTAAGAAACACGCACCCACAATTTTACTGCATAGCCTAGAACTGCATATCAAGCAGGCAGCGGAACATAAATAGCACTCTTACAATAACAACAGACAAAAGACATTTTTCAGCTTCCGTCTTTTCATGCTAGCATGCATTTTTTATCTCATTACAGAAAAATTACTGAACGAGTTGTTCAAGAACTTCTTAAATGAGCACTTAAACTCAGCCTCTTAAATCCATATTCCTGAATTATCCCGAGCTGCCAGTCAGAAGAACTTTCTCCTCAGCTACTGGTTCAAGTCTACACTCAGCATCTCTGAAAAACAGGTCAGACTGATTCAGGAAGTTAATTTTAGGGCTCCTTTCTTTAAAAACTTAACCATTATTACTAAGGAAAGATCCTAATAGACAGTGACAAAAGGGTTCCAAGGACGAAACTCGAGCATAAAGTCAAAGTAGAACAGGCATTAATTTTAGATAGAATTCCTTCTTCAGAATTGAAAGAAATAAGGACTTTTTTAAACAAACGCAATGGATAAGTAGGACTTGTGCTAAATTTATAACCTGTAGTCAAGGCAGAAATGGTACTTACCCTCTCTACATGTATATTTATTTGTAGCTTATACTAAATATATGGTGTACTGAAAGTGCAAGAATTATAAGAAGTATTATAAAGCTGGAGAAGTATTAAATTAGAAATCAAAATTGTAAACAAACATGTAATATACATGAAGCATCCACATTCTTCAAACCAGTTTATACGGGTATGCCAAATTTACATTTTTAGATATATGATGTAGGTAGATACCCTTTCTTGTATGATAGATATTGTTTGTTACGCTATACAAAGTTTAGTTTAAGAGATAATAAAGTTTATATATACTCTGTCATCTTTCTAATCTTTGCACAGCCTAAGGAATTTTTAATATAGCCCACTTTTATATGCAGCATTTCTGAATTGCTTGATCCAATTTATTTAGTGTATGTGTACTACAAACTTGGCAAAGTGTTATTCCAAACTAAAGTAAGACATAGCACTTTATATAGTGGTATGTCAAGCGTGATTCCAATTCCACAATACTTTAAAATCACTCATCATTAAGACCCAAAACATTCATACTCCTCAGAGACATTTTGCCAGTCAAAAAGCAAACAGGAACACAGAAAACAAGACTGTAAATTGTTCACTTACGTGTTTTTACCTACCACTTTTTTAGTTTAAAGAAAGAGCATGAGGTATGCCTGCGTTGTCAAGAGTAAGCCAAACTCCAGATCAGTTACTGTCACTTACCTCACCTAAAGTACAAACCTTTGTACACTCAGTGTCATTAAAAGGGGGGCAGACAACACTCGATCCCAATATGATGGCCCCCACAGCAGTCTTTGCACACTTGTAGTTGGTGCAGTTGGAGCTCCAGGTGCTTCCTTCCTGAATATATAAAACAAAACCATTGTCAGGAAAGACAAAACATTTCAGCTTTATCTCCAACCCCAAATGTCAGTAAAAGTGGTGCCCTTATGCTGTATTACCTACTGGAGTGGAAAGTTTGTTGCAGACCACCCGTAGGCAGCTCTACTCTCCAGCATGCTGCTCAGCATGGGTGTCCTAATTCAGAACAAAAGGGCTCTGTGCTAGAAAAAAAGTCCAATAGTTTCTTTTGCTTCAAGAGCAATGGGAAGCATGAACCAAGTCATGGCCACGTCTAAATTTCCTTGTTATGTGGATGCTGGAACACACCATCAGGATCCTGAACCCCAGTGCTTCAGGTTGCACACTTCCTTTCTGTAGAAACCAGAATGAGGAGAAGAATGGCCCTTGGAAGAGGGGGACTTAGGAGTCCTGATGTTGAGTCGGAAGCTCCCAACTCATCTAAATCACAGTATATGACTTAGAGTTACAATTTGAACCCTACCCTGCACTTAGAGCATATCCAGAGTTAAGTAAATGATGGCATTCGCATATCTTTGTAGAAAATATTACAACCAATAAAATGAAATAAGGAATTCACCTAGTGTGAAATAGCAGGTCTTTAAATAAACACACTTTTTTCCTATCATATACCATAAATAGTCCCTAAGTACATAACCAGCAGTAAGGAGGTATGAAGCAAGGCTCACAGCATGAGTTAACTAAGAAGTGACTGTCAGACACCTGTTTATCATATCGTTATAGTTATTTTCTATCTCTGTCCAGAGGCTTTACCTCATACACAATTAGTGTTCCATTCTCAGTATGAAAAGAGCAGGACACGTTTTGACAGGTACCACAACAAGTATGGTGACTGGAGGAAGGCATATATATTTGATGCTGGAAAGGAAGTAAAGCAAAAAAAGAAAAATACAAGTATTTTTTAAACATACAGTATATGAAAATTCATTGATTTCTGAAACTAAAAATGCCGAGAGAAACAATATACGGATGGATGGATGGATGGATGGATGGATGGATGGATGGATGGATGGATATGTTTATGCTACTAGAAATTGCCTCTCAGAATAATCCTGGAGACACAAGATATACATCATCACTGTTAAGTTCTCAAGTTCCTGTTGAGCAAACAGGACTAGCAAAAGTCTTCATTTTGACTTTTCTCTTAATGGTGTAGTTGTGCTCACAAATTGCATCATTCCCATATTTTAAGAATACTCACAGCTTCACATTGCTGGGAACAGTTCACCATTGTAAAATGCATGGCATTGTATCCTGTGTTCTGATCTTTTTCTTGTAAACACTGTACAGTGTAACAAAGGTCTCCATCCAAGTACTGAATCACTGACTGTCCAGGATTCAGTACTGTGACCTCCTGGAAGATGCACACATCATCCTTCTCTAATACCAAAATAAATAAATGTTACCAGAGGAAAGAAAAATTCATCAAGCAAATTAACAGAATCGCTGTGAAGACAAAAGTAGGGCAAAGTCCTATGCTCCGCAAAAGTTTTCTAACTTTTGGATTTGATTGGTTTGTGGTTTTAATTACCAAACAAGGGGGGGAGGTGGTATAATTCAGCTTAAGAAAATGCTACAACATGCAAAACTGCCTAAAATTGATAGTGTTGATTCTATGGAAGTTAAAAAAAAATCTGTTGTTCTTATTTTTTAAAGAGTTCTAATATTTAACATTGGGGTAAGTACACTATAGGAATTATTCTGTACATCACAAAATGTAGCCTTTCTGTCAATTAAAATAATATGTCTACAATTACCTGTGGGACAGTAATATACTCAAACTGTACTGTGTGTGCTTTGCTCCCGGAGGCAGTTTAGCCTGGGCTGCAGTCAGGATTGCAGCATGCCTCAAGTACCCCCATGCACAGTACAGCTGAAATCTAGTCTACAGGGGTAGCTGAGTGAGGGAAGGGAGCAGAGGTCTGATCTTAAGACTGGGCACCTACCCTCGTGCTGGCTGGACAGGTCTGTTGCTGTGGTGTGAAATGTCATCTCATTTGTGCTCGATAGTGGACTAGGAGCAGTCGCACCGCTCACACTAAGGTTCACAGCCTGCTTCCTATCTGCCTCTTACAGAGAGACACTACCTGTCTCTGAAAGCGTGGGCAGTTTCACGACCCTCTTATGCCCCACCAGAACAGACACAAAATGGATGGGTTAGCAGACAAAGCATCTTATTCAGAAGAGAGAGCATAATTGCATAACTAGGTAGACACACGTGAAATCAAGATAAAAGAGTGGTTACGTTTGAGAAGGTTATTATGGTTCTTTGCATGCCCTTTTTACTAAAAACTAAAACAAAACAGATAGGAATATGAAAAAGTTACCACAAATGTAGTGAGTGCATCCACAAGCACTGGAAATGCTACTATCTATTTTTTTAACTTCTCCCTGAGTATAGAAAGATAAAAGAGTTTGCAAAGTCATGCACAATTAAATGTAGTGCTAAACAGACAGTTTTTCTCTAAAAATGTAAAATATTACTTTCATCACTTCCACCCCTGCTTTCATAAAAGAGAAAAATTGCAATGTACTCAAGAAACAGTAGTACATTCAGAGTTGTTCAATGTATTTATCTCTTTAAACAGGAGCAAAGCACAGTATTTTCTCTAGAAACGCATATAAACAGCAAAGTGGCTAAACAGCAATTTTTCCTGAGATACAAAGTTATTTCAATAATAAACACATTAGCAAAAGACTGCCTTCTATGAATTTTCTTCCAAAAAATAGGTGAAAACTATTCAAATTTGCAGCTCCTGTTTAGATTTTACGTTATGCAGTCTTCACAGATGGGGAAGAGAAGGACAAGCTACAGGCATTTGATAGGGAAAATATCCCTGTCACTATGGTAATAATGGGAGTTCAAACATTCACTCATAATTATTCTCCAGATCACAGTCCCTATTACGAGAGAGTATGTGAGGAGCAAAATATTTATGACTTCTCATACCAGTTAAATTCAATAATGTTAAATCATTTTAATCAAAAGCATAAATGATTAACAAAATAACACATTTCTCCAGATGATACATATGATCATAAAGCTCATTCCTCATTAATTATTAAAAACAATTAGGAATTATTTAAGTGGAAAAACTTCCCAGTTATTGTTTCAACTCAACATTGAACAGGATAATATTACAGTTCCTTTGCTTCTTTTGACATCTTAAAACACACAAAGTGAAATTTCCCCCGGGAATAGTGGCCAACACTGTGCAGAAACTTGATGGAGTTACATGCTCGAGCTGGGGACTGGAAGGCAGAGTCCCAGCCTGTCTCTGTTCAGCCTTACCATCCTTTACAACTAATTGAAACAAGGAATGGAAAGGGAGGGGTAAGAGGGCTGAACACTACTAATAAAAATATCTAAAGGACAGTGCTTACCAATTTACAGGTCAGCATAGTAGCGTTTTCACAGCCACATTCTGAGAAGAGAACAAGAAAAGCGTATTAGTCAGTTAGCTAATTGTTAGCTTTTGTTAACAGCAGTGACTAAGGAGTAAAGTTATAATTACCACAGTGCCATTCTGGACAACACTGCCCAGGTGGTTTTTCCTTCACAAGTATCATGTCATCTGTGCAATTCATAGGAGGCTCAGAACAGAGATTTTCGTCACAAACTAAATAGGGGGAAAAGACAGGTATGAGAATTTACTCAAATTTCCTTTGAATTTTCCAGCTTATATTTCTCTTAATAAACTATTCTAAAAATAATGACATTTTTTGTAAATTTTTATTGTGTTTCTTAAGCATCTCAATTATACTTGGAACTGAAAAAACCCCCAAGATTTTCAAAAGTGCTCTTAGTTGCCTTAGAACAAGTTTAAATTTTCAGAAAACACCACACAGCAATCATTTAATGTTCTTCCTACTTCAGAGTGACTCAAGCCGATAACAAGTACCAAAGACAACTAAAATCACAGCTTTTGGAAAAACATGGTTTTTTAAATCTCGGCTTTGTTGTAAAGCACATTTCTGTAAGATAACAGAGAGCAACTGCCCTCCTGGGATGACTCTAATAAGAGAATATTTGCCTGTCTGACCAGAGGAGGCTTACTGGGACTCTGAAAAAAGACCACATACTAACTGTCTAGCTGCTAGAAGTTGGCAAAAACAGTGACAAAAGCCTTCGCAGAAACTTTCACCTGGGTGCAAGTACTAGGAAAAGGAAAAGACCAAAATGTGGAACCACCTGAAGTAAAAATCACTAAGCTCCAAACTTACTGGAAGACAATTTAATTAATTGAAATTACCCGAAGACTGTAATAGGACAAGAGTTAATGCAGGAACACTCCACTGATCTAAATTAAGCAGTTATGCTTATAAACATTGGTTAAGAACACACAACACAATTTCTGTGTTTTATAAGGCTAACAAAGTGACTGTGTTACACTGCAAATATTTTTCTTCTGACTGGTCCTTGTTTGAATAGTAGTCAACTCAGCAGTATTTGAAACCCTTGGCCTACTCCTTCCCCTAAAAGCTAACAGTGCAAAGAAACTGCCTAAACACTAATGAATGGTACAACAGAGGAACAACAACATGGAAGCTGTTTTATTACAGGCGTTTTAATAGATAAACAATTGTATATTTATACTCCAAGGATGGGATTCAGTTCCGCATTAATATATCGGTATTTAGGTCACCCTGAAAGTAGCTACATACTGTCTGGTGAACTAAATAACCTCTCCAGACTCCATTGACTGAGTAGGTTAGACCACCACTGAGTATACCAAGAACTTTGAACCTACCTCAAATGCAGACACACTCATTTAGATATCTTAATCTCTATCTGAAGCCCACCCTAAATGATGAATCAAAAAAATCTCCACATACACACACCATCTGTCATTTTTACTAAATCTGGTAACGTATTGAACTGACAACAGTTATACTCACCGCAGTAGTAATGCGGACAACAGTAATGTGTGGTATTAAGGTCTACAGTGAGAATTTCCCCTTCATTACACAAGGGAACAGGCTCAATACAGGATTCACAAACTAAATTAAAAAAAAATAAGACATTTATAAGGTTTTAAGTACTGAAAAGTTAGCACATGTGAATTCTATTTAATAGATTATGTAACAGATCATATTATGTTTGTTACTTGGATAACAGAGCTTTTATGGATTGATATTCAAATAGAAAAACATAACGAAGTTCAAGTATGATGTTCAAAATTATGTTGGAAATAAAAGATCCCAAACCCCAAGAATAATTCATGCCCCAGTCAGCCTGACCTGTGTGAAGTCCCACTGAACTCTCCAAGAATTCCTGGCTTAAGTTACTAGGTTTAGAACTATAGACTGTTTTTGTAAATACTTAACTATTCCTTAGTTATCCATAAAAATATTAGAGGCTTCTTACCACAGAGATAAGAGAAACAACAGGGATCTTCCCATTTTGCTTCAACAATAAATTGATCTTCTCTGCAGTCCGGCTGGGAAGCATTGAAACAAACTGAAGGATCACATTCTGTAGGATATGAAATAAACAGTATTTTAAAGAGTCACAGGAGCAATACTAAAAAGGTAAAGAAAAGATATTCTTCATCTCCTTAGTAAAACGAAATACCCCAAATTGACTGAAAATCAAAAGTGACACAAAACACAAACACAAAAAAATATTGGAGAGTGTGAAAAAAAATACATCATTGCCTGGTGCTATTTACAATGTCCCGTTCTGTTAACAATCAAAACAACTTGTAAGGCAAATTTTCTTACAACACATAATACAGGTGTGGAAAATGTCCCAGTAACTGTGTTGGTGTATTTCCCTTACCACATCGGTACTGTGGACAGCAGGACAGGGGGTGGTAGCCTACCACTAATTTTTCACTGGGTTTGCATGTTGGAATAATGGTGTCACACAATGATGTGTTACATTCTGTGGGATAAAAAACAATCAGTTTTGACATATTTGAACAGATACAAGTGCAAGGCCTAGAGCTCAAGATATTTATACGATCTAGTATAGAGATCCACAAACTAAGAGCAGCCCAAGTCAGCTTAAGGGGCACTCCGTACCATCATATAGATGTCCGAGCTCAACCTAAGGGCTGGTATAGCTCCATTCCTGTGGCACTGTGCAAGCACAGTTATATCCCTCTTAAAGCAGGTATTTACTTGCTCTGCTTCCTACACATGAAGCCAGCTAAAATGTCCCAGTGAAAATATTCCCTAAACAAGTTGACAATACTTGGTTGTTGGTTGTTGGACAACATACAAGTGTTGGTTACAGGTATCTAACTAATGAGCAAAACCACCGTATCAGCTGGACCATTTGTTCTTGTTTTCCTTGAAGATGTTATGAAGAAATAAGTATCTTTTGCTCAACGTTTTAGGAACAATAAGCTTATTCCTTTTTCTAACAACCATGGCTAGACAGAATATTAGTATTCAGTGATCAGGTCACAGAATACTGCTTCTGGGAAACAGTGGTAGGTCAGAGGATACTGCTCTTGACACCAAAGCACTAATAAGAAAAGCAAACAGGCTCTGATGACTTCCCCAATTACCAAGGTACTTCTATCATCGAGTATCTATCAATTTCTTTTGAAATTCCACCCAAGAGCTTAACAATTCATTTTTAACAGAAGTTTTGTTTCACTAGTGGACTCCTAAGAAAAACAAATTATTTTAGTGAGTCGTTCTTAGAAAGAAAAGAAGCCTGTTTTGCTGGCTCAACCAGCCACAAGTACCCAAAAATCACTTCTGAAAAATGTTATCTTGAACCCTGCCTGAAGATTGTCATCTGCCAGTGAATGTCAAGCGCTTACCTTATACTTCTGTTACTGAAAACAAGTGTGGTACATACCACAAACTTTCTTTGGACAGCAAGCTCTCTCTTCGATGACGTGGACGATAACTTCCCCTTCCCTTTCACAGACTGGTGGTGGATCCTCATTGCATTCAGGTTCTACAGCAACAACGCTTCCATTTCCTAAACAGTTGTACATGCAACAGCCTCTTATGGACCCATTCCAGATCTCCCCAGCAGAGCGGGGTTGTCCTTTGTTATCTGTACATGCTGAGAGAAAAAAACATTATATCCCTTCAACAAGTAGAGAGCGCAGATTTCCTGCAAGCAACTATGAATGGCATAAAATTATTGCATAAAATAAGAGTGCTGTGGAGCATTATGGTCAAGGAATCCAAGAAAAAATGATGACCTTAAAACCCCCAAATGAACAAATGCTTCACTATGGGTGAAAATAAATACTGAGTGCAAGGGAAAGAACCTGCCCATGCTATTCCTTCCTGAGTACTCCAGGAAAGAAAGCCTGGGAGCTACGGAAGAATGACCATCATTTTTCCCCAACAGAAGGACATCAGCACTGGGTCTTGAATCCATGTGGACTGAAAGCACAAACTGCTGTAGCTTGAGATAAAGCTAGGCTCTGTTGAAGGGAGCTGTTCACACTTACTGAGGACTGACACAGAACTTAAGCATTGCTTACACTGAGCTGCAGTTAATATTAGCGTATCTGCAAAACCACTCTGTCCTGCTGCACTTACTACATTTTTCTTCTGGTATACAGAGGTCAGAATCTGTTCTATGCAGAATAGTGCCATTTTTACACACACAGTCTTCCCTTAAATAGGAACAGGGAGAATCTTCATAGAACCATTTATTCAAGCATGTCTTGGCTTCACAGGGTTGCACACAAGGCTGGTATTCCTTGCCCTCAGGACAACTCAATGCTGCAAGTCATAAAAATAGGACACTGAGTGCTGCTGTTACTCTTTCAGCATTTCATTGGATAAACAGGTAGTAAGAACAAGTGAGTGCATCATAGAAAGCATACATTTATATTTTTAATGGTACCTCAGGCAAGCCACTCATTCAATCAAGATCAAAACTGATTCATCACACTTTGACTAAAACAATATATCTTGAGAACTTGTACCCTGATTTACTAATGCTGTGATAGAATGAGATGGTAATTCCAATAACAATAGAAAGAAATGTATTTTTAACTCCTCACTAAACACTGCAGCAGTATAAAGCCACATTGGGTTATAGAACATGGCTGTCTGCTTACAACAGTAATCAGGTGTCCTCCATTTAATGCAGATGTTGTGCTTGTTGCATAAAGCTACATATGCAGAAAGTGCATCACACTCATAATTCCAAAAATAAGTACTGTTGATCCACATCTTCTCACAAAACTCCTGTGGTGACACCTAGGAAGATATTGTAATTGAGAATTAACAAGTAGAAGAGCTTTCTGTAATTAAAATAAATCATTAATTACGAGAAATAATACAGCTGCAAGGGAAAAAATCACAAGTGGTGTCTAAGGTAAAAAATACCATTTTTTTCAGAACACTCATTCTGCAGAACTCAAACTGCCAGAATTTTTTGTGCTCATTAGTAGGCATAGAACACAGTCCTAATGAGACTGTCACACTACTTATAAGAACTTTTGCAGTTTAGCCCTGTCAGCTAAAAGTCAACAATCTCAGATAAACATTGCTGCTACACCTTCCATAAATTCCTGATGTGAATGAATTATTACTCAGTGCTCTGTTTCTGTGTCTATAGGATCCGATAGCCTATGTTACTTGGTCTAAATGCAGGTGGTCCAATCTATCTTATTTCTGTTGTTCTTCTTTGTGTAAGCTATAGCAAGGTGGAAAAAAATCAGATTTTGTTTCATTCTGCCTGTTCACTACTGTGCTGCAGCCCAGCTCTCCCTGTGGTTTCAGCAAATCTTCAAGCACTCGCTTACTTCTGCCATAAAGTTCATTACACTGATGACTCTTACCTATCCTTGTTCAGTTGCTTCATGCCTGTGAAGCACACAATACACTCCATCCACTCTGGCTCTGCCACCATCGGGTATACAAAAGAAAACAAATTTCATAATGGATGAACCAAGTGCTTGGCAATTTTGATGCTATGTCAGGTTTTGCTATAAACCAGGAAAAGATGCAATTGCATTGTATCTAAGGCTATGAGAGTTCTCCTGGAAACATTTGTGAAGTAGGACTTCTGACCATTCAGATTCCCTTTGATTGTTTTAAAAAGAGATGTGTTAAAACAATTATGAAAAGCGTCCTGCTACCCACTGGTGCTACTCTCCTTTCTCGATTCCAAACTGCTTACCACTGCTCCCTCCCATTAAGTTTCTGTGGCAAATATCTATTAATCTTTTTTTTTTTTAAAAAATCTCTTTAACGCCTTCCTTTCAGAAGAGCTCCCTCCATTTTCTTCTACCTGGGGAAAGTGAGGAGAGGCCTTGGGAGTTTGAAGGAAGGGGCTCAGCTGCCTGCAATACCTTTAACAGCATTTGTCTGTGATGAAAGCTGAAGAGTAACACAATGCAAACTGAGGGTGGAAAGACAGAACAGCAAGAAGTAAATCAGGAATCTGGACACATCTATCTCTGAGAAAGAAAGGGCCACTTGAGTAATTAATCCTTTTTATTTTGAATTAAGTGGGAAAAGTGTGTCAGACCTCAGAGATTTGGAGCTTCCTCATTTCCCATTCCGGGAAGCAGCTGTGCTGCACTACCCACCTCTAGTGGTAGTCTGCATGCTACAGCTATATTCCCTGCAGAAAGTACGGTGTCCAGAAACAAATGATGATTTCTGTAAGAAATGCTACCAGATTGTCAATGTGATAGTGACTATGGCAAAATTTGTTTAACTAGAAATTTCTTTAGTCAGATTAGTCTCAAACCGCATGAGTTGCTGTTGTATGCAGCAGAAGCATGAGGCTTTCAGTTCTAGTGATCCGTGCCAAGCATTTATTAAAAATAACTCTTTTGGAATGCGTTTGTGTTGAGATGATGATCTGGTTTCTCTCCTTTGAGCTTTGCCTACTCACTAATTTAAGAAACAGCATAATAGCATAGGGATCCATATAGATGTGTGTTTACAATGGACAACATGACAAAAGTATTAAAGCCAACATGACAGAGGTATTAAAGCCACCCATCCAGTTGTCAACTCATGAAAATAAGCAAAACATAAAAAATATGCATATGTCTCTCACTCTTTTCTTAACTATACATCTTTTATTTAATTTGCACCTGGAATGTCTCTGATCTTCGTACTCACTTTCTTGTGACAAGGGATGAAAATGCTTCTGTTTAACAGTTCCATACAGTATGTGCAGTTATCTTCAGTACAGTTTCTTACTGGCCTCCTGGTTGTTGCATCAACTGATTTCTCAATTTCCCAACTCTTAATGAACACTTCAATTTCCTCCATATTTGTAATTATGGTCCTGTTTTGCATTTTCAGGTCATCAGTAGGGTCTCCATTACACACCCCTGGAGACAAAGCATCACATTCAAAGCACAAAAAACCATGCCACATTACTTCCTTTGGGAAAGAAACGTACACTTGGTAAGGTAAGATTAACATTGCATCAGGCTCACCTGTGAGACTTAGTCATCTGAATTTATAAATGAAAGCAGCTATATGTCCACTGTAGTTCCAACTTTCTACTTGTGATTTTAGTTGTCCGCTCAACGGCTTAGCAAAACAAGCAGACCACACGATACAAGTAATGATACTTTTCCCAACAATTAATTAACTTTTGAGAAAAACTGCTACCAAAATGTGCTGTCGAGTGTAGCAAATTCACTGACATGGCACCACATTCTGATCTCATTCTACTCAATAGCAATTGGCTCCATGGGAGTCAATGTAGATGGCTTTCAAATTAACTGCATGTCGCTGATGATTTGACACTGTATTGAAACTTAATTGAACATTCTGAATGCAAGAAGTTATCAAAGGAATCTTTTGCTGAGCAGATTGCTTTCTCTAGAGAAAATATTTTTCTAACTCAATTTATTAATACAAAACCACTGAAGAAAGTGCCCCACAGAAACCCCTGACATCCACTGGCTACCTGAATTCATTATTGTATGTATTCAGTTAATTCATCAGTGAAAACATATACTTCCTATATGCACATAACAAGTCACTAATGCCAAAATTTTTATCTTCATAATAGTGTTTTACATCCCAGGGACTGATCAGCCAAAGTTCCTATATCCTTTTTTCACTTTCCTTCTGCATTTCTACCCACACCCTAAGTCCTTGCCTTCATGCTTCCAGCCCCGCACCCGCATCCTGATACCCTCCAGGGTCCCTTGTTAGAACTGGGCTAGCCTGGCGTCACAGGCTCTGCCATTCTCTCAGGCAGCATGGAGAAATACAGAAGATGGTATTTGCATGATAAGAAGCATTTGACAGTAGCACCGCTTTCCAGTATTCTTAACACTTCTGCTTCTTGCTGGTGTCCTAATGCCATCCCACAAACTGTGCTGGCATTACAGAATTGCAGAATCAATACAGCTTTAAAAATAAAGCCAATTTACCACATAGTCCTACAATTTTCAGTAGGAGAAGGAGAGGAGAGGAGAATCCCAGACAGGAACAAATGGCATAGAACAGGAAAGAAGCACTAAAGAAGGCTTCAGACTTCACTGCAAAATATCAGGTAGAGCAACACTTTACAGCAGAGGTTGGAGTTGTCTGCATAGTCTTCCTCTTTCTCTATTTTCATGGTACAAAGAGTAACAATTCTATAATCCTTCTTACATTTGACCTCACCTCATCCCAATCTTTTCCAGCATGCATAGAGAAGACGGCGTGATAGTGGGAAAAGATGCAGTACCTGCCAGGGCCAGCATTCACCTTCTCTCAGTAGGTCTAGGAGAACTTTCCTTTTGTTCAAGCAGGATATAGCAATTGATTTGAAACATTTGATTTTTTTATATGTATATTTAAACTATATCTGATTTGTTTCATTTGTTTCTAAAACTAAAAGCAGTTTAAAAGATTATAAAAGTTCATTTTCCTGTTCAATATGGGGTAGATTCTGTAAAATTACAATGCACCAGAAAATGAACATTTATGGTAGAATTAAAATAACTCTAAAATACCTGCTTAAACTTTTCCATATAATTCATATTGGCAGAGTTATAAAAAGGCTACCAGGGAGGCCTGAAATATGCTAAATTTACTATCATCATTGTAATTTAAGCCTGAGACACCTCAGCACAGTTTTGGACTCTAGATCCAACCTTAAGAGGTCTGAATTTGGATTCACCATCCTCAGGGGACTTGGACCTTTCCCAAGATACACCTTTTATCAGTATTTGCATAGAGATAAGCTGCCACTGCTAACATCTGACAGTTATTCTTTTCCCCCATAATCACTGAAATATACTGTCACTACCTGAACTTCTTCAGCAGCCACTTCTCCATTGAAAACTTTCCCCTTTTCTCTACTTGACTGCAACAATATTCTTAAATGCAGGCAGAGATGAGTACATTTTTTAAAAGTTAATTAGATACAATGTATTGATCATTACTTGCTCTGAAAATTACTTTATTAGCAAGCAGTGCTTTGAAACAGAATTATTGATTTATTATTATTAATTAATAGAATTTCACAAGACCACCTCAAATAGGATTATCAGTGTAGTTAATGGGAGTCACAAGGAGATCTATAGGGACAGCAGGTCACAGACACAAAAGGGAGATGTAAATCTTAAATGGGTAGTTATTAAATAAGAAAAAAATTGCCACCATAGCCTCACCACAAAGTCCTTCTGTCTTCATTGGTGTGTTAGAGTGCAATCCATACTGTATATCTATGATGCCTGTAATGTGAGCCCACTTGATGCTAATACCAGCCGGGGTATTAACGACATACATTGCACCAGTATCCTGAATACTCAGTCCTTCTTTTGAAAATGGTAATGATTGAATTACAGAATCCACTACTACCTAAAATAAACCAAATACATTTTAGGGATAAAAACAGATTGCGAAGATGTATTTCATCTGTCTTTACATCTTATAGCAAAAGGTATTTTTTACAGCCTCTGCCACATGCAATAACAGTCACAGTGCTTAAATCACAGAGCTTCTCGTCAGTGCCATTTCCCATAACTGCAAATGAAGTAGGCATGAGAAAAAATAATGATACAGAAATCTTTTTAATTAAGGAAGCAATAAATCTTATTTATCACACGTCGCATGATAAAACAACAAAAAAAACCTCATCCCAATTATTCAAAGTTATCTGTTCTGACCTGTTATTGACTAGCAGGAAAGGCAGCTTAAGTATTTATCATGTCTTGAACATTTCTGTTCAGTTCTAGGTTAGCTGGAAATATAGTCTCAAGTATAAATGACTTCTTCAGCTTCTTTAAAATTTCAAAAGAACTTTGAAGTGTCATTTTGGATAAATGACATATAAGTGAAACATGGTATCAGAAATGTATATTTTTTGCTTCTAGCACACCATGAATTACCAGGAACCCGAACCGCAAAAGTTAATCCTGTAGTACCTTCACTGTAAGTCTGATCTATTGCATTCTACAACAGAATAGCTCTCCAGTTATCTTTTAAGTGTACACATGCCATGCACTGGTGATATATACTTACTTTTCTTGCTAAACGATTGATAAGTAATTTATATGTGCGTGTTGTTACATTTAGTTTCTTAAAACAGAGCCCTGAAGTGCTTGCAGGGGGAACCTTGAAAGAAAAGTGACAAACAAGTTTAGTTACTATTGTTTTTCTAATTCTGTACCAGTGCTATATCGAATTTTTTCAATACGTGTAATATTAGTATTTTATAATTAGTAAAAGAAGAAAGTACTCACTAGTTTTCTTATTGAATTTGCACTCTGGAAAACATTAAAAAATAGATTAGAAGTGCAATGATAATCAGCAGCATTCTTATTTGGCAAAAATAAGTTGACTGCTTTCTTTGTGTTTGAAGCAGTTCTTCTACATCAGCTTCATAATTAAACTAAGTTAGTATATTCCTTACAAATAATAAAAAAATACACATTTCCCAGCTAATGTAGTGCACCTTTCTATGAACTATTTTTAGAAACTTGATTTACTTGTTAAAGATTTAAATGAAAGGGGTTTATGTGGAAAATAATACAGAAAAGAGAACACAATGACCTGAACAAGTTGAATTAAAAATACATAGAAATACAATGGTCATGCCAATAAAATCCCCTGCCCTAACTTTGGTAAAACTGCTATTTTAACAAGTCATCTTTCTGCACAAGATTGCAGCTTGTATATACCATACCTCAGCTAGCTTTTAACTAAAGAGCTTTAACATTGAGAGTGACTCATTACCAGCATCACGAGATTCAGAGATTCAGAGAGGAAATGAGAAAGGCAAAAGCTAAAACTGCTATTTTAACAAGTCATCTTTCTGCACAAGATTGCAGCTTGTATATACCATACCTCAGCTAGCTTTTAACTAAAGAGCTTTAACATTGAGAGTGACTCATTACCAGCATCACGAGATTCAGAGATTCAGAGAGGAAATGAGAAAGGCAAAAGCCCAGCTAGAACTCAACCTGGCCGCTGTCGTTAAAGACAACAAAAAAAGTTTTTACAAATATATTAATGATAAGAAGAGAGCCAAGGAGAATCTCCATCCTTTATTGGATGCGGGGGGGAACATTGTCACCGAGGATGAGGAAAAGGCTGAGGTACTTAATGCCTTCTTTGCCTCAGTCTTTAGCAGGCAGACCGGTTATCCTCAAGGTACTCGGCCCCCTGAGCTGGAAGACAGGGATGGCGAGCAGGATGAACCCCCCATAATCCAAGAGGAAGCGGTCAACGACCTGCTACGCCACCTGGATGCTCACAAGTCTATGGGGCCAGATGGGATCCACCCAAGGGTGATGAGGGAGCTGGCGGAAGTGCTCACCAAGCCACTTTCAATCATTTGCCAGCAGTCCTGGCTGGGAAGGCCCCCGTGGAGTGGAAATTAGCAAATGTGACGCTCCTCTACAAGACGAGCTGGAAAGGAGCCATCTTGGGAGTTTCTGAAAGGGCCAGATTTTCCACCCAGGGTGTCAATCAACACATTGAACATACAGACTGGTCTGGGCACAGCATTCACCTGGGAAAATCTTAGGGACAGTTTGAAATTCTGACCTGGAGAGTTCCTCTGCAAATTAGTCAAATGCTTTGTTGGAAGATGACTAGGAGTTCAGTCAATAAACTTGTCTCAAGCCAGTCCATTATCTCAACTATGCAGATAACTTCACGGGGAATTTCTGGACCATCCCGAGAATTAATGACTTAAGTGCACTGGATGTGCACAAAGGCTCAGAACTCACACCCAGCTATACAGCAGTTATAGCTAAAGGACAAATTTCAATCTAACTTGCAAATTATATTCCATACCTTTTGCCACACAAGAGAGAACTAACAAATGAAGTCTTCTGCTGATGCTGTGGACATGAGAATAGCAGAATGACAACAGCTTAACTGGAATCAAATGCTCTGTTAATATGTCATAGTGAATATATCTCCTCACTGAAGCTGAAAAGACTGGATATACTGAAAAATAAGACAGGAGAAACTCCTACCTGCCTAGAAGTTTCCAGGTCTGCAAGGACAAGGCTTACACTGACCAAAAGCTGAAATGACTTTTTGATGAGAACAGTCCCCCTCAAATAAATCCCATGGTTCCCTATTCCAGGACATTTTTGGTCATCCAACGACATCCTGGCCTGTATCAGAAATAGTGTGGCCAGCAGGAGTAGGGAAGTGATCTTGCCCCTGTACTCGGCACTGGTGAGGCCGCACCTCAAATACTGTATTCAGTTTTGGGCCCCTCACTACAAGAAGGACATTGAGGTGCTGGAGCGTGTCCAGAGAAGGGCAACGAAGCTGGTGAGGGGTCTGGAGAACAAGGCTTATGAGGAGCGGCTGAGGGAGCTGGGGTTGTTTAGCCTGGAGAAAAGGAGGCTCAGGGGA
>NW_008825108.1:2155347-2161125 GCF_000699105.1 Pygoscelis adeliae
TGAGTCACCATCCCTGGAAGTATTTAAAAGACGGGTAGATGAGGCGCTTAGGGACATGGTTTAGTAGGCATGGTGGTGTTGGGTTGACGGTTGGACTCGATGATCTTGGAGGTCTCTTCCAACCTTAATGATTCTATGATTCTATGATTCTATGATTCAGCATATGCTGCAAAGCCCTTTCAAAAAATATTTCTTAAAGAACTACAGCTACAGACTTCTAAAGCTCATCTGCCTATGTGAGCTGTGTTCACACCTTTAGACTGCAACCAAGAAACAGTGAAGCGAGCAATTTAAAAGAAAACCTCTAAAAGAGCATAAGACTTGGGACTTAAAAATCAAGTGTACAGTTGCCGAGTGAGAGTAGATAAGAGACCAAACAGGGATGGGAAGGAAGGAAGCTTGATGAAGTTCCTCATCAGGAACTTGTTTATCCACAAACCAAAGATGGAAATACAAACCAATTGTTCAAGGGTTGCATAAATTAGGACTATGGACAATGCAAAGGAAAGGTATGTAGAGACTCTAAGGATGAGACCAACGTGACCTAAACTGGCAGTCTAAAAATGAAGTGGCTGGATCCCCTCTGTAGGCAATACAGAGATAGACAACTACACAGATCAATTCATCACACTAATCCCAAACCCATTAATACCTTCCTAAAATAACTACAAAAGATTTTTGTGACTATTCAAAATATTTTAGTATTTTGACCATATCGTAAAGTATAAATTCAGGGCCTCAAGGAGATTTGTGGGTGGAGAGCCTGAAGTTATTCAGAAGTTATGTCACCCCTGATAATTTAAAAGGAACCTACATTTGAATTTGCATATAACATAATACAACAATTACTATTTAACCTGAGATAAAATTATTTTATCTAGACAGCATGATGAAGCATGCTCCTTGAAAATTAAATAACTTGCCATTTTTCAATGGGTATGGCTTTTATCTGAAAGTTTTAAGTGATACATTTTTGCAGAATTTCATGCCTATAACACAAAAATTCAAGAAACTATTACAATTATTGTGGAAATGCAAGAATCTTACCTGATTAGCAGGACATTTTTCAATATGAGCAACGATAATTTCTCCTGGTAACTTGACTAAAATGTAGGAAGCCATATTACAGAGAGCTATGTTGTTTCCGTCGAATGTAATAACACTCAGTTCAGACAGTACAGAACATTGACCTAAAAAAGAACTGTCATTTAATGAGGTTACCACAAAACTGAATGCAAGGCATTTCTAAAAACTTTCAGTTTTAGCAATATTTGCTTTCATATGAGATATGTTCATATATATATTGATGACCTTGTTCTGCAGACAGCATACTGAGCCATAAGCAGAAGCATGTATCTTACATTATTTAGTGGAAATACCTTAACCTACTGCTATGTGTCCAGGGTAGGGGAGAAAGTTTGAATTGGTGAAAGTTTTCACTTAAGTCAGTGTTTTACAGGCAAGGTCAATGAATCTGTACATTGTCAGATAGAATATGTGCATTAAAATATGCATATGTTTGAGATATTGATAACAAGAGACTGATCTGTCCTATCTTGAGACAAATATTTAAAAGTGCGATATTGGTTTCAGTAATGCTGCAAGGTTTTTAATATGACTTCTCGTTGGCCTTTTTGTTCCCTTGGCAAGCAGTCATCTGCCAGTTTCTGCAGCTTCTAAATATGAGTAAAAACTGCAGTTAGAGTTAACTGAAATTTGGGGGTTCTGTCTTTCAGAAAATGCCAGTATTTAATTTTTCTTCTTCACAAAATGTTGAAAACTCAACATTTCTACTGATAGAAATTCTGAAAAGTCTCAGCTGGAAAATGTTGATGTTCATGTTGCAGATTTCATTTCAATGTTTTCATTCAGAACAAAATATTTTGACTCTCTTGAACATTAATTCAAAGATACCAAAACATTCACTATATTTCATTCTGTTTTGCTGATGAACAGCTCTTTTAAATTCATTCCAGTATTCAACCTTATATTCCCCCTGTAATAAACCCTTAATTTATTACTTGAAATTTACAGATCATGTTGTATTTAAAAATAAAACAGTGACTTACAGGGACATTCCCATTCTGGGCAACAACTATCAGTGTTAACTTGAACTGGCATTCCTCGAAAACCACAGTCTGGCTTCTGCACATCCTTAGGGCAGTTCCTTGAAAGGTTGTATAACATCCAGCCCGTATTAACACATACATACTGGCTACATTTGTCGACAGGTTCAAGGTATCTTGGCTGTCATATAAGGAAAAAACAACCAGAATCAACGTTCATTGCCCTTATGAAGTCCAAATGATCACTTGTTTATTGCCCTGCTCTGAGACAGAATCAGGGTATCTACGTGACCCCTCATCAGTTATTTTGGAATGAATTGCTTTTGTGTTGTTGCAACAGGTGACAATGATGCACATCCATTCACCCACATCCTTCCTGTTCCATCTAGCTTTGGTGGAATACTCTATGAAAAGCATTATGCATTGAGGCTACATGTTATATTCAGTAATAATCTGAAGCATTTTAAGAAATACAGAATCATGCTTTCCTATCATTTTAAACCCTATGACAAAGAAACAAATGGGAAAAAAGAAAGACAGGGTGAGATTATGCAGAAACCCAAAAATTCCATGGATTATGGCTTTTTCTGCACCTCTGAAATATATTTCGCTATCTAGAATCAGCACATAGCTTTAAAAGCCATTTTTTTCCAGAGCAATACATCCAAGTTGCAGAATATATCAGGGCAGTACAAGAGCAGCGATACAACAATCCTCTAAGAATAATTGAGTATTTTAAAATATACAAATAAAAACAAAAATAGGAGATATTTAAAGTCTCTGGTATTACATACATAGCATAACAGAATGGATTGAAAAGCAATATATATTTTAACACATAGGGGCAAGTAAAACTGATCATACCACACATTCGGAATATGTAGACATCAGTGTATGCATCATTGTACCAAAGGAAGCCTTGTCAGCTATAGCTGTCATTGTTTCTGTGCTTGCCGGAGAAGTTTGTGTTTCCAGAGGCTCTGAAGACGAAGGCAGAGCCGTTCCACCACTAGAATGAGATAAACCTATTATAGTTCTGCTCTGCAGCTCTGTGGGCTCTGTTAAACTGAAATAAGGTTTAATGGTTCTCTCTGTTGGGATTTTGGACCAATCTGATGTTGTTACATCTGGGAGTCCAGAAAGAGAGAGATTTTTTACTGAGGTTGTATTTCTTGAAAAAGGTGAACTCTGAACTGCAGATACTGTCAAATAAGGCAGGGAAGATTTCTCAGTTGTGGTTGACTTTGTCTTGGTAACATTTCTTTGCTCATGTGAAGTATGACCACTTTCTAAAATATCCACAGTTCTTTCAAATGAGGTTGCATATTTAACTTCTGAAGCTGTAAATGAGGTACTCTTCATCTGTGATAATGGACTCGTAGTACCAGCTGTTTTCATGACCATCATTTTTGGAGTTTCTTCAGTGCTCTGTGAAGCTTGAGTTGCTGCAGATGTAAATAAAGATTTGTGTGACACATCCATGGGTGTTTCTATGGTAGTAGGAACTGAAGCTGAAGCCATATGAAACTCCAAATCGGCAACAAAGGAATCAGTGGTTTTTGTAGTAATCCTAGAGGCTACAGTAGTGCCAGAAGCAACTAATAAACTGGCTGAAGAGCTAGGTGGTATTTTTGCAAAAATATAAGGTGCTTTTAAGGTTGTAGCATTCACTGTTGTGTTCGTGACCATTGGTGTAGTGGATTGAGTGACGATTCCAGCTGATATGGTGGATATTGTTCCATCTTCTTCTGAAGAACTCTGTTTTCCTAGAGAAACAGTAGAGATACCAGTGATCTTAGGAGAAGGTGAAGACATAGAGACTCTACTGGACTGCCTTTCTAAAGTGGCTTCAGGATGTGTAGGCATTAGTAAAGAGGGCATTATAATGGATGTTTTTAACACTGCTGAAAGGCTGGTAGAAGGGCTTATGTTTAAAGTGAATGTAGAAAAATCTACAGAAGAAGTTGCAAAGTCTGTAACTGGACTTTTTGAGGTTCCTTGTGTATCTAGAGATGAAACCGGTGTTTGCGTAACAGTTATATTTTGTGTTAATGATGATGTCCTACTGAATATGGGAATCAATGAAGAACCTGAAGTATGAGATGTCACATAAGATGGTACTGATGTTGATAACAAGATTGTAAATAAAGATGATGACCTTGTCAGAGAAGGAACTTCAGGAAAGTAAGTGCCTGAATTTTGTGCCACGGGGTCAGTTTTCAGTTCTGTATGTGAACTGCTTGGGTACTCTGTAATTTCTGAAGTGGTTATTAATGTAGCATTTAGAGGTAATACCAATGTCCTAAGAGGGAACACTGTAGATGTAATGGATTTCTTTGGCTTTTTAGAAATGGATGACACTGAAAAGGAATCAGTGTGCATTATGTATTTATTTTCTGTTGAGGCTTTACTTGTTATAGACATATCAGAGATTGTTGGATTGACTAGAAGAGTGGAAGCAGTGGAAGGTACTTTATGAAGACTTTTGGAGGCAACAGTGACATCTACCATAGCTTTGGGCTTCAGGGAGGTAATCAGAGAACGCACTGGTACAGCTACTGTATGTGTTACAGAAGGACTTGAAGAAGTGTTTATAGGGATTTGAGAAGGAACTTGAGGTGAACATACAGTCATTATGGGTAGAGGAGCAGAAATACTGCCTTTTATTAATGGAGATGTCTGCTCGGGAACAGTCACTGACATTTCCACTGAAGATAAAAATGGCTTTGGAGAAAAACTAGCTAAAGAACTTGCATTTAATGATGTCAGAGAAGTTTTAGACAAGGGTTTTGCTGATTCAAAATATGAAGCTGTGATTAATTGAGGAAAACTTGTCTCAAAGCTAGCAAACCTAGTAGTCATAGGAATTGGAGGAGCAGTTGGAGTCAGTGCAGAAATGGGTGTTGGGTGAACTGTGGTTTGACCAACACCAGACCTAGTTCTAACAGACAAAGTGGGTATAGGAGAAGTAGACGTGCTTAGTGTCAACAGTGAACCTGGAAGAAATACAGGTCTTGTGAAAGTTGCTCTGCCAGCCAGCAAAGCAGACAAAGACACTTCAGAGGATGCTGCTGCTCCCTTAGAATGACTTACTGAAGGACTCCTACTCTTCCCAATCCCTGCAGGCAGCTCAGAAGTGCCAAAAGATGGCTCGGAGGTTAAAGTCGTTAATGCTGAGGTAAGGGGAACAGTTTCTAGCTGAGTGGTTGATGTTTCAAGTGGAAATGGAACTACCACTAGGGAAGTGGGTGTTAATAACACAGAACGTGTTGGAATAGGACTTGCACTGAGCAGGGTTGTTGGAGTTGCTATTGTAATGGGTAAAGTTATAGATGCAGTAGAACTGACAGTACGTGATGTGACTGCTGAGGCTTGAAGAGCAGTTGGAAAATCTGTTGAAGAGATGAGTTTGGAAAGGACAGCAGGGCTGGCTGTGCTGTGAAGTACATCAGAAGGCTCCACTGTACTTGGTAATGAAAATGTTGAATGGGTGGCTGCATTAGATGCTTCCAATGAATAAAAGTCTGTAATGGACTGTGCCGACATATTCATTCCCCTTAAAGTTGTGTTTGCCTTCATGGTTATTTTGGCTGTCACACTGGTACGAGTTGACTCAGTCCCTGAAGTAACAATTAAAGGAGGTGTCTGAGGAAATCTCTCCATGGTAGCACCCGTGTGAGAGATTAACAATGAAGGTTTTGCTCCAATTGCT
>NW_008825108.1:2161184-2167946 GCF_000699105.1 Pygoscelis adeliae
ATTATTGGTAAAGCAAAATAGCAACATCTCTCTCTACTCAAGTCCCATTTAAATATTAACAAATCAGCATCATTTTGCTGAGAAGATAACTTGCCAATGGTTCCAGGTTGCCTGATGACTTTGAGGAGCTCAGCTGACTCAAGAAATTTTCTAATTTTCTTTGCAAATGGAGTAGCTATTTTTTTATTATTAGTGAAAACCTTGATTTTGCAGAGCAGTTTTGAAGCAACAAGGGAATTCCATGGAAAATTCAGTACATCCAAAATAGTAAAATATTTGGCATAAATATAGAATATGTTATCTTCTTGTATATCTTTGGAAGGTGGTATACTATATGAGATAACTTTGTACTAGCAAATATCAAACAACGTATTTAATTCAAAACTTGTAAAATAAAATAAGAGACAGTATTAAAATGTAATTGTTATGTTAAAAGAATACTGTATCCCCAAAATAAGCAAATAATGTGGTATCTTCACACACCAGAAGTTATGAAATAGATGAACTGAATTTGTTAGTGGTGGCTCATCAGCTGAAAAGTCTGAACTTTTTGCCACGGCAGTATTTCTTCCATTTGGGATCTTTCTCATATATACATATATACTAGCAGCATATAGTCAAATACAGTTGTGATGAGTATAACACCATCACAAAAGGTTAAATTTAACACGCTATTAGAGAAATGAAAGAATTCAACTTTAGATATGGCTTGTTTGGATGTAGGAGATGTATTTTGGATGACTGGGAATGGAGTCTATGTCCCAGAGAGACATTCTTCAACAGAAAGATGTTCTGGTAAAGCATTTAATAAAAAGCATCGATGTACATTTGATTAAAACCTTTCCTGGGATCTCTAGAGTGATTTATAAGATTAGACCAATATAATAAAATATACTTACAGTCTTCTGGATAAACGCATTTAAGTGTGACCTCATCAAGGATCATGTTTTTGGGACAGTATGGCAAGCATCCTTCAACCCTTTAAAATATTGGATAGTTAATTCTAAAGCCACAGTAGAAATATAAATTAATTTTAAATTATTTCACTTTGGCAAAATGACACATTTGAATGTCTTCCCCATCAGAGTTCTGAGAACCCTCCAGTGTAATGGTGAACACAGCATTTTGAGGCATTTTAAAGTCAATAAGCACAATTCTGTTTCTAAATTGTTAATAACCAATTCTTTGCATAGGCTGATGAACATGATAGCTTTGGACCATTCTGCTTCCACAACCAGGTGGAAGTTCAGATCCCTAAGCAGAAAGGTTTCCCATAGGACAAAGACCTTCACTGTAAGACCGCTGTTTTACCCAGATACATTCATTTGAGACATCAAAATATTTAGACTGACTCCGTAGAAAGTCTCATTCTTGTGCACTTTCAGCATAGGAGAGTGCAAACAAGTCCATATATTTCCTTACTTTTTCATTTGGGGGGGATTTCTAATAAAAAAATCATGACATCAACAACCAGTGTGCCCATATGGAAAAAGCTAAGAATACCAACAGACAAAATTAGTAATAGTAGTAATATTCCTAATCATAAACTGCATATGCCTAGGGAGGTAGTCTGAAATTCAAAATGTCATGTCTTTCCACCAGATTTTGTGCCTTGAGTTTTTAGGCATTTTTCCTTTTAGTGTGTGGTCGTTCCATAGATGCTAGGGGAGATCCGTGGAGACAGGAAATCTTGTTAACTAAGTGACAAGATAAGAGCAGCAGTATGAAATCCCTCACGTCATGCCAATTAGTATCTCTCAGTATAAAGTTCCCTCCTCTTACAGGAGAGGGCATAGTCCACCCTTAGGATTTCTACAGTTTTTGATCTCTGTCATATAAACACCAGAAAGATGTAGTCATTTACAGCATCATGGGATGCTAGTTTAAGATGTGAATATAAATCCATAGGAGGGAACAGCCTTCATTTAATTTAATAGATTTCTTCTTAACCGTTACCAGAAGCTAATCCCCTGGGCTAAGTACAAACCCTCTTATTCTTGTGTTGAAAGATCACATGTAAACAGGAATGTGTACTGTGGGAAATGAGAGGCCTGTTACAAATAGTTTCACATGACTTGTGAGAGTTGCTTACAAGGGTGATACTGAAATCTGGAAGAGTAAAAATGAATTGATATTGCAGCTGCAGTAATTTTCAGAAAGCATATGGTAAGCATATTACAAAAAACAATACGGTAGCAATACCGAGCTTAATCTGACTTACAGAGGAAGGAATCTACATGCTATTCCTTCAGGATCACTACATGTTTTAACACAAGGATTAGCACAAGATTCATATCGCCATTCACACATCCTTCTATAAGGCACAGACGCATCGAGTTCTGAGAAAGAAGGAAAAGGTATTATTTATTGATCGTGTAGTCAATAAACTATAAGTTGATAGTCTTTTCTATAATGTACATTGGGATTTTCAGAAAAAATAAAAAATGAAAACCAAGTAGAGAAATTCTCGAGAACTTTCAAATAGGTGAGATTTTGTTCATTTTCAGTTTCAAGTATTTTAAATTCAATCAAGCTAAAAGACACTGAAGCTTCCAAGATACAAATAGCTACTCACTTTTACAATATATTCTGTTTAAAAAAACTTAAAAATCAACTAAACATAGTGAAGGTACTGTTGGTTGCAGAAGCAATACAGTTACCCCATTCATTTAAAAGAATAGATATCTATAGCTTACTAACAAGACATTAGCATGCATCTTTTTGTGACACGTGCCATTCATTTTGGAAGAGCAAAACAATGAAAATGTAGTTCAAAGATTAAGTGATCATCATATCTGCAAAAATTAGAAAATAAATAGCATTTGGAGGTGGGATGGAAGACAAAGACAGAATAGTAATTAAAAATAGGATAAAAAATATTTGTTACTATTGCTGATGAAAGACAGGTACTCTGAAGGCAAGCAGAAAAAAACACATACTTATCCCTGGGGGTTATGCAACATTTACCTTCAATACTAAAGCTACTGAAACGTTTGAATTCTTCTGAGTCATCGTACTTTGCCACTTTAACACGGGATGAGGTGAGAATGATGAAAAAGCCTTTTTTACTGTGCAGTTCGAAGGCACTGAGCCCTGGACTCCAGAGGCCCTGGTGATGGAAGAAGGTGGCTCGTCTCCGAAAGGAGGCACTTGCCTGCCACTGTTCCAACCCAACGGTTTCATTGTCGTGTACGTACAGAAAGTAGTTTGGTCTTTCAGCAGACTCAAGGGAAACAAGAGAGAGCGCTTCCACAAAAGAAAAAAGAAAAAAAAAAGTACAATTTTCACAGAAACAACCTAAAAAGTAGATTACAATCTATATACTGGCTGTTAAGTGGCTCCTTTTAAACAACTGCTTTTCACAAAAAATATTTCAGTTTTATGTAACACAAAAAAAAGTTTGAAATGCAGGGTCTAAAGGAGACTTCAAATGATTGAATAATCCAGAACCACCAGAGACCTAATCAGTTAGATCAAAACTGCATTCAGCCTACTGCTACCAGCCTTTGAAATGATTCATAAGCAGTCTCAAATTGGGACTTGCCCAAATTGGGACAGTTTTTTCTCAAATTTGGACAAATGCCTGACAGTTCAGCTGTACCAAAATTTCATTAGCAAATAACATCATACAAATATTGTAGGAACATGCTTGACTTTACCTTGAGGGCAGACTTTTTTTTTTACATTCGGTCATATCCAGCAATACGGTAAGAAAATCTGTGGCTAAATAAAAGACCTGACCCTCTATTTGCTCTACCCATGCCAGAAATCAAAATTGAAGAAAATTCTCTGACACTTTAAGAACTTAGAAGAAGACTGACTTCAGATTTGGTTGTCAACTTGAATAAAATCTTGAACTGTCTTTAATCTATACAAATACTATCTCATTCCTCACAGATAGGTAAACTACCTGTGTACTGCACAGATATAATGAATATTTTTCTTACAATTTATGTTGATTGGAGATTTAAAAGACTGAATTAATTCTTCTATGTACTTTCTCATTTCAAAGTCATATCTAAAAACCTGATTTCTCCACTGCAAAATTGGCAACTGTTTGTGAATATAGTTTCAAATTTTACTGTGAAAATAGCTCCTCTCTGTGCTGATTTTTGAGAGTTTGGGATCCTTTCAACAAATTAAATGCTGTGAGAAAGCAATGACACAATCTGTATTGACTTAATTGGCACAAACCCAATATATGGGAAGAAAGGAAAATATATGCAGAAGGAAAAATATTTAAACATATTTATTTTTGGCTGTATAATTCAGATCAGTCTCTGGTAAGTGAAAAATAGAGCCTAGGAATAGCTGTTCACCTAAGAAACTTCCTTCTACATTGTATTAAGAGGTTGCTCACTAATAACACAGGAGACAGGTTGGTTGTTCCAAGTTGTGTATTTGATAGTCCATTGAAAGTCACAAAAAAGAAGAAAAGATAAAGCAGAAGTGATTCTACTGGAGACAAAAATATCCTGCATTTACCTTCAGAGTTGATACTTGCTAGATACATATGCAAAATTTTCCAGTTTGCAGTTACACAATCTAATTAATTTTTTTCACAAAGAAATTATATTCACTTGCATTTTGCAACATTTCTAAAACAAACTTTGAAAAGTCATCTTTAAAGCTGGCAGTGAGCTTTACCAATATTTAATAAATAAATAAATAAATAAATAATCAGTATCCCTCCTCAAAAGTAGAACACTCAGTTTTGATATTGGCCACTTCATCCTCACTTATCCCAATAACTAAAAATATATAGACTATTTTAGGAGATTTAGAAGATGCAGCAAAAATAATTCATACAGTTTGAAAAATATTTATTCTCATTAGCAAAATTGTTGAGAACACTTACATAAATCTTTATCTTTGAAAAGACCTGGAGTTATCATGAAACTGAAAAATACATTTCCATATGCTCCGGTTCTAGGCAGAGGAAATATCCTTCTACTGGATATGTTAGCTCCTATAATTGTGTCATTCTCTCCATAACTTGCCAAAATATAGGGTCCTTCACCAAGACCTAAGGGAAGAAAAATCAAATAGAAAAAAATAAAATTCCTCCTTGCATAACATACAAAACTTAAGTCTTAGTTGACATAATGTATTGCCTTAAATATTTCACCATACCTGGAATCAAAGAAATTTGGAACTACAGGTCAATGCCTCAAGGTATTATGCTGGAGTAGGTCTGTATCTATCTGTTCAATGTATTCCCTTGTTCTTTGCTTGCTGCCCAGAATACAACAAATAAAAAGTGAGCACAAAAAATGTGGGTAGTTATCCTCACAAAATGACCTGTACAAGAAAGCAATCTGGGATGCTTTTTTGTGGTATTTAGTCTTTCACATGTCCTTATTTCTAAACTTTGAAAGACCAACAGAGCAACTTTAATATTATTCCCCAAAAAGACACTGAAGCTACTCTAAGATCTACAAGGCAATTCCCCCCCAAAAAACAGATTTCAAATTATAAGGCTGTAATTCAACTTTTGGCAGCAATATTGCTTAAGCAGTTGTCTACTTCGTCCTCTCCCACAAACCACTTGCTTCTGCCCCCTTACTGCCCCATTTATTATGCCATCCAAAGTGCTTCAGCAATGAAGTGATCGAGCTGAAAAATAACCAGCTAATTTTTCCAGTCTAGTTCACCACATCATCATTCAAAATCTCATGCCAATATAACAGTGACAACAGCTTCAGCTGGTACCAAAATGGTGCTGGCCTAACCATGCCCCGCAGCAAACCCCTGGAGCTCTTTCTGCTGGGCTGGAAAGGCTCACAGGGATACAACCAGATACAACAGCATCCATCTTTGTCACTATATCCCACTGAAAGAACCAAGAGCAGCATACTTCTAAAACCTCACACTGTGAGTAATAAACAAAATGTGTAAGTTTTGTGAAAGCTTTTAGTCCTTACAGTGAAAAGACTGAACCACTTTCCCACACTGACAGCTCCTTTCAAATATGACTCTTTCAAGAGGGAAGGAATTCTCATAATAATGAGATTTGGCTCAGCTAGAAGTTAAACACCAATTTCTGAAGAAAACTGCATGAAAATAACCACTGTTTTTATATGGAAACTATGCTGGAGCTCATATGCACATGAAGCCCACAAGCTTGCCACAAAATGACCACTTTTAAAGAAGTGGCGAGGCAATTTATCTTAAAAAGACTCTTGATTCTAAATCATTGAATGTTTATCCCTACATATTAACAGACATTTTGCGCATGTCTTGAGCAAAAGCAGGAGTGAGCTGTAATTGATAAAGTTTCCATAAAGGTTCAACAGTTTGACATCATGCAGAACAAGAAAGAATCAGAGGAGGAGCCATCCTATGTCCCGAAAGGTGTTTTGCTGGCACTTGGTGGTGGGAACGCGTAATGCCGTCCTTGACTTTAACCCTGGTAGGCAGCCGAGCAGCACACAGCTGCTCGCTCACTCCCCATAAGGCAACTGCAGGGCAAGAACTGGAAAAACTCGTGGATTGGAAAGGAAAGGAAAGGAAAGGAAAGGAAAGGAAAGGAAAGGAAAGGAAAGGAAAGGAAAGGAAAGGAAAGGAAAGGAAAGGAAAGGAAAGGAAAGGAAAGGAAAGGAAAGGAAAGGAAAGGAAAGGAAAGGAAAGGAAAGGAAAGGAAAGGAAAGGAAAGGAAAGGAAAGGAAAGGAAAGGAAAGGAAAGGAAAGGAAAGGAAAGGAAAGGAAAGGAAAGGAAAGGAAAGGAAAGGAAAGGAAAGGAAAGGAAAGGAAAGGAAAGGA
>NW_008825108.1:2167956-2171360 GCF_000699105.1 Pygoscelis adeliae
AAGGAAGGAAGGAAGGAAGGAAGGAAGGAAGGAAGGAAGGAAGGAAGGAAGGAAGGAAGGAAGGAAGGAAGGAAGGAAGGAAGGAAGGAAGGAAGGAAGGAAGGAAGGAAGGAAGGAAGGAAGGAAGGAAGGAAGGAAGGAAGGAAGGAAGGAAGGAAGGAAGGAAGGAAGGAAGGAAGGAAGGAAGGAAGGAAGGAAGGAAGGAAGGAAGGAAGGAAGGAAAAGAAACAAAGGAAAACAAAATCAAGAAAAGTGATGCAAAAAAACCCAATTGCTCACAACCAGCCGACTGATGCCCAGCTGGACCCCGAGCAATGCCAGCCCCAGCAAACTTCCCCCCTCAGTTTTTATTGCTGAGCATGATGTCACATGGTATGGAATATCCCTTTGGTCAGCCGTGGTCAGCTGTCCCAACTGTGTCCCCTCCCAACTTCTTGTGCACCCCCAGCCTACTCGCTGGTGGGGTGGTGTGAGAGGCGGAAAAGGCCTTGACATTGTGTAAGCAGTAGCTAAAACATGGGTGTGTTATCAACACTGTTTTCATCACCAATCCAAAATATATGACCATACTAACTATATAAAGAAAATTAACTCTATCTGAGCCAAAACCAGTACACCTTACTACTTTTTAAATAAGACAAAATTCCCTATTGCAAGGAAATTATGGAAAGTCAGCTATACCTAGCAAGATCTACATGCTGCTACTGTAGTAGGCCAGACTCCTTGGAGGAGAAAAAAATCATCTACTATATGATGCTCATTATAGGATGCAAATTGCTAAAAAAGATGTATCAAAAGTCACATTCATATCACTGTATTCAGTCAAGCTTCCCTTCCTTTTCAATACCTTACTCTCCACAAAGCACATGCACAGTATCCAAATATAAGAGGGGATGCCACAGGAATTAATTTTGTTAAATGGATACCACTCTCATTCTAAGGAACTGTTCTTTACAGTACAATACTTGTGTGACTTTTGCATAAAATCTTGTAACCTATCAATTTCAAAATATAACAGTCCCAGTTCTGAAATTTACAGTACAAGCACAAGCTAACATTCTTCTAGAGCTTTTCCCTGACTGCCAAGATATGCTGCATGGTGCATTAATCCACCCCCACATTGAATATGATGAGGTTATTAATTGAGACATTAGGGATAACTAAGATCATTCAACACAACTGGGCCACTGACCTTCACCCATTAAAAATAGAAGCAATGTTAAAACTACATACACCAGGTCAAACAAAAAGCCCATCAATTAATTCAACTGAGTTTTTAATTAAACCAGAGCAATCTCTTTCATATGTCAATGAAAGAAGGAAAAATAAAACAAAGCAAGCCGCTTCAGAATGAAAACCTAGAAGATAATTGCATAGTGTGACAAATGTTCATAAAATTTATGAGGCTTTTTTTATTTTTTTCCAAAAATCATACCAAATTAATTACTATTCTGATTAACCTTAACTCGGTATCATCAGAGATGCATTGTATCCACACCATTCATTTTTGGAGAAAAGGACTTGAATTTCCCTGTGCCAAAGGCAATTAGTTCAGTGAGATGAAAATTCAAATGGTAATAACCATGTATAATCTTCTAAGATGCACACAAAGGTGTCTGTGTAGGATTGTCTGTTTGTGTTTATATAGGACAGATCTCAGGAGATACATGAGATATTGCACAGAAAAACAGTATTTTAGATATCCATAGCAGAACAGGAGGGAAGAAAATGTCAGTATAAAGACATAATGATATTAAATAGACAAGGAATATGTTGCAAAATGACATACAAGACTCCAGGCTGCTCATAAAAGTCACCACTCCCTTCTAATGGTTTTGAAGGTCCAGTGAGCTCGAGCAATAGCGACTACGCGCTCCTACCCTAGGAAACAGGGAGAACGGAAAAGAGAGAACCTCCAACACTGCTGCAGCTGACAGAGATTCTTCTCAGCACAAGCTATGAAGGGTTTTATTTGCAGTGTGCACTGTATCATGTTTCATCTGAGATGCCAGGTGTGTTGTTTTGCTTACAACTACGATGTTTGTATGCATGCCACCACTGTCCCTGGACATAGAGCAGAAAGGCCCATGGGGACTTGCTTTGCTAACTTGCTGAGCTCATTAAACTCACATACCCAAACCCGGAGTACAAAAAAAATCATTCTAACCTGTGAAAGAGAGAAATTACCAAACAATGTTTTCTTCCAGGGTTACTCTGAGTGAACTGATATAAGAAGTGTCTCTTGGGTATTTGTTTTTAAAAGAGAAACAAAATAAGTGAAGGGGGGAGAGAGAAATATCTCAAAATAGCATCATGCAGAAGGAAAGATGATAGAACAGTACATCAAAGACACTTTCCGTATTCTAGAGTGGTCAATGTGGGGAACTATCTGCAACTAAATGCTTTATAAAAATGGACTTCATTTTGGAACCAGGGAGTACAGATTTGTTTCTAGCACATAGCTAGCTGGTATGCTAGAAAACATGAAGAGTAAGCGTATTCAGCAAGGTATATAAATATGAGGATGAATCAAAGACAGTAATATCAAATACTACATACCTTGATTGTAATATTCACAGTCATAAGCTAAAAGAAAAAGAAAGCAAGCACATTATTATTACAAAGTAACAAGAGAATCTATGTATATCTGCATCTTAAAAATGAAAAATTCACTTTCATCACAGGAAGTTTCATTTCCCATAATGTATTTCAGTCAGTGACTATATTTCCTTAGCCCGTTATTCAGTGACATACAGCTGTTTTAATTTAAAACATTAAAAACATCTGTATTTCAATAGATGTGCCAGGACAGCAGCCCTGAAGCATGAATTATTCTACAGCCGAGAACCCTTCGCGCTGTCAATGAGAAGTAGAACGGACTGAATCTCTTTGCAGCCCTACAGACAACACTGGACATACCCCAGATCTGGTATACTGGTGCCTTTCCAACAGTCTCTGCGCCGGCACACCCCGAGCACAGATCCTCTTCAGTAAGACAGCAATTTTGGGTGTGTAAGACTAACAGTT
This sequence comes from Pygoscelis adeliae, assembly GCF_000699105.1. NCBI lineage: Eukaryota > Metazoa > Chordata > Aves > Sphenisciformes > Spheniscidae > Pygoscelis > Pygoscelis adeliae. The sequence goes on from NW_008825108.1 coordinate 2,170,984, forward strand.
AACACACAGACAGCTTGAAAAATGTGAAGAAGTACATTTATTATCCACCTGCTTCTGTCACATTTGTATTACTGGGCAGCAAAAGGCCAAGGATGCCTCAAAGATGAGTTCCGGTGCGAGGCCAGCCCAGGTACATACCACAGAGCGAAGGAGATCGCCAGTGAATTGCTGCTCCTTGTTGGCAACACTTGTGGGCATAAGCTGCAATGCTGGTGCACAAGCACTCGCAGTCCCCACCAAGATTGCAGTTGCACGTATCTGTGTGACAATTTTTGACAAAAGAAGTCACATCAATCTGGGGGGGAAAAAAGAAAAAAATAAAGAGGGCTGGTGACTTAACTGCATGAGCTGTGCCAAGTCCTGTTGCACCATTTTCA
>NW_008825108.1:2171381-2177495 GCF_000699105.1 Pygoscelis adeliae
AGTGAAAGAATTTAACACAAATATATGGTATTTGCTAAGGTTTGGGTACATTCCTATACAAAAAGTACACTTTGAATGATCAGCTTGTACCTTCATTACAGGCCAAGAGAAAATTTCAGTCAGTGACTATTAACAAGTATGTCTGTCCACACACTTGCCGTTCATCAATTTTGGAGAGTATATTGAAGCTGGCAGTTCTGTTTCTATAAGGCAAATACTGCCATCTATAGTCATCCTGTCAGTTTTGCATGAACAACAACAAAGTCAGAGCTGCAGCTCTGATTATCAAGTAATTAAAGTAATAATTTGTGGAGGGAGTTTTGGTCAGGGAAAGAAAGCTTGAGCATGCTGGTGACATTTTGCAGAAAACTATTTCTGCACTTACCAAGATTTTAATATACTTTGCCCACAAACCTTCATTAGATCAGAAACCCTCATCCTCACTCTAAAATCCTATCACGTTATTTCGTGGTTTTACATGATACACTATTTCTTGTGTTTTAATCATCTTTTTTGTAATGTTGAGCAATGCTTCCAAAACAGTCTTCTTACTGAACACATGGAATGTTTAAAGTGATGCTTTTCTTCAGTTTAGACTCTGGTCTAGCTCAGTTGTAGAGCACTCAAATGGCACGTGTCAGATTACAGAAATACCGTCACAGTAACAAAGCAGCACTTAATCTAACACGGAGACAGCTTCTCAGCTGGCAGTTGCTAGAAGCTGGCAGGGACACGAAGACTGTTTTTCTGCCTTCAGTGGAGAGAGATGCCATTTTGCTTGCTTTCTTTTTCTTATTTTGAAGAGGGATACCACTGGGGTGGGGGCACAAGCATTAGCTCCATTGAAAATGGCTGCAGTAGCTTCGCAGGATCCACCAAACAGCAAATTGGCTCCAAAGAGCTCAACCTGTCTTTCATGTCTGCAGGACAGCATCTCTCCATGGGTCAGCAACATCCTGCTGTTGTGACAAACTGGCAGCCTAGGGTCAAAGCTCCTGCTGAGTTGAGGAGTTATGAGGAAGACCTTTTTTTCTGCGAGTGTTGAGGCTCCTCTGCCCCTGCTGAGCTCAGCGCTTAGCTGGGCAACTGCAATCTGTCAGTCGCTGCCAGCCAGAGATGCAAGATTTTGTCTCCTTGAAAACGGGATTTTCCAGCCTCAGCTGAACTCTTGAGGCCGCCTGTCCCACAGGCAGGAGCTTGCCTCCATGCACAGCAGGATCCTCTGCCACCCGCACAGCAGAAGCAACTGTAAGAGCACTGCTCCAAGCACGTCCTGAAACCCACATCTACACTTTCTGTTCCTTCCATGCTCCCAGTGTCAGCTTTTTTCCTTGGCACCCTGTTCCCCACTCATGCAGTCAGCTGCAGATATCCTTGATAGGAGGTCACTTTACATTGCATTTGTAAGAGCTGTATTTTCACACATTGATGAATAGGTTGCAAAAACACCTGAAAGATGTTTGCTTTACAGGCTGTCCCATACAAGATGGATATGTGCATGTGAAAATACTTGACTACAAATTAAATGACATTTTGTACCTGACATGCATTTTTTAACACAATTATGCTAAATCTTTGGCATAACATTTGCAAATTTTAATCACAACTTGAATAAGACATAGAAAATTAATGTTCAAGAGAAAACATCTTTCTTTATGAGTTATAATACAGCTCCTTAAAAACTCTCAAAAGTTCCATTTTTATTTATTACTTTCCACTTTGAAAATACACTCATCAGTATGTTCTCAGGCACATGCTCAAAAAATTCTTTACATAGTAACTGAAGTCAACATTAATAAATCTCTTGGGTTAAGCTACTGCAACCTCCTCCTCAGGCAAATTCCTAACCATGTTGATATCAAACTTCAGTCCTGAAAGTCAAGAGGTTCAGCTGGGACATCTAATGATCTCATTTAGTATTAATAGTCATAAAGAAAATAAGAGACTGAGACAAAACGTCATAGTGGTTCTTGCTTGCACAGGTGTAAAGAAGCACCTTCGATAACTAAATACCTTTGGGGGGCTAAAATCAGAAATAGGGAAAAATGTATAGAGCATGTCTTGCGTTGATAAAGGGTGGACTAAAATGGAATAAAAGATTCCCACACAAGCTATTGTTGTCCCCATCTTGTCTAGACTGATCTTGAAGGACACTTTTGTAACTCAAGTCCCAGGCTCAGCCAGGTATTGGGAAAACAAGGACAACAAACCTCAGAGTTTTGATAAGAAGTACATGATAAGCTGTCAGCCAATTAGAAATACTGAAAGCTCTGAAGCTAAATTCTCACTTTCTCATATTTCTTTCTATATTGAGCAGGATAGTTAACAAAATAAAACCATTCGAGATAAGGTGTAGGCACATTACACAAACGCTTATTTTAGAATCCTGTAGTATATACAAAAGCCTTAAAAATGTAGTTACCAATATAAATAAAAGATATAAATAAAACCTAAAGAGAACAGAACCTTGATTATCCAGTCTACTAACTTGTGGCTCCCAGTTATCACTATTATGCTTAGGCTCCAGTCTTGAAAGGAACAAGGAGCTCTGCACAAACACAGCCCACCCACATAGAGATACTTGCAGGGCTCCACTCTGTATCCTCCACGGCATTCAGACTGAGGGGAATAGCAATAAGAAATTAATTACTGGAATTTTAATATTTTCCTACATGAAAGCACATCTTGGATATTTAATAAACTTACCACATTGCGACAAGGTGCAAAAACATCACTGTATAAAATTGAGCATTCCTTTTTGGCATAAGGGAACTTGCTCTGATGTACCTCACATGGTCTTAATGTTTCATTTGGGCTCTTGCACTTGAAAACAAGCAAAAATACCACAAACATTTTGTACGAAGGCGTGTTTACCATAGACTCAGGTACAGTATAGTATCATATAATTCAATACCTGCATACTCAGAAAACAAAAATAAAGTTTAAATGCTATCTTCTTCATCTTCCCTTTCCCTGATTTGTTGTTGTAATTGAAAACATTTGCACAAAAAAGAATCTTTGTGTTTTGTTCTGAAGTACTGAAATGTTCCTGCTGTCTGCTCAGCACATAAAGACAAAATGTTTTCTTTGTGACACATTATAATCATTACCAGAGCAACCAACTGTAACATCACAAACAAATACATGGTCCAAATCCATCCCTGGTGGTTTTGCACTGACTTTAAATGGAGTCACACTTTAGCCCTGTAAGTTCAAATAAAGAAGCAGCAGTAGGAAGAGAGCAACCCATAAAAAAAAAATAGAGTCAAAGATCATGGTGATAACTCAAAAATGGCTGAGATACAACTCCCTCTCTTAAAGTCTCTCTTCAAGAAGAAAAACAATTGAACAGAAAAGTATAACAAAATGACACTCAGCTCAGAAAACATGAGTTCATCCAAAACCATACTCTCTTGGTGCAGCAGGGAAGCCTAGGAGGGGGTAATGATGGCTCTGTAGGCAGCATTGGGGTGTCCTGACCCAGCCTCAGCTGCAGTGCAGTCACCCACCTACACTGCCCTCCTGTGCAGATGCTTGGACGCCACTGTGGGGGGACATGCTGCCACTCCCAGGAGGGAGAAACCCTGGAAGCATCCCACGCTTCACGGTGCCAATGCAAGCACGTTTGTCAGTAGCAGAATTGGGTTCTAGGCCTCCAGCTATCAAATACTCCTTTACAGTATTTAGATTTTGCAGAAAAGATGACCAGGATACATCTCTATGAAAGCCGAAGGGCCTTTCTGAAAAAAATCCCTAATGCCTACTGCGAAGGCAGATGAAGGGTCCAGTCTGGCTGAGCGCAGGCTGCCTGCGAGGACAATATTGAACTCAGATCCTGAGTGCTCTGGCAGCCACAGAGATTGGAAGATTACATGAGATTTTACAAGTATATATATATATGGCCACAAAAAGGCAAGTGCAAGTTTGGGCTGCTTAAGCAAAGGTCACAACATCCTAGAAGTTAATGTGCTATGCAAACGCTACACACTTTTTTAAAGCAGCCACTGAACTGATAAATCGGAAAAGAAAAATTCATACACTTCATACAAAGTATTTACACATTTCTTTATGTACTACCTTCTAGATGAGCAGTATAACCACCAACACTACACATTTGCCTTGCTTGCTCACACAATTTAAACATTTTATGTAGAGTAAAATAGATTCAAAGGGAGATATTGAGAGAGAGAAGCCTCAAAATCTTTACTCCAAAGCAGAATAGATATCATATTCTTTCATGAGGTGAGAGATTTTGGTTCAATTTCCTGCTGTGAGTCAAGGAGAGAACAGATTAAAAACTGGTTTTCACAGACATCCTAAGGGAGTGCCTTTACAAATACTGATTTTTCAGGAGTTTCACAAGGCTATAAAACCTTATATCTTCCCAGCACAAATTAATAAAATACCTATTCTTCTGTGTTATAAAACACAGTTGCGGTCATCCACTCTCTACAGCCTCTCCCCTTCTCAGAAACCAACTTTCCATACTGGGTTGTGCCTGTTGCTGTTCTGAGCCTTTTCTGTCTCACCCCTTCACCACCGCTGCTTTGTCAGTTTGTTCTCTGTTTACAAACTGCAACTAAAAAAAAATCACCAATTTTTTTTCAGTGTTCAGAAAGAAACTTTCTTCCAGACCTTTTTTTCCAGCATTCAGATTCTATTTACTTTCAATATCCTGGTGCCTCCAACACCAGAGAAATTACAATTGTTTTTAAAATTGTAAATCCAAAATATCAGAAGCAATGTATCTAGCTTTGTAGAAAATTGAAATCCAGACAGCTATGATAATTATCTTATATTCTTCCCTAAAGAGATTGTTTGATTTCATTTAAATTCAGTATGTTTGCTATAAGACATTATTAACACATTTCACATCTACAGACATAAAAATTAAAATGTCCTCTTATACACTGACCATGAGTTTAGAAAATCCCTGTACATCATGTGCTTATAACGTGTTCATTTATAAATTAAAATTATCATCCTTTTTTTCTAAATTTTTACTGGACTTGAGACTTACCTGTCCTAATACCCAGCTGTCTCCAAACACCTGTGCATTTCTCACCTCCATGTTGTTGGACGTAGTCAGATCATTTGAAGTATATTTGTCAAAATTTCCACACAAACCTGCCAGTTTACCCTCAAAGAGAAGAAGGATTATTTTTTTTACATATACTGACAGTCAATAATTGGTACAAATTACATACGTGGAATAAAACAATCTTAAACTGAAAAAGGTGAATACAACTCTGACTTATACTTTGAAAATATCTGACAGTCTGCTATGCTTACAGTTCCATATTGCAAATAACTTTTAATAGAAATTAATGTTTTCCTTTTTTCTTTCTGTTTTCCAGAACCTGTTCTTACTGTCTGCCTGTGAAAAGGGACTGGAATCTAGTCACATTTTTTTCTGAAAGCTGAGTATTGCATCCAGTCCAAGTCAAAAGTCCAGGTGAATTACCTCATGATTGTGAAGCCTGACTAGTTGTTGTCATTAAAACTTGCTGCCTCTAATTTTAGCTCACAATAGCAAGAACATTTGTAATAGCAATTACAAAAGAGACAGTTGCGACTTTCTTGTGTTGGGGCATGTGCTGCTGATGGAAAAAGTATATATACATGAATACACAGATACATACATAGAGAAAAAGATATTTCTGCACAACAGTAAAATGTAGAGTTGGATTTCGAGGGTGCTGTGGCTCATTCTAATGAATTCTTTTTCCTTAAGGTCTGCTGCAGACATTATCTTACTGAACTGGAGCCTCTGGAAGAAACAGTCATTGGAAACAGAAAGGGCTTGAACTATTTGTGTCCCTACATGCAATCTGTAGAACTCAGCTCCCTGCTAGCTTACTCAAAAACAGAAGAATTTTTTTTCACTATGTGTATTGATGGCTGATAAATCAGTTTGTATGTGAAGTAAGCATCTTATGGCTATTGGGGGAAAAGCCTATAATAATGCCTTAAAAACAGATTAGATGGTCATTGTAACTTTGACTTACACTTCAAAAAATCTGATATTATATTCTAGCATAGAGCGCTTTCTTTTCTTTTACTGGAAAGAGCCCCCTCTCAATACATATGTTCATGGTTGAGATGAAGCAGGAA
>NW_008825108.1:2177516-2198290 GCF_000699105.1 Pygoscelis adeliae
GTAATTATCAATGTGCAGATAAGGTTACTCTGCCAGGACCCAGAGACGGAGTTGCAGAGACACCAAGGCAGATGATGATGTAGGAATGGAAGAGAGAAGAGCAACTGGCAAGAGGAAGAGCCTCATATTCTTTCCTGCATCGTGGCTGAACCCTGTCACAATATAATTATTAGGTTTAAATGTCAGTTTTTATCTAGATCCTTTCCTGTATCTTGTCTTCTTAATTTAAACCCAAGATGTGACTCATCTGTTCATCTCAGCAGCCTCTACTACATCTCAGGGTGCAGTTCCATCATCAGCCTAATCCAATCTGTGCTGCAAACCTGCCATCTTCAATGTCGTTAGATATGGAAACTTCTTTTCCACTGACTTCAGCAATTATGAAAACATGCAGTGAACTGGGTAACTCAAAACTAACCCTCTCTTCCCACTCCCAGAGTAACTTTGAGTCAGAGCTGAATCACTGCATATCTGCAAGGTTGCAATGTGTGGAGCAACAGAGTAAACATGCATGTAGGAACCACCCCTTCTCTTCAGGAGTCCAGCCATTAAATCACATTCTCCATCTCTTCTTAGCTGGGAAATGCTAGCAGCTGAACACCGTGATAAACAGCTGTATCACTGGGAAAGTTAGTCATGAAGAAAGGAAAATCACAGATATTCAGTAAGAGATCACATTAGCGACACAGAGAGCTACACAAAATCTCAGGTTTTTATTTTGGCTCACCTTCCATCGAGGTCCAACTTTAACATGCATCATTGTCTTCTTATCCCACAGAATTGTAATGTCCTGTTCTGGAAAGTGTATGACGGTATAATACCCAGCCTTCCAAAGCTGATAGTTAGATTTGTTTTCCTGTCCCCTTAAGGTCTTCTGACAGAAAGAATATTTATTAAGATCTAATAAAGTAATTCTACCAAGGTATGCAGCCAATTAATAACAAAGTGTATAGTCAAGAATATGTTACCTTTAGCATATAGCTGTATCAATAATATTACTAGAAATGTTGTTTAATACTTTGATATTTTGTCTTTTCAATCATTCAAGTTTGCTTTGATTTTGGACTTTTTTTTCCCTTTCAAAACCAAGTGGAAAGAAACAAATAAATGCCAATATGCTTCGACTGCTTGAGGCTTTTGAGCAGTCGTCTTTGTAGGACAAATAGAAGTCAAAAAAAAAAAAAAGAAAAAATAAGATTTTTTCCTGGGGCCTGCTGCTTTATCCAGGCCTAGGCACTTGTACTATGTTAACTCAGACTGAGAGATGTTTTCCAGAAACATCCTCCTTTAGAGTTGTAACTTTACAATGCTTATCTTAAAGGACAACCCGAAAAGGAAAGAAAGTAACTAACCTGCTTCTCAGAAGGTTCACTAAAATAAATCTCAGTGTCTCCAACAGTGATGAAAACATTCTTTGAGCAAACAATATCATTGTCAAAGCACTTTTTGTTCTGAGCAATTATAGATATATTTGAGTTATCTGTGCTCTGCAATATGAAGAAGAAATCATTTTACTTCTAGATTCAATTACATTTCACTCCTGCAGATTTATTCCAGGCTTACCATCACAAAAAGGTGGAAAACTTAGTATTTACACATCTTTGAAATTAAATTTGAGAAAGCTACCGAACAAGGAAATGCATTTTTAAATTCAAAGCTGAACCCACAACCAACTCAAACTTCGGAGTTAAACACAAAAAGCCATTATGTTCAGCCGCGAGTCCTCTTTCTGAGGGCTTCACAAACTCAGAGGATCAGCCTACCCCTAAAACAGGAGTCTGGTTTAGGCTTTTAAAATGTGTGTACGTGGAATCCAATATTTACTGCACAGTATGGTTGTCAAAATCGAGACATGCTATAAAAAGAGCTTTATTTTTAAACCAAGGTACATGAGATCAAGTTGTTTTCATATTTTTAAAACCAAGAAACCTACCATCTGTCAGTAGTAGATAGAACAATTTTTGTACCACCACCCATCAAAATTCACAAACCCATGAGTCATACTCAACGTTATTGGAGGGGGCAAAGGTTTCTGCTGATATTTTTGTTTGTGTTTTTTTCTTTAACCTTTAGAAGATTTGTCTACTCTGTTGTCTTTTGATTTGCTAGTTTTTTAGTACCCAAAATTCAAATTTACTGCCTTCCCAATCCCATATCTGTTGGCTCTCCAGCCTGTAAATTAATTTTGCATTCTAGGCACATAAAATCACTTTTGCACCTTGGCTCAACATGTCTGCTTATTCACCTACAGCTTCTGTGGTTCTTCTGTACCCTGAGGGAAACACACGTGCACCTTGTAATTCCCCATGCTAGGATTGGTACTAGAACAAAGGAGACCAGCTGTATTTTCAGAGTTGATAGCACTACCACAAACAAAAATAAAGTTGAGTTACTCTTATCAATTCTTATTTTAATTTGCCTTTCAATTAATTTCTGTACCAATCCTCGCAAGTCAACATGAAGGCATAACTAGAGAAAAGACTTGAGAGAGTTAACTTCATAACATTAATATAAGCCAATAACAGTGCTTCTAAATCCAGTTTAATTTTTTATCACTTTCAGTCCTACAGTCATTACAAACCTGAGACAGATATGAAATAAAAATCTTGGAGGTGGCAAGCTATATATCTCACCTGCTGAGTCATCCAGTCTTATAGAGACACTTGGGTAGTGCTGGAAACAAAAAGATGTTTAAACTTCTCTTCTTACTCCCACCCTCCTTTAAACACTCTCTGAGACTATGCCTAGCTGAAAATAATTGTAAGTGCTAATGGACACGGTGGGCAAGACAGGAATGGTGGCTTTCAGCAGTTCCCCAGTCCTGGGAACTCCTCTTGGCTCCCAGCAATGCTTTTGGAGAGCTCCACTTGGCCACAATGGGAGGGATCCCTCGCCTTGGTTTGTGTCCACAGCATCTCTCCCCAGAGCTTTGCTGCCTCCCTTGCTCGGTGTACCTCTCCCTTGGTCAGTGTACCCCGAAAGGTGCTGGGTACATACTCCTAACTACTCCTTGCCTGTCTCACATTTGTACCCTTATTTGTTCTGTGCTCAGCAGAATTCAAGAATAAAAAACCATATCAGCAATTTTTCCTCACCAGTGAGAAACATTGCATACAGAAAATATGGGTGCTACAGGAAGCAGCTTTTTTTTTGCCTTAATAAAAGTCATAGTGACCAAACTGTTTAAAGAACACATTCAATCTAAAAAAAAACCCACGAACCCACCCCTAGATGATGGGAAGTGTAGAGGTATTTTTGTTGCCACACAGAGGAGGTGCTACAGCTTTGCTGCCCTTAGTCTAGCATGGCCCACAAGCCAGAGGATGCTGCTACTTGGCATAGAAAACACTCTACAGCAAGCATGAGCGAATGCAATGAGCATAAGGTATGGGAGACTGTCTGCAAGCTTTACGTTACCCTGATGCCGGGGCTTAAGGAACAGGCGGTATGTGTTAGCAATTAGCTTGGAAGACAACAGTTAAGGTGGGTAAAGTTAGCCTCTAGCTGCTAGTGGTAAGGGGGTGTAGGAAATCAGCTCTTCATGATTTAGCAGGAGAACTCGGTTTAAAAGTACTGAAAGCTTCAGGGTAAAGCAAAGTTCATCTATTCCATTCTGTTGTAAAGTTGTTTTAGGTTGCACTCAGAATAAAATTGGTCACTACCATTTTGGGAAATACACTGTGTTTTAATTAAGCCAGTCTTGCTGCTGGAGTCAGTCCAGTAGTTATTTCCCTCCAAGTCAGATAACAGCCCAGAGCATTTTTGGATTTATTGGAGGTGATGTGGTAAATTAAAAAGGAGACAAACTCATTAGTTTGGTAGATAGGATGCAAGCTGTGCTGGCCAAATGAAAAGTGAGCAAGGAAGCTACCTCCCCACCATGAGTCAGTTCAGAAAAGGACTTTGCTTGCAATCTATGGGTCTATTTGATGCCTAGGACACTGTGGGCTGTTTTCATTGCAGAGTTCATTCCTCTTCAGTTAGCTTAGCCTCAGCAAAAGAGGACACTCTGAGTTAATAGGGAAGCAATGTCTTCACTGTAAGAAAAGAGGTGGAGGGCTTTTTTTAAATAAGGATGGTTAATTCAGGCTAATTATCCCACAGTAAAAATACACCTTTTTTGGCAATGAAGACAAGTTCTTGGAGCAGCACCGGGTAACTGTATTAGCTATGCTAATTGAAGCTGCTGCCTGTGCCTTCTGACAGTCCAGGCCAATCCCTTCAGCTGAACAGCATCAACATACTCAAGTCAGAAGTTTTTGTGTATGGTTGGGATTTGAGCCAAGGGCAAAAGTTGAGTTATATTTCAAGTTAACTCTGCAGCATAGAGAAGCCTGGGGACAGGGAGTGTTTTGCTGACCAAAGCCAGAACAGGGAGTCCTGAAGACATGTGAAGTACTTCCTTACTTGTAGGACTGCATGTTGGTGTTAAATTACTAGAAATGGTGCAGGATGGAAATGCAGAGAGACTGTGGTGGTGGTTCGGTAGAGCTACGAGCAAACCAGACATTTAAGAAAAAGGGGTTTGCATTAAATCCTGAGTCTTCTATGCTTTTTCTCTTTCCAGTTAAATCTTAGACCTAAACCCAAATAGAAAAACACCATTATGGATTACCTATGTCTTGTGGCTCAAAGCTTTCACGATAAGATTTGCTTTACATACATACCCTTGCCATTCTCTCCATACACCTCAGTAAAAATTGAGTCTTTTCCCACCCATACAGTACCACCCAAATTCAAAGTTGAATGACAGTTTCTGTCATGGTGTTCAAATTATTCTGTAACTGCTACGTGTGCAGCCTCTTCTTTCAGCAGGGAAGAAATAAAGTGCAATTGAAACTCAGCACTTAACTATTGCCAACGCAAAAGAAAGCACAGGGACTATTCAGATAAAGTGAGGATCATCTTTAAATGTTTGTATAAGACAGTGAGGTCTTGGGCAAATCTCAACAGCTTTTAGGGACTGTGATAGTATAAATGATAATGATCGAGTTCCATCTCTCTAATCTGCACTGGATCCACACAGGTATGAAAACAAGCTTTTGTCGCTACCACTGGAAGAAATGTCTGAGTAGACACTAGGATCAGGTCTAATGAATAACAAGGTGGGGGTTTTTGTTGGTTTTCTTTTTTTTTTCTGCACAGTCTCTTTCCAAGGCAGAGTCACTCTTTACCTTTTTAGGTAAAATGCACCCAACAGGGGATGTACTACAGTTCATCATGTGAAACCTACTTACGCTGACAGAAACTAGAAATAAAATGGTTTTCCCACTGCAAGAGTATCTTCCCACGTAAATTACCATATCCAGCCTGTTCCAACTTAATATCAGTTTCTTTGTGATAACATGGAGTTGCTAAGCAACAGGGAAGACAGAGTCACAGCTCCGGGCAGTCAGTCAAAAGCTCATTGTCAGTCCCGCTTCTCAGGACATTCTTTTTCTAGACTTCACTGCACTTTTTTTCCATATTTCTTCCTAGCCGAAAAAGCAAAGCACTGCTTTCCTTTTTATTTATTTTTTTTTTAGTAGTGCTTGGGAATGCTAGGGTTTATTTTTGTTAGAAACTTTCTATTTCAATATCCTGTTAGAAATTTTCTATCGCTATTAACCAATAACAACACTGTACAGTGTGTTTACATAGTCAAAATGCATCCTGGGATAAGACAATTTAAAAGTGGCTGTATTTATCTTCTTTGAAAGTTTCATTAAAATCTCTCTAACTGTTCAGTGTAAACACTCATTCTTTTCCATTCTTAATAGCCTGATTTCCCCTTTTTTTTTGTTTTGTTCCCTACAATACGCTAACTTGCAAACTAGGGTGGCCATAAAAGCATCTAGGGACATACTGGGAACTAGTTAGAGATAGAGTAGTCCTATTTTCCTTTTGGTTTAATGACTCTTTAGAGGTTTTCATATATAGCCACACACAGAAACAAATCCAAAAGCTCTAAAAATACTGAAAAAAATATACAGTAGTTTAAAAAGTAGAATTTGATTTCTCCTTCCTACATATTTTCAGAGAGATACCATTAGCTCTGTTCAGACTTAACCTCTCAGGAAATTTTATGGAAACTTGGAATTAGTTTGGTGGTTTTTTATTGGGCTCTGAGTTTGTTCTCAAGGAGCTTAACATTTGAAACTATTACTTCTAGTGAGCTTGATCCTAGGAGAAGTAAAGCATCTTAGCCCAGATTTAGTGAGCGTTTAGGCATAAATATTTAAGTGTTTTTGCAGAGCAGACAAATGCCTTGGCACCTGGCATGATCTTGCTCTGTTAGTTTCTTGTGCCATTTTATGGGGGGGTTGATCTCCAGATAATCAGTGAAAACACGTTAATTATGCAAAATTCATTCACAATTTACACCAAGAAGCATCTCTTATTGGAAGGCTTTTTTCATTTTGCTGGTGTGATAATTTCTTCTGTACCATTTCAAAATTTTACATAGACATATGTATATATGTGTAACTTTATTTAATCCCTGCTTTTGCATCCTGTACAAATTCGTATTATCAAATGCTTTTCCCCATAGCTATTCAAACATTGGAGCAATATTGCTTGGAGTCAGCAGGTGGCAATGATACACACTGTCTCAGTTTGGGAAGAAATCCTCATGAAAGTTGGAAACAATATGATAGAAAAGATATTAGGTGATCCTCTTACATGAGAGGGAAAAGGAATAGTAATAGTACTTATTTTTCCACTGATGTTATGTATTTTTATACAAGTATTTAAAAAAAAAAACCCACACATTTAGGAACTAAGAACCTAAGAGCTAAATTGCTCATGCACACACACATGCACATAAATTCTCTTTTCTTCAGCATCTTCTACAGAGCTGCAGATTATGTGATTATTGTCACTTAAAATATGGCAAAGAAACTTGCAATACACCTGTAAGATATGACACATTTCTAGTATTGTAGCACAGTTGAGTAGAAATGGAGGAGAGCAACATGATTGAGCAGATTTACTGATGCAAATTCAAAGGGAGTGAGGTTATTCCAGCTACTGACTCACCCTCAAACAACTTCCAGATGTCTGCTAATGCATCCACGATAACTCTTCCCTATTTCTTTAAAAGTGACTTCCCAAAAGGATACACCTCAGGCAGAATAAACTCTTAACAACTCTTGAGAAAGATGCATTACAAGTATCTGTGCATATGCATACAAGCAATAGGAAAAATAAATCATTATATCATATGTTCTTTATTATACGTAGGTTTTTTTGTAGTAGATTTTATGGCAATATAGAGTTGTTGGGTGTTCTGAGGTTTTGTCAACAATATTTTTTAAATCCACATAATTTTTTAAAATCTACCGCTAATAATTAAAAGCACATGACAGGGAATATTTTACTTGATATACTTCAAAACCTTGTTCTAAGTCAATGTTTCTTAATTGTGAAAAAGTTGATTAATCAGATAGAGATCACTGGAAAGGTTTTGTTTTTCTTTTTTATATTTTAAGAGAACTATATTAAAAGGTTTGAGAAAAGATCATTGAAAGCAGATTTTCTTTTGTTTCATTTACTTAGCTTTGCCTGCTTGTGTATCAGATTTGGCTTTTGCACAGGTCACATTGCTGCAATCCCTTTCTAATTAAAAACAAGCTATTCTGAAGATTAAGGATTTGGGAACATTTGTATATTTGTTTCCAAGTGACACATTCTGCAACACAAGCTATTCTGAATCGCAAATCAGCAGCACAGTTGGTGGTGTTAGTTTTAAATGTCTGAACAGGTATTTATATGAGACCTATTAGTATTGTTTTATTAATAAGTGCATGATAAATGTCAATATTTTGTCATTGTTGGTTGTAATGATAAAGCACAACATAACAGGGAAAAAAAGGGCAAGACATAGTGGTGATAAATTTGCCTTTTCTGAGCTCCAGCAAATGATGGCAGGAGCTAGAAAGCTGGAACTTGCACAAAGCTTTTATTTTTTTAAAGAAGACGAATGTTAAATGTGTTCATTTACACTGCCGAAGTTTAGTTTCTATGCATTCAGAAACAAAAATACTCATATCCTGACGTAAACCAGAGTAAATATAATTCACAGTTCTCATAGCTCACCGACAACACCCAGAGTCAGAGGCCATAAACTGCTAAGCAGCATCTACAGGTGACCAGCCTGAGCATCCTCCCACTTCAAACACAGCAAAAGGCTTTCATTTTACTGCTGCCAACATACCGTACAGCTTCCTGAAACAGCGGCACATGATGCTGGTTTTTGCTCATCTTTTACCTCCGTATCAGTAGAAGATGGGCATCAACAGCCCACAAAGCTGTACCCACCAGAGGCGATCCAACTCAGGCAGTCATTCTTACAGTGAACTGCCTTTTCAGGCAGCCATCAGATTATAACATTTTAGAGTCAGTATAGCCAAAGGGCTGTTGGATGCTGAACATTAACCCAAAAGCAGAAATTCAAGGTGAAAAGGTCACTTTCTTCAAGCTGTGTGGTCGCTAAATGGCAAGGCCCTCAGAAAGAGGATCCAACTTCTGAGTCACACCATGCACACTGCCTCCAAATTGCCATTCTCATGGCAAGAAGTTTTTCCCCAAGCCTTTCCTGGAAGCCCTCCATGCTAATCTGCACAAATTGAAAGAAATCTTTCCTTTGTTGGAGAATAAAAGTGATTCATTCACTGCATAATTTAAAGGTCTGGAGAATCAGGTGGTGGAGATGGAAAGGCATGTAGAGGTAATTGAGTCTGAAATCATTGATCTGGAGAAAATGGCACCAGAGCATAAATCCATTGCCAACTGTAATCAAATCTTCTGCTCACAGAAGGGGTAGAACAAATGGAAAAACAGGTACAAGCCAACGTTATCTGAGCACTGTGCTTCCCAGCTGAAGACAAGGATGGAAAGGGATGTCTCCCACGGGGAGCTCACTACTGACCCTTACAGGACTTCCAGAGACCCAGAAAAAAGAGGGCATCCAGAAAGGTTTCCTCTGAAATCATGGGATTGATGAAAAGCAAACTGTTGGTGTTCTTTGCAACTAGAGCAGGGCAAACTGTTCACAGTAAATAATATTTTCACTGAAATGTAGTCTCTCTTTTTTTGGACACAAATTTGCACACAAATTGTCAAGAAACATATCATTATCTCTACACAGTTACTGTTGCTATAAATTATTTGACAAGTGTTTTAGGTGGACCTATTTTGGCACATCACTCACTCATGAAACTATTTGCCGGAATGTGGCTTTCAGGATTAGATTTATTAATGAAAAAATTAAAGGTATTCTGATTGGAAGCCCATGTTACAGTTTTATTCCCTGAATAGATGAAAATTACTTTTAGAGTCAGGTTTCCAATTTAAAACATTTGTAATTTCAAATTTAACATTATTTACTTTCCCATTAAAATCTTCAGAGTCTATTAAAAGAAAATGTTTGTCTTAACTATGAACAGCCAGCTTGACAATGTTGGTTAACCATGAACCTGCAGCTTTAGTCCTCCACTGGGTGACTAACAGCAAGCAGAATGTATTAATTTTACAAACAGGCTACGAGAGAGACCATGCAAAATCCTATTTCATTCTATAGGTTTGCCAACTTCGTGGATCTACAGACTGGCTGTCTGGCACAAATGATGTTGACAAAAGCTGCACAAAAAATTACAGATATTCAATAAGGGGAAATGGAATAAAGGCTACTTCTGCCTCCTCAGATGTGACAAATGAGTAACTGAAGAATTGTTGCTTTGTGTGTGATTGCTCCAGCTTATGCCCAGTCATCATTTAACAAATTTACCAGTCAAGATAAATGTATCAGCAAGTAACAGGTAAAAGATTATCAGTGCATCAACCAACTTCTGTATTAAGCACTCTAATAAAAGCATCATAAACTAAGAGCTTTGAACTTGCCTCAAGTTACAAAAGAAGGGGTACACAAGAGCTCCCTTACTGTATTCCCTAGGGCAGACCAAGTATCTAACACTGGGGACTGCTCATCAATAGGATAATCATTTGGGAAACTCTAGTACTGGTTCACCAGATCATGCATATTTTGTTAAACGAACATCTGCCTTACCAAATGGGCTCTCATGTGGTGTCTCCTGACCTAAAAGAGTTACATCTGCACTTTTAATTGGCATAACAGTTCAATTATTTGATCAAATGTCTGGTTGTTGCTTTCATAATCCTCCAACACACTAAATCTGGTGATAACTTTGGCTTTAAAAGAGCCTTCATGGTTGCATCAAAAAGAGTAAAAAGGTTACTTTAAAATGGCCAAATCCCCAATGTCAGATGAAAAGAAGTGAAAATATTTTTATCACATACTTTAAAGTTAGGACTAATCCATAAAATGTGTATACTTGAGGATGAGGGCTTAGTTCTGCTGACCTCCATCTCTCAGGATACAGGAATAAAACAGCCCTTCTTTTTCTTGGCTTTAGGACCTTATTGACAACCTATGAAAGTTAATGGAAAGACTTCAGTGGATTGTTTTGTGGGTTTTTTTAAAAGGCAGACAAGCATTACAACAGAGCTCCCTCTCATTCAAGGATATTCTGATGGGTAGACTATCTCTCTAAACTCCTGCTTGGAGACTCGCCCAAATCAGAGAAAATATAATTCTGCTTCTCAGAAGAGAACAAGTCTGAGGGGCTCCAAGGGCACTGACCCTACAAGCCTTAATAAACGCACTGAACTGCAGGACTGAAAATCACCACAAAGCTAGAAAAAGGCCAACGCATGTGATAGAAAGACAAGAATTTTACTATAAAAGCAGAAGCCTATGAAACAGGTGAGTGGAAGAAGTAGACTGCAAGTACAAATAACACGCAGTAAAAGTTTGCTAGAAAAATAACACCATTTTGTTAGGGAAAGTATGTAGCATCATCAAAGACAGAAGACAAGCAAGAAAATGGAAGAAAGCAAGCCTTTGGTGAGCCTTTTACATGTTACAGTCTCATAACAGCACTGCAAACTACCATTAAGTCAATGGATTGTGTACTAGCAACTATCAGTCAGATCTATGATGTTCTGTAATACCTTACAGGTGGGGAACACGAAGCACACAGCACATACCCACCACGGGAGGGGCGTTGGACTAGATGATCTTTAAAGGTCTCTTCCAACCCAAACCATTCTATGATTCTATGATTTAAGTTAAAAAAATATATATGTTGGTTTGTAGAACAGGTAGCATGGTTTAGGTGGCAAGACTGCCCTGGACAGCTGTGCCTGCCAAGGTGTTAGGCAAGGCATTTAAACTTTTGCAACTACATATACTTTCCCACCTTTCACCTGACTTCTTTATTTGGATAACAGGCTGTAAGAGGCAGGGCTCTCTCACATACCTTCTGAACAAAAGGTAGCTCAAGGGAAACTCACTATATTACTCTGATACTACTATTAAAAAATGTCACTGCACATGGCCAAAATGTAGGGGAGGATGATTATGAAGAGACAGCAGTGGAAGCCTCTGCTCTAGGAACAACAAAATGTATTTCAAAAAAGAGCAGCCTCATCATGCTATCAAGTCTGCATATATAACATAGTTCAACCACATCAGTATGTGGTACAACTGCGTACGTGTATGTGGTACAAGTGTGGTGTAACTGTGTACAGGCAAATAAAAGCATATGTGAAATTGCAGAACGGATGACACCTTGGATTATCACTCAGGCTGCCACTAGGAAGACGCCAATTACATCTGTTTCATATATTCTTATCACATAAAATTCCATTCTTGCATGGTAGTAGCTAATTTAGTGCCTATCTTCATGGTAGCATAGTTACAGTTATTTTTTCTATTCACTGATTTGCATATTTCATTGTTGAATTTCATCCTCCATTTTATCATGCAGTGTTTTCTGCCATAAGATCTTCTGAACCTTTTGGTGGTCTGTCTTTGTTTCAGCTGTTCAGACTGATTCTTTACCATCAGCATACTCCACCTCAATCCTCACACCACCTTTTCAAAATTGTTTCTGAAGATACTGAACGCAGGTCTCAGCGTGGATCCCTGTGGGATGTCACCGGGATTTCTCCATTCTAAAAAAAGGCCATTTATTCCTATCCTTTAACTTCTAACTTTTAATTCGTGTCTCAAAGAATCTTCACTCTCATCCTGTGAGAGACTAGTATCTAAAAAATATTTGTTGAAATCTGTCTCCAAAAGGTCTTTAAACTAAAATACACACATATTGACCTGATCATCCTCATCCATATGTTTATTGTCTTCACAGAATAACTCAGAAGATTCATCATGCATTAATTTCTTTTACAAAAAAAAAGAGTTCAACTCTTCCCCAATATCATGTCTTTCCTCTTTATTATCATTTCTATTAATTTCCTTCATATGGAAATCGAACATATTGGTCTGTTCCTGCCAAATTCAGCCATGGAGTCCTCTTATAATATTTGGTTATATTGCAATTTTCCATTCCTCTGATTCCAGGACTGCACATCACATAGTTCATAAGTTCTGTGTTTTAGTTCCCTCAAAGCTCTCGAGCATCTGCCATATGATCCCATCCTTTGTTTCTTTTTTTTTTTTCCCTAAAACTTCTCCAAACATTTCACAGTCAAAAATGAACCCACAGATACATCATCTGTTCCAGACATAATTATGCAGTGCCTAATTTGTAATAAACAGTCCTTCAATATAGATAATGAAAGTTTTCCATATACTAAAGAGAAAAGAAAAATTATTAACAAAATAGGCAATACTTTCTCACATTAGCTAAGTTTGGGGAAAAAAACAGTCTGAAAAGCTGAAAAAAGTTGAAAAGTCTGAAAAGCAGATCTACATAGGCAGCATTTTTGTCATTTGTGTCGTCATGTTCACCTGAAGAAAGGCCTGTTGGCAGTGTGTCATATGCCTTAATTATGTGGCAGCCAACTTTACTCTTGGACTCCAAATGCTCCCCATGGTTTGTTTCCAGGTAGGTACTTTCTTATGCAGTAGAGTGGCAGGTGACATTTGATTGTAAAAGCAAAACATTCCAGTATCATACTAAAGTTTGAAAAGGCAGCATAGATTTGTCTTACACACCTCTCTGGCTGGATGGCATAAGAATTAAGAAATGACAACCCACCTTTCCACCTCATCATACAGGCAAGATGATTTTACAGGTAAAGTAACCCCTATTTTTTGCATCCTAAAGGAGGAAGGTTTGTGCAAAGGTCCATATACCTCTAAGAGTAAAAGCTCTTTTATGAGACAATATGATACATGCCAGGAGTTTGCTATGAGCTCTTCTTATTATGTTTACCAAACCTCTCCCTTTTTTAATTTTTTTTTTAACAAAGAAAAAAATCTGGAACCAATCTATTTTATTTCACAGCTCTGAATACTCTACTAAAGCGTACATGAAATAAACTATTTGCAGTAGTCCTTGTTGAGAAACCATGCTTTTTCTTAAGGTTAGACAGTCAGAGTTGACAGAAAATGAATATTCTTCTAAACACGTTACTGTAACTCAGAAGACAGACTCTTAGTCTTAATAACAGCAACAATGATAATAAACAATAGTGTTGTTAGTAATAGAATATATTTCTAAATGTCAGTAATGGTATTTTTAAACAAAAAAGGCTAGCAATGTACTGTAAATGTGTGCTATGAGGAACATTAGCATGTAGCTGCCAGACAACCTCAATGAAGGATTTCATTGTTGAATTATGAAATCGCTGTGTTTGATATTACTATACACATACACTCCAGATCTGATGCAGATCACAGTCAAGAAGGATTCCAAGCAGCCTCAGAGGTCATCATTAACCCTCTGCCAAGCAGAGTTTATAGATAATTGTTAAATAAATCTATAGATTATACCTAGTTCTAGAACAGTTTCTACAGTGTTATTTGCTCATTGTGATGAAAGCATGGTTAAGGTAGAACAGAAAACATTTTTTTCTATTTTTCTCTAGACTACATAGATACGTAAGGACACACCCATGTACCATTTTCAAATGGCTGAGCACAAAATGTCATTTACAGATTCTTCCTTTCAGACACATCTGTTCTGCACCTGTTTTCTTAATGTTTGTTTCTATAGGTCGTCTCTCGATATTCAAAATACTTGCCCTCCCACAGAAACTTTCACTTGGACACATGAAAATGTACAAACAATCCTCCTACCTTTAGCAGGTAAGCTTGGCAGTCACTGACATAATCATACTCCAATCCATCAAAGGTATAATAATGTCGATCTCCATAAATAGTGCATACAGCAGGACAGGGGTAACTAGTGCAATTGAATACCCCTCTCCGACAAACACTGTAACGAAAATTAACAATCAGTATCTTCTCATAGCAGGGTCATTTTCTTTTTATTTTCAAGAAAAAGCTTTATTGGGTTCTTTATTTCAAGTCATACAGAAATTCATGAAAGGAAGAAAATTCTCAGACCTTGAAACACAGAGCTATTCTGTGGATTACTTCTGAAGTTATTGGTGATGCCATGGCAGAAAAGTGTTGAGCATTTTGCCATCAGCGCATATGTACAACAAAAATGCATAAGAAATGAATGCAAAATCTTAAAATTTTTATGGCTTATGCAAATATTTCCATCACTGCCTCCAGTATAGTTAAGACACCATGCCACAACATGCTCATTCATAAAACATCAATATTCTATTTTTTCTTAAGAAATTCTGATACAAATCTGCACATATTCAATGCAAAAGACCTCCAGTTGCTAACTGTAAGATTTCGGGGTATCAGACAAGTATGGAATGAGTTTAAGAAATAAATGCTGATATTTTGTGGGATTACTTTTCCTGTCAGGTACATTCAGTGACTTACATGCATTTGTATGAAGGTAGTACTGACAGACTCTAGCTTTGCTTGTGTAAGTGTATACTGGTCAGTTGATTTGCCAATGAAGTTTTTAACTGATTAAAAGCTGCCATGCCAAACGTTTTTTATTATTATTAAATATATACTTAACTGAAGATAGATATTTTGGCTAGCAAATTATAATGGATGAAAAAGTGTTTTGCATCAACATGAGACAGGTAAGGCTCCTTAAAAAAGATGCTGGGCGCTAGCTCATTTTCCAGTTCTAACGCTTTTTTATTTCCTTTGGGGTTTTTTATTGCTCATCTTCTTCCTATATAGTCGCTCGTGCTGACTGGTAACTCACACTGCAAACAGTCCAGCTCCCAAAGGAGCAGACTATTTTCCACTGTCATACATTTAATTTCTTTTTTTTTCTTCTTGGTTGTTTTTCAAGATATTCTGTTCTCCAAAATGCCAAATGTCTTTTCTTTCAGAGATTAACTGATATGTGTGGAATCAAGCATTTGTTCTTGACTGCTTTTTAATTTGGATGCCTTCTGCTTCCTTTTCAGACCTGAAGAAGCACTCACCCAAAAGTCTGCCTACTCTTCCAAGTCTGTTAGTGAGCCTAATAAAAGATATAACCTGTAACTGACTATAAACAAGCATATACATTTTTGATTTTCAATGTACTCAACATGTTTTCTGTATCAGTTTCACTTTGTGGCTAGACCCAGATGATTTGGAAGTATGCAAATTGCATGTCACTCACCAGGTGTAACATGGTGTAGCTATCACTTCTCCTGACAGGAATTCCCTGTCTTTCCAGGTGCATGGACAACTGTCAGGAATATAACATTTCCCTCTATGCTCAGCCATCCTTCAAAATAAAAGAATTATTAAGATGAAAGCATAAATTCACAAGTAGATCGACATAACTGAATGTGTAGTGTATTGTCTAAACCCCGCCAGGGGCAACCAGTCTTCCATCCAGCCAAGGACAATTGTTTCAGCAACAAAAGCTGTCTGTATCAAATGATCTCCACTGTGCACAGCTGGAGACCTCGCAAAGCTCACAGCTGTGGCTCTCCTTCTACCTCGAAAGGGGTATGCTGGTGTGGGGCAGCAGCTCCTATCCAAGAGGGCAGGTAGTGTAGGTATTCCTTCCTGCAACTGCTGAGCATCTGTGTGTTATGCACGCTGCTGAGGCTGCAGCCAGGCTGCCCTTCCCTCCCTGCTGCTCCCTCGTCCTCCTGTCCCAGGGATGCAGCCGGACTGATGTGCCCGCTCCACTGCGCAGAGCAGCAACCGTTCTGTTCTGAGGACAGGATAGTGAGCTGGGCTATGGCAGCTGTTGCAGAGTTAGCAGGACAAAAGAAACACAGTTTACGAAGTAGTAGTCTAGGTGAGACAATTACTTGGGCAGTAATCAGGAACACAGATGGTTTACATTACGATTTTTTTTCATGTTTGCTTCTACACTCAGATAAACTATTCTGTGCAAGTAGTGGGAGTCATCTCCTGTCCAGAGGGTCCCAAATACCAGCCAATCAGACTGGCAGCAAGCTGGATATCTCATGGGATAGTGGAATCATGGTCTCAGGATGGAGAAACTGTGGGACTCCAACTGAGGAAGCATTGTTCCATGGAGCCTCACACCAGTAGGAAGAAGAAGAGGGCTCTCAGAGACAAAAGAAAGAGTTGACCTTTTAACTGTGACTGTATATCTGCAAAAATTTATAGAACAATAGCTTCAAAATTAGAGGTGTGATACCACTGGAATTTAAAAAGCAAAAAAATATGCAGAGTTAAACTGTGAAAAATATGTATATGGCTTGTGCTCCAGCTTGTTCTGCCAAAGCTTACCCAGGGGGACAAATGCAGCCACTTGCACAGGGTGGTGAAGGGACACAGGAGAAGTTCATGGCAAGGTTTGCACAAGAGATCCCGCAGTTCACACCCGCTGCTGGTAATCCAGGGACAGGAGATTTGCAGTCATAGTAGATTTTTCCTTCAGGGCATACGTGAACTTCAAATGCAAAATGCAGGTTAAATGAGATCAACTGCCCTTTTACACTGAAGGTTTTCTATTTGTTTTTGTTTACTATCTATTCATTTTAATGCACAGTTATCCTACATTACAGTACACGTAAGAATACAACCTGAATAAAAGTCTATAACTTCATTTGTATTACAGAGATATAAAACTAATATATGTTTTAATGTAAAAAAAAGACCAAAACTTAATATTAAGCATTTGGATCTATGCACCCTGGATCTGATACACAGCCCATTCTTAAAGATGGAGCAATTATGCCTTAGGTAGACAGAATCTTTAGAAGTGGCATAATTTTCAGTGTACTGAAATCCCTTCTAAATCCATTAGAAATTCATTAAAAATTTACTTTCTAGAAATCAAGATCTTAAGGCTTCCTAAGCATGGCTAGTGAGCCTAATTTTATGTATTCCCGCGAGAACATATTGACCTACACCTTACGTGTAATTATTTATTTTTTTAATTTCCCAAGTGACTTAGTAGTACAACATGTGCTACAGAAAAAGGAAAAAGAAAAAAACAAGACAACTTGTGTTCCTAACATTCTATTTTAAATATGCCATGATGTTAACTATCTCATAAAGAAAATACACGAGGAGAAAACCAAATGACTATTCAATGTCAAAAACTTTGTCTGTGTAGCTGTAATATGAGAAAAGACTCTAAATTACCTGTATTTTCTGTAGTTGCTTCAATACATTTCACTGTTCCATTCAAACACTGACTGGAAAAGAATAGCAAACCCATCTTTATTCAACGGGAAAATGTTTTGTAGCCACCATGCTAAAAAAGATAAAAAACTTAACCCAATTTAAAGAACAGAAATCAGGAGGAGAAGGATTAAAATCCGAAAGCATGAGTTCTGACTAACATTTTGTTGGTGTTTTCTAACCGCTATTCTGTAATGAGGGCCCAAACTCACAAAGGTGTTTATGTACTATTTAATTGCCTAACTTTCACTGAAATAAAAAAGCAGCTGGGTATGTCAGCCTCTGTGGGAACGTAGGGCCAGGTGATTCAGGATGCCAGCAGTGTAACACAAAACCTTATCCACCTTGGTGAATATGGAACAATACAGTATGCAAATTTCCTGTTGCACAGACGTTAGGATACACAGCTTGATTCTTTTTATGATAAAATACAGAATTGCAGAAAAACACACTTGACAATAAACCTAGCCCTCATTTTTTCCTTTTCCTTAAAAAAAAATTGTGAAAAAAACAAAGCATTGCAGAGGCATAACAATGGCAGAAAAACGAAGCCCCTACTCTCACCTCTTGAACTACATGATTACCAAGCTTCAGTTATAACAACTATAATATATAAGACCTCAGCAAGAATCAACCTTGGCAGTCAAGTCACAGACGTGATTTTAAATCAGCAGGTTGAGAGCATTTCTTGTAAAATGAACAAGTTTGACCAGGAAACCTGTGAGGTTTCCCCACTTGTTTCAGTGAGGTCAGGATTCCATCATGAATTAATAATACAAAATGACACAAATATAACTCCTTGCAAGCCTTCGTTTGAAAGACTTTCCAAAATAGAATCACCTTGTTTATTCTTCCAAAACCAGCCTCATATTGCTATCATAATGCCCCCAGGTCTAAGAACAGGATTGCAACCTTAAAACACACAATGTGTGTGTTTTGAGATACTCTTTAGTCCCTGGCTTACAGAATTTTCCAGGTATCTTCTTGTTAAAATAAGCAGGTACATAATCCAATTTATATTAGGCTCCCTTTTACTAAGTGTGTAACAAAAATAAAATCTTGATACAATAGACCTTCATTCTATGTGAAAAAATTCTCAAGGCTCTTGAGTAGCATCCAGACTGTGATACATGAAAGATCTCTTAGTGCTCAAACCTACCAGGAGCCTGTTGGCGTAGGGAGGATTTCTCCAGGCTGGAGGGCTTTGCCCTTGTAATGGCAATGACAGGCAGATCTGTTAAAAGAATATTTAAGCATGTAGATACAAAAGCAAGATGAAATGGGATTTAAGGGCAATCCATTTATCAAGCTGTTATGGTAAGCAAGCCTTATAATTCATTAACTCAATCTTTATATTTACAATATACTTCTAAAGGCAAAAACTAAAGGATGACACTCTGACTGTATTGAAGTCAGTGGCAAAACTCCTCGTAATATCAACAAAGCCAGGATTTTCCTCAATCTCTGTATTACTTATTTGCCATTTCTATGCATTGGTCTTACAGAAAGGAGCTTTTCTTCCCATGGGAAGTGGGGAGTAGAATGGCAACATGTGGTTCCCATTCAAAGTACTGTCAAAATCATGGGACAGAGGAATTATCATAGCAAAATCCATTAACGCTGTCTGTGGTAACAGCCAGATGGGATAGAAGTAGCAACAGAATTCCCTAGAAACCATGCAAAAATATGGGAATACCAAGTTACCTCACACTCTTTAATAGTTTGAAACAGTCTTTATCCCTACAGTATGAACTTTACTGATCTTTCCAAAATACATGTCACAATGAACAGCAATAACTCTGTACAATCTTGAAATTTATATAAATACTCATTCCAGTTTTTAATTCAGTACCTGAACTCTGTAACTCCCCATGGTCGTAAGCTGTAAAATTTTGGTACACAATGTACAAAAACTATTTCCTTTCATTGACCATTTCCTTCCATTGAACTGAAGGAGTTTGCATTGTGAGACAGAAAAAAGACAATCCTAGCCACTCTCTCCATACTATCCCTGACTTTATGGATTGCTACAACGTAATATCCTTCTCATTTTTTCTTAAGTGTAAAAAAAAAAGTTTTCATGTGAAAATGCTTTCCCGTGAATTAAAAAAGTTTCATCACCCTTCCCTAAAGCAGTATGACATATCTTCTCTGAAGTGCAGTAGATGGCTGTACACACAGTAGCAGATGAGGCCCCGCTATTGATTAGTACAAAAGAATATGAAATCTTCACATATTGCTTGCTATCCTGTTTAGGCAGTCTACATCTTGAGGGAAACAGCAGAAAAACTGCTTTAAATCTTGATGGAAAGAGGAAAATGTGCCTATGCATTTATTCTATTTTCTTATGACTTACATTGATACACAAAAGTTGACCGACTCTTCAAAATATTTCCCAGCAGGACAATTACATCCTTCTGCACAGTCATCACCACAGATATTTGCCATAGAAAGTGAAGCACAGGAGTGTTTACAAAAAGAAGAGCACTGATGATAAAGCATACCACTGTGACACATCACAGCTGGAGGAGAGAGAGGGGGAGAGAAGGGAGAACAACATACTCTTAACATGGGAAAAATAGAAAACAAAGCAGTATATCATGGGAGTGCAAAACAGCGAAGCAAACTGGTCTCTTGCTGCACTGGGGTGAGTTAAAATGCACGGGGAAAATATGCTATTTTACTGATTATAGAATCATAGAATAGTTTGGGTTGGAAGGGACCTTTAAAGATCATCTAGTCCAATCCCCCTGCCATGGGCAGGGATGTCTTCAACTAGATCAGGTTGCTCAAAGCCCCATCCAACCTGACCTTGAATATTTCCAGGGATGGGGCATCCACCACCTCTCTGGGCAACCTGTGCCAGTGCTTCACCACCCTCAGAGTAAAAAATTTCTTCCTTATAGCTAGTCTAAATCTACCCCCCTTTAGTTTAAAGCCATTCCCCCTTGTCCTGTTGCAACAGGCCCTGCTAAAAAGTTTGCCACCATCTTTTTTATAAGCCCCCTTTAAGTACTGAGAGGCTGCAATAAGGTCTCCCCAAAGCCTTCTCTTCTCTAGGCTGAACAACCCCAACTCTCTCAGCCTTTCTTCATAGGAGAGGTGTTCCATCCCCCTGACCATTTTTGTGACCCTCTTCTGGACCCGCTCCAACAGGTCCGTGTCTTTCTTATGCTGAGGACTCCAGAGCTGGATGCAGTACTCCAGGTGGGGTCTCACCAGAGCAGAGTAGAGGGGCAGAATCACCTCCCTCGACCTGCTG
>NW_008825108.1:2200138-2238987 GCF_000699105.1 Pygoscelis adeliae
CCATGAGGACCAGGACTTGTAAGCGTGAGGCTGCTCCTATCTGTCTATAGAGGGCCTCATCCTCTTGGTCTTCCTGGTCAGGTGGCCTGTAGCAGACCCCCACCGTAATGTCACCTGTCCCTGCCTTCCCTTTAATTCTGACCCATAAACTCTCGGTCAGCTCCTCACCCATCCCGAGACAGAGCTCCATGCACTCCAGCTGGTCATTGGCACAGAGGGTGACACCCCCTCCTTGTGTCCCCTGCCTGTCCTTCCTAAAAAGCCTGTATCCCTCCATCCCAACACTCCAGTCATAAGCACCATCCCACCATGTCTCCGTGATGCCAATAAGGTCGTAGCCCTGCAGGCATGCACACGTCTCTAACTCCTCTTGTTTATTCCCCATGCCACGTGTGTTTGCATAGAGGCATTGAAGCTGGGCCCCTGATGAAGCTGTCTCACTGGCTTGCTACGTGCGTTTGCATAGAGGCATTTAAGTTGGGCCCCCGATGAAGCTGTCTCACTGGCTGGAGTTCCTTTGTGCTGCTCTTCGGGTGCTCTCCTGCTGACCTGTGTTCCTTCTCCAGGCTCTGGGCATCTATTGCTGGCCCTGGCATGAAACTGGTAGGAGTGGGATGGATTGAGGTTCCCCTCCCCCAGCATCTCTTAAGTTTCTTAAGTTAGAAATGTTTAGATTCAGCTGGGTTTGTGTTAGACAATTCCTTGGCTGGAATTGTCTATTTTGTAAGCAGTAGGTGTCTATTCTTTATGTATGTTAAGTATGTGCGTGTGTGGTGGCTGTGTCTATCTAGTAACTCAGGTTTCCAAGAGTGGAAGAATGGTGCAGTTAAGGTTGAGGCATTACTCTATGGTTTAGAAATGCCTTGTTTTAAATCATTGCTATATCCTCCTTGGCAAATCACTGCCCACCCTGCCCTGCCCATCCTGGGGAGCCCCTTCCACCCCAGCTTGCCTTCCCTTAGGGAACAGCCCTGATCCTGCAACTCCCTGTTCTATTGCAGCTCTATTACTTTAGCTTAATAGAGGCTTCCATATGACTTAGGGGTCCAAAGTCAGAAATCTAAATTCTCTCTGTAGCCAACAGAAAGGGACAGGCACTCCCTGTGAGGTAGCTCAGCGTTCCCAACTCAGATGCCTAATATAAAGGCTATTAGCATTCTCCCCTCAGTATGTCATTAGCCCATGGCACCATTCCAGTTTTCAGCAAAAAAGGCCAATCCCTGTATTTTGTGGAGCAAATGATACTTGTAGAATTTTACACATTTCTAAAAGATACTCTGTTCTGCAAACATTACTCACCACAGTAAGAAATATGAGATCTGAAGTCAACGATGATCCCGTGCTTGCCACAGACGTAAGCATAGTGTGCCAAAGCATTACACAAACAGCTGCTTCCGCATTTGCATGCGTCGAAGCGGCATAGCTGGTAGTATAATCCTGGACTGATGTAGGCATGGCAGGGAGCAAAAACTTCTTGATTGATGATATCACAGTGAGATGCATACCCAGCTAAGAGAAGGTGACATTGTTTTAGCCAGATCCATTTTAATATAACAGTTAGTCAAATTAATAGCACAGAATATTAAAACCAAACATAGCCAGTTGTGCAACAAAAATTTGTATACAATGTCTTTCTGCAAAGTTCTGTAGTTTAAAACTGATATTGTAAGCAACTCCCTCAACAATAAAATCCAATTAAGATAAAAATAACTATATAAAAACAGTTATGCCTTCCTCTAGTAGTGCAGGAAACTTAAATGGCAAAATAATATATTTCAAAAGAGTTAGCTAGAAGAGTCCTCCAAAGCTTGGAATATGTTTTTTCCTACTTGATGTTTCATTTAGCTTTGAAATCAGCAATGGCCATATACTTCTTGGCATGTGGACTCAGGAAGCATTACAAACTGGAGCTCAAGGGCATGCAAGTCCCACGCTGGCCATATATCTTCTAGCACCAACAGACCCTCCTCCTACCACTGAAGCATACTACCACCACAGGTGGTGGAGTATCTCAGGAATACCATAGTGTGGACCATATTTAAGCCAACTTTGCTGCTAAAAGAGTGTCCCTATCCTTCATCTTCCCTGTTCATTCCCACATACACACACTGACACAAGGATTTCTGGAGTCCCTCAGTAAACCAGATTCAAGAAGTGAAGTTGACTTGGTTGAAAAGTAACCTGACAAAGTAAGTAAACAAACAAATAATAATTTCTTTTTCAGTTTCATCAGATTAAGATCATCACAGACCTGGAAAAATGCTTGTGCTGGCTCAGCACAGGTGGTAACGTGGGGCAGGACCACTTACTCAGGGACTGCTTTTTCCAGTGATGATTACAGGATCACAGGAAAATTCAGGCTGGAAGGGACCTCAGAAGGTCATGTAGTCCACCCTCCTGCTCTAAGCAGCTTACATTTATGTCAAACTCCACCTTCACTGAGGAAGCACAGAACTGAAGGTGAGGCATGAAGTATCTCGGAGAGCGCTAACTTGGCTGAGATGTACTGATTTAGAAGACAGCCAATGCTGAAGGCATAAAAAGTCTTAGAATGCCCCAGATTCTTAAAGGTTTATGGTTATTCTAGGCTTCCTCCCATGGGCTCTAAATATGGCCAAATCCCACATCCTTAGTGAGGCCTTATGTCTGAACCATTAAAAACATTAGACTAAATTCTGTCAGAATTGGCAACTACTGTCTGCCCATTGTCTTCATTAATTGAAAAGGACAGCAACATGGAAAGGAGGAGACAGTGAAAGTTCAATACAAAACATAGGCACGTTAACCAGCCAAAACTAAATCTTTACTCAGTAATTGGAACAAATCCACGGATCTCAGATTGTTTGCATCAGTTTGTGTCAGACAGCTTTGATGGACGATAAGGAATCTTTTAATGCAACAAGCATGGAAAAGCCAGAGACAGGACTTTTGATCTGAACACTGTCTGGGCAAGACACTGTCTCCTGTACTTTCTTTGTCAACCTACAAACATCCTCTTGACTGGCATAATTTACAGGACTACAGATGGTGTTCTGCCTAGCACTCTGCAGAATTTAGGACTCATGGCCAGTACACCCAGCATTAAATGATCAACTAGCTTGTATTTACAGAGGACTAACTTCATTTTACATGCTAAATGTCTGGAAAGAATGGTCTTTGCCAAAAAAGAAAAAGGAAAGAAAGAGTACACATCTAAAACTGAAGTTGAAATACATGTATGTGCAACTCATTCACAGAGAAAACAAAAAATGTACCATAATAATAAGATACAGGTAATTCCAGGCTCCCATGTGAAAACATACCATTTTGCTGATTAACGTTGCAGGGATCAACCACAGGAATATTGATAGGCACCGAACAAGCTGAGGAAACCTTCCACGCATTGGCATGAAGTTGTGGGGTCCCTTCTATCATCCCTGCTGGAGAACTGAAAAGGCAAAGATCAACACTACAAGCGTCCTGTTGACCTTATGGACTACACGGGTGAGGATGCAAGTACATCAAAAAGCCTTAGATACATAGTAACATTGAACATTCAATGTGTTAAAAGAATTTCCATCTGTGAGGTATAAAACAAGAGAGGGCATGTGAAGCTTTTTTATCAGTATTTTACTCATGCAAAAATATTCTTACACTCAAAGTCTGCCCTCATGCTTAATTCAAGTACTCTGAAATCAGTTGGAGGAGGCATTAATGAGAGGAGAATATGGCCTTTATTTGAGTACATACATTCAGTGTGTTTGACATGTTAGCTAATTTCAGTGTTCTAGAGGGGGGCTGCTTGCATTTGGATGCTGTTTTTCACTAAGTATTTCAGAAGAATTTATTATTGCTAGAAAAGTTTTGTGATATTATAGCTTGAGGAACTTTGGAGGAAATGAAGTAAAAGAATAAGGAAAGTGTGCCCTTCTAATTAAACTATTCCTGTGGCTCAGAATTACATTTTTTTCCATTAAAACTCGATGTGGGAAAAAAAAGTCAAGCAGTAGTAAGTGTTAATCAGGTGAGGATGACACTAGTATTATCATCTGCTCTTTTTTGTCAGTGCTCATGTATTTGCTCTGATGATAAGGAAGCAGCAGGGAGGAAAAAAAGTGCATTCAAGCAATATCATCATCTAATAACTTCTACAAATAACATGGTAGTTTTCTAGAATTACTTAGGTAAACATCTTAGAATGGCTTAGCTAAATTTATGAGTTTCATGTTTTAAAAAGTGACTAACATTTTAATTGAGAGATTTTATATTGGTTAGTTTAATAAAGTATGAGCATGGTAATGAAATGAAATAATCAGATGATTACATTCAACAAAACTTTTCACTTGTAATTAAACACAGTCTAAATGTACAATATGCAACTTACAGAAAATCATCTCTTAAATTCCCATTGTAGGTTCCACATAGTCCTAATGTTCTTCTCTTCCAGCCGACATCAACTTCAACATAGATCCTCTCTCCATCTTTAGCAAACAGTATCTTCAAACCAAAACTAGTTTTCAGTTGAACAAAGAAAGAAGATATATTCTGAATTTCAATAGCCCCTGCACATAGCAATAGAAAAAGAAAAACAAAGCCACTGAAATCCAACTTCCAGGTTGTATTGGTTTAGCCCTTAAACAAAATAGATTTTTAAAACTCAGAAATAAAATGAGAAACTATGCACAACTTCACCTGCAGCCAAATAACCTTACCTGTTCTCCATCTGAACTTATGAGACTACATATCTTCTTCATTAGCAACACGAATCAGGAATTGCAACTATTGTTGACAATAAAAAATCTCTCACCTTCCTGTACCTGTGAGTTATCCAGAAACCACTTTCGCATTTCTTTTTTTTTTTAGAAGAAAGCAATGCAACAGCATGCCTCAGGCAATGAGAAGAGAAGACAAGAAACCACTTGTTTCTTAGTCTCCAGGGATGTTATAAGATTAATTAGCAGATGTCTGTAAAGTGTATTGCAATCTTTAGATAGAAGGTTCTCTCTTACTACTATTGATACGACATCAGTATAGCTCCTTCCTTAGGCTGTATGTGAACTAAGGCCCTATCAAATTCCCAGCTTTCTTTCCCAGCAAATCCATTATGTGAGGAAATGGAAATTTCACAGTCACAGCATTAATTTGCTACACATTGTTGGGCTACTTGCAGCTGCAGGCTTAAAGCAGTTCTACCTTCACAAGCAGCCTCCACGCATGCACATACACACACTTAGGTGCATAAACTGAGAAGAGGCAGATAAAATGCTTATGTGAGCTTAAAGATGTTCTTAGCTGATAAGACTTACTAGATACACCCAATTATCAAGAATGTGACACAAAATATTTGTCATAGATTATATTTGTTGCAAACTATGGAAAGAGACAAAGTGAATAGGGACTGATTCAAAAGACATAAAATGAAATTATCAATGAAATTATGAAGCAGAACTGTCAACATAACTGAAAGTATAACTAAGCTATGAAACCTGTTGCCATAGGAAGCTGTGATTGCCAGAAGCAGAACTGTGACTGGATAAATTCAGTGAAGAAAAGACATAGCTGTAACCACCAGCACAGAACTCCCTAAATTCTGTTTTGCCGGAGGCTGGGAAAGGAAAGGGAAACTCCCACTTTACTCTTTCAGAAAGAGACTAAAAATTCAGTAAGAATTTACTACTGATCACTGTAAGGTACGAAATTTAGCAATATGATTTCCACCTTCAGTGCTTAATTTTATAACATCCTTTTAAGGATGATTTATTTTACTATCCTTTCCAAAAAGGTGAAGTAACCTGCCTGAAATAACAACATAAGTCAGCGCTGAAAGCAGCGTAGATCCCACAGAGTACGTGGATTTTCTTCCATGCCATTTATTACAAAAAGCTTTAATCAAGCTAAACCTTAACATCAGCATCAAGATGATTTCCAACCTCTTTTCACCTCCCTTCTTTTTCTTACCTCCCCCCCCTAAACACAAACAAAATAAGTGGAATCTCTAGGTACTCTGCAAAATAAGAAATGCAAAGAAATGAGGGCATAATGGAGGACTCTATTTCACAGGCTGAAAAAAGTACATTTCTAGAACCATTACTAAGGGTATAAGAAGTAAGTGATTGTACATTTCATAAGTTATGTTTGAAGAAATTCCTTTTTCATAGACAGATATTATTATAAAAGCTTTGGAGCATATAAAAGAAAGAATGTGAACCCTGGTAAAATTCTACTCCATGCTCTTCTTACCATTAAGGTGTAAAACTTGGTTAGGGCCAGTTTGGACTTGACCATATCTCGTGAGTGTTACTTGTTTGCTCACATCATCTTCAAGAACTAGTGTTATAGACTCAATGCAGGCATGGTCAAAGTTCTAAGTAAAAACAAGTTTCACCATCAGAAACAGGCAAAGAAAGACATTAATATCACCGTGGAAAGCAAAACCAAACAAACAGGGGGAAAAACAGTTGTATAGAAAGGAAATACCAGAACTGTCATCAGGTAAATCAGTTGTAAACTATCACTCAAAGCATCAAACAGAGCACCCAAAATTGTATGTAGAACAAAATAAAACATTTCATATGCATATAAGAGCAAGGAGAATGCATTTTAGCTATTATGACAGTCTAGTAGTAAGTGGGCAGAGGTCCCCAAGTACTGGTACTGGGGTTCAAAAGGCCATACTTGCATGGCCACCCTGGGTACTCCTCATTGCTGGGTTAACCAGTGTTTGAGCAAGAGTCTGACCCTGTCTACATCAAGCTGGTACGACCAGAGCCCAAATGCAGCAATGCAGGAGAAAGAAACTATTATGCACATGAAGATGCTTCTTGCCTTCAAACATAGTCATGATCTCTGACTGCAGACCAAAAGGATATAATTTCTCCAGAATTATACTACAATAATTTATAAATATCTGACTATCAAAAAATGGTGACTTATAAACTAACTCACACCCATCATTTTAGAGTGCTATCCAGGCAGAATTTATGAACCTAAGTACAGGATAAAAAGTGACACATAACCAGCTTAAACCAAGCATCTTATGCTCCCTGGGTCCCCTATGTTTTCACCCAGAAACTTTCCAAGGTGCCTAGAGTTGTGCTAAGGGTCATTTCCAGTAGCATCCTTATCTCTCAGTGGCTACCTAACCAACCATTTCATGCTTGAGGCCACCTGAAATGCAGAAACACCTATAGTCTCAACACCTATGCAGGAGAAGGAGGTGCTTACAAAAAAAGCAGAGGCACAAGTTCATAGTCTAGCTTTTGAAGGGACATGAGAGACAGTCCCATAGTAGGGCAGCTTCAGTGCATCACTCCATGCTGATGACTTCAGGCATCCCAGCCCTCTGCACACGGGCAGCTGTGAGTCACTGTCTCAGAGCCCCTTCTCCTGAGAGCCTAGGTGACTAATAACATCATTAAATCCAGTCTCGCAGGTAAGTACTTTTTATAAGCACCTCTATTCATAAAGCCTGTTGTTGGATACCTGCCAAAATACTTTCAAACAAATATGTGTGGTGGCTAGTCTCTTCAATAGTTTTCTAAAAGGCATTGTTCTAACAAATTAAATATGCTAAAATATTTAAGTCACAAAAATATGACTTACCTGTCCACAAGGTGCTTTCTGTAGAGTGATTGTGAATTTGTTTTTCCCAGTGCCTTTTACCAAAATGTACTGGCAGATCCCAAGAAAGGTAAAATGACGTCCATCAAATGTTGTGAAATGAGAGCTACCTGTGACGGAGCACTCAGCTTGAGAGAAAAAGGATAAACAAGAATGTTCACTTGCATAAGAATGTACCATTGTTCTGTAAATGATGGAAGAGAGATAAATAAGAAACTTTCTCCTTATTTCTAAGCACATAATCCAGGCTAACTTTAATCTGTCTAGCTATTACGGCATTTGGAAATAAAATATGTTATATACACCTATTTCCATCAGATACCATCTCATATTACACACACCGATGTGCAGCATCTTTTGGTTCTAACTAGATGAGATGCCTTTGAGTCACAAGTTCTCTAGAATGCAAAAGAGTTTTCTCTTCATTACAACTCTGAAGTTTCCTAGAATCTTCTTCCTCATCATCTTTTGGCATAACTGAAAGAGGACAAGCTTCTTTCTCCTTCCTTCTAGGGTACTATGGCACTGCTTGCTGCCGCAGGTATGAAGAGGCTGCAGGTGTCTGTCTTCAGGGCGCATCTATATTCATTTTTCAGTTCAGATCAGGAATGCACTGTTGAAACAAGTCTCCAGCGCATCCCCACTTACTGCACTTTCATTCACACCATGGGGCAGTGTCAGAACACATGAATTAGATTCATTTTGGCTGCAACTGCAGCAGGAGGTGCTCTGTGGGAGCACATCTAACTTGCTCCCGCTACTAACAGGCATTCAGTCCCTAGGACCAGACTAGAGTAGTCATAATTACCCCCCCACATGCACACACAACACACACACAAGACATATGGAGTGGTTCTCAGTATCAACTATTTTATACTACAGATCCACCCTGTCAAGCCTTGCTTAGTAGCTGTTAAGTCATTTATTACCTCATTCAGAGGCGGCTCCTTAATTTGTAAAAAATTCTCTCTTTCACAAGTTTCATAGTATAATCTTGTCTAAGATACAGAACTGTCACGGGAGTTTCACTACCCGACTACTGCATGTTCCTCTGAGTAACTCATTACAGAGACATGTAATCTTTAAAGATAAGGATCATTATCCCAACATGAACTGCTGTTACAAGGGAGAAAATACAGCACACTGAGCATCAGAATTATGTTTTTCTTATTATTTGCATTACAGTTGCACCTAGAAGTGAGGAGATCCTTATACCTGGCCTAGGTGCTGCACAGGCAGTAGAAATAAGCCACCTGCCATAACGAACATAGAGCGTAAACAGGAGATAGAAAACAAGATGTGGATGTAACACACTGAGTTAGGGAAGCAAATGGGAAAAGGTAAGATGAGTATGGTCAGGCAGTTAACAGCTTCACCCCAGCTGGCCCACTGCTACTCTCAACATCCATCTGCTTAATCTTTCTTCTTAAATTAGCATCCCAAGCCCTTGGATCACATTTGGTTCTGTTGTCTTCTGAAAAGTTTATCCCTTATGTTCACTGAGGAGAGAAAAGAATAATGAAATACAGATACCTGGGCAATCATGATCAGTGCAGTTCCAAATGCCACCAATACAAATACTAAAAAGAAAAATCACAAAACACAGAAAGTCAGTGTTCTGATCTTTAGCAAAAAGAGCAGCTTTGAGCTACTTAATATGTCTTGAATTCACCCTTTCCATAGAATAGCCTGCATATTTTAGTGATACACAGGGCCCAGCCTGTAAAACATAGATACTAACTATTCTTTAATATGTAGGTGTGACTATGATGTTAAACTAACTATGGGCAGCAGGCACAGAGAGAGGAAACACAGATGTGAGGCCTTCACATACCAGTTGCTACATTCTTGTTCAATTTTTGAGCCTACAGGGAAGGCAGTTCCATGATAAATACAAGGGCAATTCGACACAGAGATACAAGTTCCATTTTCCATAATGAGACCTATTGGGAGGAAAGTTAATAAATGAGATAAAAACCAAATTAACAAACTCCGGATCACTGCTTTCCCCCCACCTGACTCAAACATTCAAATCTGCCAGAAGGTGATCTCACCAGTCTTAACCAGGGACCAGCAAAAAAAGTCGCCCAGCGAGTGCAGAGAGCTCAGAGTGATGAAGAGTGAAGCTCTCTCAAAGCCGTTGTCACTCTGAATAGTTGCTTTATGAAAAATGTCTGTCTTAAGCATGTAAAACTATACAGACTCAAAAATGAAAAGATTCTGAGATCACATAATCTTTAGTCCTTCTAGAACAGGACTGTTCATAGTCCAAGCCCTAATTTTTATTGAGTACAGGTCTCAGGAAGTTTGTTTTCCTGTACAGAGCATAAGACACATTCTGTTTAAACAAAACCTCAATAGATTTTGGAATATTTCAAAGAAAGTGGATTAAATCTATGCAATATCTTATTGTAGCAAGCATTAGTGATGGCTCCAGATTTTAACTGATATTTCATTCTGAGCCACCTTTGTATTCTAGAGAAATGTTTAGAACACAATAAAAGGAAAAATCACAGTGAGAATAACAACAGCTAGAGCAGAATTTACAATATTCATATTTTTAGGCTTTAACTTTAAGCACAGTCTATTTAGACAACTATTATGATGTTGGATATTAGCTTTACACATATTTTTTCACATAAAATTGACAGTACTTACCATCTGGACAGTAACAGCCATCTAAGCAGTGTAGGTTGCTGCCAAGACAATCTTTTTCAAATGTGCAGGTTGGTGGACAACAGCTGATACAGTCACGGTGTACAAAGCTGTCTTCACACTTCTCAGCTAGAAAAAATACATGGTACATTGAACATTAGTGCAATTTCTCTTTCCATACTGGAGAACCCCTCTCTCTCAAATAAACAGTTGTGCAGCACTTCTGGTATAGGTAATTATTCAGATCAGGTACAACGGATTGTTTGGAGAGGTTTTAACTGAAGAGCTGTGGTGAATCTCTCATCAGTATTTAAGTCTGTCTTTACCAAATTCTTACATCACCCCTCCAAAAGAAGTTATAGTTTCTGTGACAGGGGAACATGTGCTCATATCTCAGCTAGTTCAAAGTCTTGTGCATGAGACTGAACCGCGATTGATGGGTGGTGGTGATAACTCGAAGGACCTGGATTAACTGTATTAATTCTGTTATAGGGCCAGTAGAGGCTGAAAGGCCATCTGGGAATAGGGGCAACATCAGGTCTCCACAGATGTTTGTTCTTTGTCCTAGAATATGATCAGCACACATGATGTTTCAAGCAATCTGAGGAAACATGAATTTTGTATGGATCTAGATCAGATCACAATGGAATTAAAATATTCCTCTAGCAAGTCATTGACTTCATTGTTTGCCAGCAATAGGGAAGCTGGCTGATCTACTTCAGTATTGGGTTTGAGTCCTATAGTGACAAATGTTGTCAAGATGGAATTATTTGAAATGAATATATGGGTATCTCAAAGGTCAGATAGTATGCTTTATTAAAGAGTCTTACTACAGGCAGGAAAGTCATCCCTCCAGTCCCGCACCGGGGACCCAGCATGAGAGCATGCTCTAGCGTACTCTGTCACCGCCCTGCAGTATGTTTCATCATCATCCACTCTGAAATGATAAAACAAGAGTGTAATCAAGGAACTCAAATCCCATCTACAAATCTTTGCCACGGGACACTGCACAGGATACTTCACACATAGCTGACACCACTCAGTCGTAACAGCACACAGTGAAAATACTATGAAAAGGAACGAGCTATACTGAATACACTGTTGTGTTTTTATCATTTGATCTCACAAAAAGTTATTTCAGTTTAATGCTACCACAGTGAACAAAACTACTCATTTATTACAAAAAAGATAAATGCTGCTTATGCTGAAAGAGAAACATGACCTTGTCTTGAAGACAATAGACAACTCAACAGTCTCAAGATCCACGTCTCAAGCCCTCTCCTTCCTGCATGATGTGGAAACTCCAACCTACACTGATATTGGACATTCTGGTCCAAGTAGCAAGTTCAAGTTTCCAGTTGCCTCGAACTTAGGCGAGAAGAACCCTGTTGGTGGACTCCTGACCTTGTGCTGAAGTGCTCGGTGCCAGAAGCGTTATCCACTGAATACTGTAGACAGGCTTAGGGATTTACAGCGTGACCTTGGGCAAAGACATTATCTCTGCCTTAGTCTATACAGAAGGAGCTGTACAGTGCACTTTTGCCAGGATCAAGTAAAGAGACATTCATCAGTGTTTAGGTAAGCTCAAATTTTATTCAGATGTGAGTGACATAAGGCAAGATACCACCAACCCTTTGTTACTGTGAAAGTCCAACAACTCCCATCACTCACTGTGGAGGACTTGATGCCAAAATGAACTAGTCATAACATGACATTTCTATTATAAGCATGACTGTGACAGATCAGCTGAGTTTGTCTTTCAGCACACAAGATCATGCTTCCAAATTTAATGGTCTTAAGAATATATTATATTGTGTTTGTATTCTGCTTTCAACACATCTGTTATCAAATCAAACACCACTATACTCTTTGTTACAGTGATCAGAGTCTCTCCAGCTCTCCTTATCTAATCCAATTAAATGGGTCTTAATAGAAAGAATACTTGGCGTATACTGTGGCTTCACAAAAAACTTCATAAACTAACACTAAGCCACAAGAAGAGAGGTCTCTTTTATAAACAAAATAAGCCTAAATTAATGAGGTTCTGAGACACAGAAACTTCCTTCAAGGTTTTTAATATTCACACAATTCACATCAACACACATATGCATGCTGACAAAAATCAAATCCGCCTTAACACCGTGACACTGATTCAATATCACATTTGAAAATTTGCTTTTCATTATTCTTCTTTGGCTAAGAAAAAGCCACAATAAACTCCTGACTTACAAAGAGACCATACAGAGGCAACTCACCTCTTCCCTGAGCAAAATCAATGTACAGATCATAAACTTCAGGAAGCACACTTTGGAGATTTGCCTACAAACACAAATTCTTCCATCTTGACTTTATGGTAAAGCAGAAAACTAAGAATTCATCAGAAATGAACTAACAAGTTGCACTGAATTATATTGAGTGATTCTTACTTTTAGTTTTGTGATCCTTTCTGTATGTTTTTGATTAAATTGATGATACTCTGAGAAGGCCATAATAGTATCTGGTAAAAATCCTGCTATTTATGACAATTACTTCTTAATTTCAAAAACCTACTAAAAAGGAAGTGGTACACTGCTCAGTCATCTATTCAATTACACTCTGGAGCACCAGTTTAACTTGAATGACAAGAACTAAACAGGACTCTGGAGAGCTAAGGGGAAAATACCAGGTTGCATATAATGCCAGCAGCTGAGGGGGTGTAACTCGCACCCAAACCAATGAGAATTGAATTTCTTTTGACAACTCTGAATTTACATAAATAAAGCAATTTTGAAAAATTCTATTAATTTGAACCATAGTGATTGCTCATAAAAACAGTCCAACTGTGTCAGACAAATGGTCCAACTCCTCCAGTATCATTGATATTTCCCCCTAGTATCATCTCCATGTATTTTTGATTCAGGACCTCCATATACAGGTTTCAGGCGTTTTGTGATTAGCAGCTCCTCTTTTGTCATTAGTGATTCTCCATGGATTTTCTCTTCCATGTATGTGTCTAGTATTTCCTTGAATCCATGTAAACCTTTAGCAATAAAAATATCCCTTGGCAGGCTGGTTCCGTGCCCTTTGTTACCACACTAAATCACCCACTGAGAAACCCCTTCTCTTTTGATTTGAACTTAAAATCATAGAATCATAGAACAGTTTGGGTTGGAAGAGACCTTTAAAGGTCATCTAGTCCAACCCCCCTGCCATGGGCAGGGACATCTTCAACTAGATCAGGTTGCTCAGAGCCCCGTCCAGCCTGACCTTGAATGTTTCCAGGGATGGGGCATCCACCACCTCTCTGGGCAACCTGTGCCAGTGCTTCACCACCCTCAGCATAAAAAATTTCTTCCTTATATCTAGTCTATATCTAACCCCCTTTAGTTTAAAGTCATTCCCCCTTGTTCTGTCGCAGCTTGGTTCCTCCTAACTTCCCTCAATGCTGCTCAGTTCTGGTCTCAAATGAAACAGTGAGCATTCATTTCAGGCGTCAAAACTAAATATACAAGAACTCCAGTCTTACCTGCAAAGATCATTCATACAGCTAGAAATATAAGAATATGGATCTATGCTTTCATGACAGCTGAGAAAAGGAAACTGTAGGAATATTTGGCACTTGAAGAATATGTCCTGCACATTAAAGAGAATCAGTAAACAACAGTTAGCAAATACTTTCTGAACAAGCATAATCCTTTTTAGCTTTGTTTCCCTAATCTAGGGTCCTTTATATCCCCATTAAAATTTGAGAATCTTACAGTCTCAATTTATTATTATGTCTCCTTTATTATTCTTTCTAAAATTTGTCCTCTCTGCCTAGGCTGGCTTGATTGCATGCTGCTCCTAAACCAGCTGGGATGAAAAAACAAAAGCATTTTGTGTCAATGCAGGAGCTAAGCATGTTACTTCTGCAGTATTTCACAATTTCCAATATAATGCGGTGTAAGATGCCAGGACTGGAAACTGAACCCTAGTTTAATGCAGCAATGAAGAGCTCTGCCAGCAGACCTGTGCCACTTGGCACATCCTATCTGAGCCTTTGTACTTTTAAGCTAAACTTCTGAAGATCTTCAGACATTGCCTAGCAGCAGTTCTGATCTGAATCTTCCCTTTCTCAAAGCCTCAATGCATTTAAGGCTTTTTACAACATCGTGTATATTGCTAGATTCTTGTACTATCACCAGGCAGTGAAGATTAAGAATATACACACACACACACACATATATATATATTAAAAAACCACGATTAATTTACCTCAGTGGATTCTGCATCAGCTGAGCAAGGACTGGAAAAATCTGAGGCAGCAGGTACACAAGCTACGTCATCTGAGGTTTGCACAGCCCAGCTATTTGCAAATTCAGCAATGTCTTCTGTATGTTCACCGACTGCATGAAAACATTGGAAGAGCATCCAGGAAAAAAAAATTGCCAACAGAAACGCAAAAGACAGCTTGGAAATTTCTGGTAGTTTTTCAATGTGCTCATTACGTCAGTTACAGATATGTTCAGAGTACGGGTGGTGTAGAAGAATGTTATTTTTCTTTTTTAATTGCAGGTAGTATTTTATACTACATTTACATGAAAAGATTAAAAGTATATGACAAGGTTGGGATTTTTTTTAAGTGCAATCACTGACAATTTTATAACAAATACACAAACAAGGACAAGCATCATGCATTGAATACTTAAGAAAAAATACATTTCTTTACAACAATTTAAGGCTTTCGTCATGTTTCACAAAGGTCAGTTAGCACTATTATCTCCCTCCTTTTCCCTTGCTGCAGAAAAGCCCTGCAACAAACACGCCACTACATGCCCAGCTCTTCTCACAGCATGAGCATGGGAGAA
This sequence comes from Pygoscelis adeliae, assembly GCF_000699105.1. Lineage (NCBI taxonomy): Eukaryota > Metazoa > Chordata > Aves > Sphenisciformes > Spheniscidae > Pygoscelis > Pygoscelis adeliae. The sequence continues at coordinate 2,215,219 of NW_008825108.1, forward strand.
TTAATGAACGAGATGCATGACTGGAAGTCATGGCAACAGGCTGAGGAAGATACACGAACATACAAGAAGGTTGGCAGTAAAGAAACAGACCCAAACTTTCCATATCTTTGCAGCAAGACCTAAATATTACATTTTCTCTGTGTTCATAAGTACGTTAAAAAGGGTACATTGCCCCAGCCTTGAAGAATCTTACAGTAATCGGTATCTATGCTATGCTTATCTATATCTATGCATGGTTAGGAGACAGGGTATTGAAATGAAATCAGCTACAGTTTTTTTCACAGGGCTGTATTATCCAAAACTTAATCTAACTTCTTCTAGCACAAGATGTACAAAGTTTGACACTCTGCAATGTGGAAAGCCCGCAAGCACACTAAACAGATATTTGTACTTGGACCTCCACAAATAAACAAAGATAAGATCCTAACCACCAGTCTATTTTACTTAAGAGCCAAGGATACTTAAGACATTTCTCCCTCTCTTACAGAATAGTTCTTTATGCAGAAAACCCTTCCCAAACATAAAAAGCTGGGTTTTGGTCTAGAGGTGAACCTGTTGACATAACTCTGCTTCTGCAAAAACATTAAAAATATTTTATTTACATTTTGACATGGCTTGAAAAAAATTTCTAAGTCCTCAAAAAATGCCACAAAATAAAATCACTGTCCTTGAAACAGTTTTATACACAGATACAGCCTTGTATATTGAAGAAATACAAAGATGCCGTTAAAGATGAAGATAAAGAAACAGAAAATGAGTTTGTTTTTAAACTGTGCTTTGAAATGGAGTATTACCTGCCTCTCAGCAACTTATTTATTTGGGGCATTGCAAATAGAGAGCATTCAGATTCCGGAAGACTCAGGATTGATGTAAGAGCTTCCCTTACACTACTGGGGGAAGTAGTTTAGCTGGGGGAGATAAACCATCATCCCAAATGATTTATAAGATTTGGAAACACTTAGAAAAATGTTGCGGCTTAGAAGTAATTTGAAGTAGCAGTCTATTCTTGTGAAGGTATCAGAACTTCGTGCTTTGTATTTGCACAGAGTCAAGGCACCATGTTATACAACTGGTTCAAGGTTAAAATGATTTATAGCACTCTCAATTGTACACAGCAATAATACTATCACTTCTGATAAAGAAAAAATGCTAGAAGAAATGATGCTGGTGAAGAAGAGTAGCTCTGGAAATGAAGAAAGCTAAGAGCTGGAAGTCTTCTATAACAGATAATACATTTAAAGATATTGAAATTACTATTTTTTAGAGACCGTGTAAATTCATGATCTCATCCAAACTCCATTTTTCTCCATTGTTACAGATCACTAGTTTTAACTAGTTATTAAACATACTATACTCTGGTGTGCAGAAGGTAATGCATGAAACGGGGAACTTGCTGCTCTCATGGCAGAAGAGGTATGAGAAATTTATATTGGGCAGATTTTTAAAGACTATACAAAGATAGGTACACTGCATCTTCACTTAGAAAGTCAAAAATCTCTGCTATCAACCATAAAAAATGGGGAAAAACAGAGGAGGGGAAAAAAGTTACAGTGAGATAACTTTTGCGACTTAAGAATATGCTGGGCCATGGGACTAGATTCTCTCAGCAATTAATGGTAACAGTAAAACAGTCCTATCTTTGGTTTTATCAGAGACTGAGAAAAATATTCCTCATATTCTCAAGCTTGTTCTTTTTTTTTTTTTCACATTAGTTGCAAGTAGGACAAAAGTCCCTATAGAGTATTCTCTACACAGACTACAGAATATTCTACCAGCTTTGCAAGTCATCTCTGCCTCAGACGCAGCACTGGGCAACTCCTCATCCCACAGGGTAGTCGGGGGCCCATGATACACCATACCAACAGAGAGATATAAGGAACTCCCTGGCAACAGCTTTGAAATTTACATATTTCAACTAGCATTTTTATGATGCTCATATAAACGAATGACTCGAGATGGTGCTTTTTCCAAATGTTAATATTTTGGCTCTTCTCTCCTTCTCCCTCCATCCTTAAACATAGAGAAAACCACAAGCATTTGTTTATTTATTTATTATTTGAAGGCACTTTCATCAGCTAAGATAAACATACCCCAAGTGCTTTGCTGAGCAAGAAAAGGCTTAAGCATACATATAAATACTTTCTTGAATTGGGACCTTTTCCCTTAGCATCTTTAACGATGAGGAAAAGTAGAGCAGATATTCTATTTTCTACTGAAATAACTGAAACAGAATTCTGCCTTTTTACAGTATTATATTTAAAGTGAACATGGAAGCTGTTCACACAAGGTAAGGGTGTATTTCTAAGCTATTTACTTACTATTTTGCAGTATCAGGTCATCATATTTATTGCCATTAAAATTCCCACAGAGGCCACAAGGTTTTCCCTTATGATCTTCTGTCAGCTTAACATAAATACCAGAGTTTCCATCCCAAGCAAGAGAAAAGCCAAAGGTAGTCTTCACCAGAATATAGTCAGCCAGTCTCTCAAGGAAAGCATTTCCAACTGTCTGAGGCAACATTAATCTGGAAAAATAAACAGCCTGCTTCAAAGATCTCAGATGAGATGAGGTTAGTGCTAGAAAAATACCACATAAAACATCACCTTCTAACTCACTAAGCCCTTTTTCACAGGTGTATACAGTCACTTCCATTCAATTCTTCATCATGTTTTTACTATCTTTTCTTCTGTTTACTGCTCTATATCGACCATCAAAAATGAATGCTTTTCTGCTTTATATCTCTATCAGTTGTGCCAATTATAAGCCTGAAAGAATAATGAATCTTCATTTTCAAAGCCCAGCATGGGCACGTTGAGGAATACGTGATTTCATGAGCATGCTGCGTTGTGCAAGGAGCTATGTGACACTGTGGCCACCAGCAGCCCTTCTGGGCACAGGGTCTTCACTGGGTTAGACGTCTGCAAATGGAGGAACTTGCAGTACAGAAAATACTATGTATTTTCCTTCTTTCGTCAAAGACTGCTGGACAATAATATTGCAGCATGGATCTAATCCTAATCTTCCAAAGTTGCTTCTGTTGGGATGAACAGCATCACTGTAGCTATCAGTCTCAGGTGCTAACGGCTATAGCATTACATCAAAGGGGATGGCAAGAACACCTTAACAACTCTTTGAAATTTTCCGTACTTTATCAGCCAGTAAAACATACTTCTGATAGCCTTGCACTCATCTTTTTACTTATTAAACAACTGGTAAATTTGGGAGTTTGATGTACCTTGAGATGTTTTGTGAAGTTTTTGCCCCAAAGGGGCAAAGGGGACTTAAGATCTTTGATTCAACCAATTCAGACTTGTCTAGAAGTAGATTATGTCTTACATTAAGTACAGCTACAAAGAATAAATAATGACTGCCCTGTTCAAAATGGTATCAGGATGCACCAAGAATTAGCTACAATTGTCTGATGCAGACTTTGTCTATACAAAGTAGGGATGGGTAATTGTTAGGTTACAGCTGAGAAGTTGAACACAAGTTTCCTGTGGGGAGTGTATGCTATCCTCACTCAGGTATTACATCAGCACCAGCACATCTGCTCACGTTGGAGCTCTATCAGCCCCAATACAGAACAGCGAGGGATCAATAAAGATATATATCAAATTATTTTCTCTGGCTGGTGTAAAAAGCATCAATTTCCCAAACTCCACGCTATCTTTTTGCAATAAAATCTTAAAACCCACATTATAACACTTACTTGATTCCTTCTTTTCTTACTTCATGTCCTGAAATAGTTATTTCTTCTAGGTTTGAAAAAAATAAGCTGATGGACCTCTGACAAGTATATACTGAACCATAACAGTGAGGACTGTTATGAACCTTAGAGGTGAAAAATATACACACAATAAGAAAAAAGGTTTGTTCTCAATAATTTCATGCAATTTTTCATAAACTCATGTATGATATTTTACATTTCTTTGCACTAATCACTGAAAGAGCTTTACAAATAAATACTTAGAATATAAAAAAGTCACAATTACAAAGATACACAAAACTAGAAGTTCACGCTACCAAATACTACTGAGAAATACAAATACAGCAACTGTTTAATAGCACAAAGCATCACAAGACAGTGGTTTAAATACTGGATAAAATACTCGGGTATTTTACGTAGATGAACTTCACACTGTAGTGAGCTATCTTATAACTGCCAACATAGGAGCTTGTTATTTGCACTGAGGAGACACCCCTGTTGTTCTCTTTCTAGAGGTCTGATCTACAAGAGGGGACTACAAACCAATACAAAACCTCAGAGTAATACCAGCATTCTCCATGCCAGCTGAGACTGGCACCAGATGAACTGCAACATGCCTTCCTGAACCACTCAGGATTTGTTGAGATTTTGGAGTGTTCCCACGAATTACTGCAGGCATCTAACTTATGTGGATCTGTTAAAACCCATTTTGCACTGGCTTTCCAGCCCTGCTAATGGAGAAGGGCAGGCTTTTCTGAAGTCTGCCTCTCCCCATTATGCATATATAGTATAGTGAGCCAGGGCATTGGTCTGAATCGCGTATCAGCTTCCCTAGTTTGAACACAACAATGGAAATAAAAGTTTCAGTCAGCCAGAGAGAGATTTGCAGAACTGTGGCTCAGATATTGGCAATGTATGACTTCCATGACTGCCCACTACCAGAGAGAGGTGTTGAACAGATCTCAGATGCATGCTTCCAGAAATGAAAACCGTGCAACTCCTATCTCAGCATGTCTACAGTTTTATGGCATAAAACTAGATCTCGCATAAAAAATGTGTAATCAGACCTTGGAACAGGCATGATAAGCCAGTGCTCTTCCTTTTTATAGTTTGGCAAAAAGGAGGCTACCCCTGAAGTCAGACTTCCTTTGCATTCCCAGCCTTCGGCGTGGCAGAGTACAACTCCTGCAGGAAGGTCCTTTTCCCCAGAGACCATACAGCTCTCGTTGGCCAGGGCATGCTCTCAGGACTTGAAAACTGTGGGTTCAGATTTACTCTAATTGATGATAGGGATATAGGTCTCCAACTTTCTGTGCATATGCTCTAAGCAATTAACTACTACACAGTTTTGAATTAGACTCACATAGTCTAAGTGAGTTTTAAGCACATACCTACTCCAAGGGCTTGAGCAAAACTTCAACAGCTTTCATTAATCTCAGTGGGGCTGAGCCACTCAAACCTACAGGATGCCCTAGACTACGTGCTTCAAAAGCATGTGAGCTGGTTTTAGACACCACTGAGGAGACAGGGGAATGTGTTGTGAATCTTAGATACCTACCATTATGTAAATAAAAATGTAGATAGAGTTTAGATAGCTCAAATATGACTCCTATGACTATGTGTGTCACCATTCTCTGAGAAGGATGGGAGTTGCATTACCAGTTTACTTGACAGTGCTGTAAAGCTAAATAGATTAGTAACTGGGAAATGTTTTGCCAACATAAGTAATGGAGGCTGTAAAAGTAACTAGAGCTATCGGTTTTGTAGAAAAGGTCTGTTGGCAAACACATATAGTGCTAACACGTCCTCGAATTAATCTTCCTACACTGACACTTAATCCTGGAAGTAAAAACCAGTTACTGCCTCTTTGAGTGAAATAAACCAAACCAGGAAAAGCATTAGAGTTTTTACATGTATAAAGAAAATCATAATTAAAGACATCATAAATGTTACTAGTATTGACAGATGGTTTCTATGTAAACCTGGCCCAAGACAGAAACACAATCAAGGAAAATCAGAATAATTCCTGTGTTTTCTTCTCTAGAGAGGTGGATTATTAAAGCCAGAAGGACCATAATGTGAGGATTTGGCAAGGGTCTTGGCTCTCTCTTGCCCAGCCTGTAGTGACTGCAGTGCTTCAACATTACTTATGACTTTACTGAGTAAACATTTTCAGTTTTTAGCAAAACATGACATTTGTTCCAGCAATTGAATGTTAGTTTCTCTCTTTCCAGAGCACCTGGAATCCACTGAAATATTGATTCTAGATTTTAATATAATCTTGGGCTTTGCTACAGCATTTTCTGAAAACTCCTAAAAGATCATAGCTGCACACAGAATCCAAAGAATTAAAATGAAATCATGGAAGGCGGATGTAACAGCATCTGTCTATATCCTGAGTGAATAGAAATGGCAGTTTTAATGGCAGATTTATCTTCACTAGATGCTATTATCTGGGCGGAGAGGAGGTCGTGTTTATAAATGAAAACTAGTCCTTGGAGCAGAAATCAGCATCTAGGTCTGCCCTTGCCCCTGCAAGCACTGTGACCACCACAGCTCAGAATTAGGACCCCTCTTGTCCCCTTTCCCCTGCCCAATCAGCACCAAACCCCAACCATTGTGTAAAAAGTAACATAATGAGCTCGTATGCTCTCCCCACAGTAACCAATAGCCTGATAAATAGGGCATCTTCCTTCAAAGAGGGTATAGGTTTGAACTCTCCCTGACCCAAAGTCATTAACCGTGGATACTCAGCAACTTGAGGAAATTACTAAAAAGAGTGCCTCCCATACACAGGTCAATATGAAGGCTTTTGAGCTGTTAATCTTCTCTGCGTGATGTAGAGGTAATCCAAAATTAGAATGCAAATCCCCAGAGGGGACAGAGTTTTCCATGGGCCAGGGAGGCAGCTCCCCGTAACGTGCCGATGGCTGTGAATCGGGGCCCGGTACGCTCAGGTGCCCAGCTATCAGGCAGGTGACAGCTGTTTGCACTTTACTCAGCAGCTCAAGTTTTTGTACAATCTGACAGCTAAAGTTTATTGAAGTTTCCAAGGTCTGCTTTAAGACCCACTTTTGCTCCCAGAAAGGAGAGATCAGAGATCAGAGATCCTTTTTAGGATAGGGGAAGTAAGTAATACTATTTTTAATATACTGACTCTGTTGATTATCATTTCATCAGTGTTTTGAGTTACTGCACATAGGCTTAGACATTTTCCAGCGGCATAGTCTTATATTTAAGTAAGCAATGCAACAGTTTGATCCATTTATTGTCTCTCTACTTATTTTACTTACGATGAAAGACATATTTATGTGAGCTACAGACATACTTACCCAAACAGTGTACTGGGGTGCTGGAGTACTGCAGTCTTTTGCAAAAATATAGGAGCAATTTCCTGGGAAGTAGTAGTAGATGCCATCAAATGTTTCAAAATGATACTGTCCCCATGATTTGCAAATCCCATCTCGGTCCTTACCAGTGTTAGGTACTGGAGAGAACACACTGAGTTTACAACAAGCACGATAATCAAAAATTGACAGTGTCACAGGCAGCTACAAAAGTAAGAGCTCAGAAAGGAAGTAAGAGCTTATAAAGGAAATACATAGCAAGGACAAAAGATAACCTCATTTCTTCAGCTTTAAATGAAGTCAGTACTTTTTTTTTAATGTTTAGGCTGCAGTTTTAGTCACATGCGATCATCATAAGTTTTTAATTTTCTTCAGTGAAGACATTTTAATTATAGGTAGAGGCAAGGGATTTAGATCTACTGCAGATCCTGGAAAACAATTCTTCTTGTTGATCCCTACATACAGCAGATTCCAGAAACCAGTGCATTGAAATAGTTGGTAATTTTATTTGCGGTAAGTCACAGTTTGTTAGAAAAATGCAGTGACTTTTTGGTTGTTCAACTAACTATAAAAAACCTGGCTAGCTACTGATGTACTAGACAGTGATCTATCTGTTATGGTATCTATGTACCATTACAGCCCAAGTGCTAAAATGTAGGCATTCCTTATGTTGCTCTATATATATCCCTAACGCATATCATTTTAATCCTCTTAGCTACTAGTGGAATGACAGTCCTATTACAGAGGAATCACAAATATGCTGTTAACAGTATTGTTTTAAAAACCTGCACCTTAAATCTCACTTGAAGCTGAAACTTGACTCTTTTGGCCCAAAACTTACCAATTTGGCACCTGCTTCCTTGAGCCTGAAATAACTGACAGTCACAGTCACCTGCCTCTGTGCAGGCTGCTCCATTAAGGCACTCCTGAGGACATGAACCTGTAAGGAAGCATAGCAGCCTTTTAGTAGATACAGTATTTTGCAAACAGGCTGAGAGATCCACATTAAATGTTTATTTTTAAATCATAAGCAGCTATATTAGCTAAGAAAATTAACAACAACAATCTTCAGTTTTTAACATTTACTTAATTTTACCCTTTGTGTTCCTTGGTTAAAAGAGAAGCAAGGTTCTCTCTCGTTTGGTTTGAGACTTGTAAACTAACAAAGGAGCAAAAGGTCAACCTCCTCCCAGCAAACAAAAGGTCAAGTTCCCATGTAAAGAAACCAAATCCCAGCCCTGCTGATCTCGAAATACACAGGACACAGATTATTCTAATTTACTAAATTCAGCACAATTTATACATATATTCAGCTCCTCCCTCCTAAGCATTACAGCAAAGGGTACATTCAGCTTATGAGCAGCCCAGAATATATAATTTACAAAGTCAAAACCAATCATAAATAACCTTCCCCCCATGCTAAAAAAAAGTCAGTTAAAAGGTTATTTCTGCTTAAGAGGTGACTGAAGTCAGAGACTTAAGATTCCATGGGAATGGCTTGTTTCATGTTATAATTAGTAATTGTTTCCAAAAGCAGCTTCATTAAAGGGTTTTATAGTCTGTTTGGAAGCTAAGACCTCACTGTCATCTACTAACCATTCGCTGAGGTGGGTCTAAATCATAGTTCTCCAAAAGTGGAGAAGAAATGTAGTCCCAAAGCAAAATTTCATCAGGTTTTGCAGATAGTTGCTTTCTTTCTTGGGGGAGGATTAAAACCCTAGATACAAGCGCTTACAATCTTGTTGACAGAGATTAAAAAGCATTGCAAAACGCAGGAAGTAAATGAAATAAACAGGCCCTTCCACTCCCAATGAAGCCATGGTAAAGCTGCTAGTGACATTAAATGGGAACAAAATGGGACCTTTACAGTAAAGTACACATAGAAGTTACCAGCGATTAAGAACATCAGCCTTCACTGTGGAAACTCCTTTCCATGCTTAGTTTTGAATTTTTTCCATTTAAGAATTGCTTTCCAAATATACACAGATACTCTGAAAATACCGACAAAGCAGCAAATACTGTTTATAGAACAGCACTAATGTGGAAAACTTCTTTGTCGTTGTTAGAGTTGTGAGCTGTAAAATTACATATATTCAATTACATGGAAAAACACAACAGAAAGCACCTACCCAGGCATACGTATTTTCCAAGAAGGATACCAAATTTCAGTTGCATACAACTGAACTTTTCTGCAAAACAACTTCTGTAACTTGGACCTGCTTTACATGTTTGTGCAATGCTTAAAACCCTCCAGGAGCTGCTGCGTGCTCATTGCCTGAGCACCCCTGTCCTTTCACATAACCAGTCACACGCCTCTCAGACATACTTACACCCTCTGCCAAGGCCAGAAAAAGTGGCAGAAAAGAAAAATTGCAATGGAACTAAACTTTAAAAAAAAAAATAATCAAAGGATTGGCTTAGTCAGCTGTTCAGATTTGGTTGTAAGGCATTATTTTGAAAGTACAATTTTAACAGGGATTTTCCATGATTTAACATGGATAAAAGGAGAAAATGAGACAGGGCAGGGTTTTGCAGGGGACATAATGAGGAGGGCTTCCACAACCCACGGTAACACAGGAGAGCTGGTAGGAAGGCAGCATTTTCAGGACCATCTCTCCTCCTGCGGGTGAGGAGCACAGCACTGACCTCCCGGCGGACTCCGCATCAAGGGCCCATGAAGGTGCGACCAAGGAGAGGCAGCTTGAATCTGTCAGAGAAACGTAAAAGCAAAATCAGGGTGTTTGTGCTTTACAAACGAGCTGATACGAGCCTGAGGCCTTGCAGCCTAACATTGGGTTGGGACTTTTAATACAGAAGAGTGATTTGCAGCTCAGCCAGCACATGGCACAGCCCCTTGCGCTGCAGGAGGGATCGGCAGCCTGGGCCAGTGGGGAAGGCAGTGACTGCAGCAACCAGCACAGTGGGGAGGAGAAGCATGGCTTCTGGGGGAATTGGGAAGGATACAGCTGCACTGTGGGATCACCGCTGGCCTCTTCTCCATCCCCTGCAGTGCCAATGAACCAGCGGGGCTCCACCTGGGAAGTTTTGCATTTACATTTGGAAGGAAGACTGAGGGGCCAGAGAGCACTCCTGACCTTTTCACTTCTTTCAAATACCAATAGTTGGAGAGGTCGAAGATGTGATATCCCTCCATTTTATCCACTCTCTTAACTCATGCTCCGTGCCTCACCCCGATCATCCCACTGTGGCCACTCCAGCTGCGATGGATTTCATGTTCTCCTTGAGATCCTTCAGAATTGCATTTAGTTCATCCCAAAAAAAAGAGGAGGTGGATCTGCCTGATCTGCTTCCTGTCTTGTTTAGGAACCAGGGAGCATCGGACCATAAGGAAGCCCTGGATCTGACCCAGCACTCTGCTACTGCAGCTTGTCACGTCGCATCGTCCCTTCCAAGAACTGATCCCATTCCAGGCTGAAAGCACTCTGGGGTTTTTGCCCCCACTAGTCTGATTGGAAAATTTACCAGGGTGAAGTGCTGGGTAGTTAACTATTTCCCTCTTACATTTATTCATGGCCAGTTTAAATCCTTTTTTTTAATAAAGCTTGGCCCTTTTGCTGAAATAGCTCTTCTTCCCTGTGGTTTTTATTTATTCCCTCTCTGATGTTCTATGAGAAAACAGTTACCCTTCTGTGCTCCCCACAGACATATACGCCAGCCTTCAGCTGCACGACTAAGCAAAACAAACTGTTTAAGTCTTCGCTGGTAAGCTAATTTCTTTCTTCCCTCCTGCCGCCAGTCATTCTCCATGTCTGGAGTTTGAACTAATGGATCTCAAAGTGAATGGCACTGCACAAGGAACAGGTTAGGTTAAGTCTTACTAATGCCTCATACAGTGACATAAAAACTTCCCTTTTCCAACTGGAAATACCTTGTGGGATGTATCCAAGTAGCACAATCTCTCTAAAATCAACCTGAAATGGACTGCATCAAATCACCTGGAAGGCCCCTGCACCAAAACTATTCCTGGTCCCCATGACCGTGGCACAAGACGACCCATTTCCATTTCCCCTGTTACTCTGAGCCATCCTCCTCAGGAAAGTGGCTTTTGGCCTTTGTGTTATTTCGGGGAGGTAGAGCGTCCTTGCTGCGACAGCACTTTCCTGCCGAAGGCCCTCCTGGGACACCATCAGTCCCGAGGGCCCGTTTCCCTCAGAGGCTCAGTTCACCTCAGCGCAGCGTTTCATACCAGCTACCTTCTGACTCGGTCAGGAGGCACGTATATCTCAAAGGGACTCGGAGAAAATCATCCATGGTTTGGCTGCAAGCTCCCCGCAAGACCGTGAGGAGGGACCGCCTTGGGCTTCCCGCCTGCCCCCATCGAACAGCCCTTGCTTGGGCTCCATAGCCTGAGACGTGTACCAGCGGGGGAACAAGATTCCCCCATTTACTATTAAATTGCAGCGTAACATTGCCAGAATGCAGTGTTGAGGCAGCGGTGGGCCAGGGCGGTGGGAACCAGGGCCAGGCCGGACCTGCCACCACACCACGTGCGGGAGGGAGCCTTGCCGGTGGTGCCGCCATTGTGCCTGTCACCAAACACTAACAGCTTTCCGGGGCTCTCTGTTCACCCTCACAAAAGACAGAGGCATCGTGGTTTTATTTCCCGTGGTGTGCGTCAGTCGGCTCGTCAAGGTGGGTTGCCCACTAGGCGCTTTGCTGAGAGTGAATGAAGGCATGAGGCCACGGGCTCAGGCGGGGGGCAAGCAGGTAGGGAATAGCTGCTCCTCCTCACTGTCCTCCTGTTACCGCGGCCCTTCTCCCCACAAAGGCTCCTTTGTAAGGACGGCAAAGGCCCGGAGCAGGAAAGGGGGAAGGGTTTCCCCTCCCTCCCCTTTTTGGAGGTATAACCTACCTCGGCTGTTACGAGATCTCTTTTCTGTCGAGTTGCATTAAACTCATTTCTGGAAGAAAACAAAAAGGATCTTGTATAATCAAAGGTCCCTGGAGCAACCTGAATAAGCAGCTCCCCAGAGAGAAGTGTTTCTCTCTGATTACCATCACTTTATCAAAGAGGTCTTTTTTGGGTTAACATTTTAAAAGGTGATTTTTTTTTTTTCTTTCTTTTCCTTTCGTGGTCTCATTTTACAGAATTGGGCAGCACTCCGATCTCTGCTTGGACAGGGAGGTACCTGGAGCTTGTGGGGGACATGTAAATAGGCAAAATAGGCTGACATGACGGGATACAAAATTGTAAAGCGGCTTCATATTTACTTGACGCTGCGTGTGAGTGGCTGCGAGTTCCCCAAGTGTCATTTGAATATACTGTGATGGTACTTTTAATAGCAAGAGATGACTGTCCAGCTGTAGCTGACTTAAGTTTGTGATTAAGTTTAGAAACAAGGGCATCAAACTATAAAACATACTTAGTTTTATCAACAGTCCAAGATGGCATATCATTTGACATGCGTGTGTGTTCGCTAGATGTATTAGAGGTCATTAGACATCCAAAGCTATGTCCGACTGGATGCTTCCATTGAAATTGATGGCATAGTTCCCATTTAATTCAATGGGATCAGGAACATTCCCTAGTTTGGGGTTTGTTTGGATTTCGGCTTCTACATGAAAACTTGTATTGAAAATGTTTATTTTAAGGCTGTATAGCACTTACTTTTCTGTGCTTCAAATAGCAGCTAGGATTTTATCATGCAATTAAAACTGTAGAAGGATACTCATTTAATGTATTTTTCCAGTCATGAAAACATGATCTCATCCTGGTTTCATTCCATTATTCCTCTAAGCTCTCTTGAGACCATAGAAGTATAATTTTTCATAAGGACCTCCATTTTTCAAACAGAGGACCCATGCCCTTTATGTAATTTCTTTGGAAAGAGTTGTAAACATTCTGAAAGTGTGTTTTACATCCAATGTACATGTACATGACATTTTACATGTCGAATTCAAGGCTGTATTTTACTTTCTAACTTGCACTGCGTCACACTTATTCATTCTTGTTCTGTTTGTAGGACTTGACAAATAAGGAATAAAAACTTACCTTGAAGTTCTTCTCAAAAGAGAAAGCTTGCAATAAGATCCTGTAGATTAAAAAGTCATCAAGTTAAAATGTTTTTTCTACAGCCTCACTCTGCACTTGGCAAACAACAGTTTGTCAAGTTTCAAACACCACTATTGAATTTTGTTCTTTAATGAGCCTAGGTTTTCCAGGGCATCTTTACATGAACTTTTTAGATTTCCAAGGGATGTAGCACTACATGCTTTCCTTTCTGAGAGTTTGATTCTCTCACGTACTCATCACCTGCAAGTTTCCACGGTCTCAGTTCTGGTATGTGCTACCATGAAGAAGAGCAAAGAGTTCATAGTTCTTCAGAGGCTCAGAACAAAACTGATTGATAAAATACGAGAGGTGCTCAGAGTGTTCCAGAATCAAACTTCCAGGGTGGTTACCTGTAATCATTTTCTGAATGTTACTTGTAAAACTCAATTGCAGTGCACTTAAAATGCTCTAGAGTCCATGCTTTAAAAGAAAAACAAACCAAAGAAACAAAAAATACCCTTCTTTCTCATATTGCCTTAGAAATATTTATAATTGCTGCAGGAAAACTGTCTACAAGATCCATTTGCATTACATAGAAAGTAGGATCGTTTCTATAACCAGAAGAGTGATTATTTACCCTAGCATTCTAAAAATGCTTAAACAAACTGCAGGTGCAGTCTGATCGAATAAAATCACACCCCACTGAAAATCATTATATGCTTACTCGTCTGGCAATAATGGCAAGAAAGCCAAGAAACTTGAATTTCAGTCCTAACAATTGTTTTGTATCAAATTCAGACATAAAAATGTGTCTTTAAAAAAAAAGTAAGAGCTATATTTTAGTTTCTACACCTGTGAGAGAGAATGGTGATATATAGTTTTCTAACCTGTGTTAAAAAACTTTTTTATTTATGAATTCCAGCAAGGTTTGAAAAAATTGCTTTATAATGATAGAAAAATAAGAAGACGTATTATTGAAATATTTAGAAAAATCTTTTTAAAAGTTAGTATTACTACAAAAATGGAATAAAGTTCTTACCTTGCAAAGAGGACAGCAGTGAATGAAGCAAGAATATACTCCACAGTATCATTAAATTGAGCTTTCCCACAACGTTCATTTCAGTATAACTTAGTAATAGGAAATTTATCCAAATTAATGGCTTTGATTACGATGGCATCTTAGAACTATGTATTTCTACAGTGTGTTTAAATCCTCTAAAAAGGATTTAATCCTTTTAATCCTCTAAAAATCCTCTAAAAGTTAGATAGTTGGAAATGCAAAAAAGGAAAAGAAAAGGAGACATCAAGCTTGGTAGCTACATACACCTTCAGGAGCTTTGCAAGCGTTGCATGCAACTTTCTGGCTGCATGTCTCTCATTGGTAATGCATGGTAACTCCTCAGCAGAGTCTGTATTAGTTACACTTTCACCAGACCTGCGAGTATTACTCCTCTGTTGAATTGAATCGGCCCTTTATAACATAGCAGACAATGACATAGAAATGTTGCCATGTCACGATGGTTTGAGAGTTCCTTCAGTCGTCACACACCTTTGTGTGCTTTGAGGCTTGCGCTGAGTGCTGCCCTTTACTGCTTATTACAGTGAAATATTTTTGCAAGACCCTGCAATGATGCTACTGTATAAATTATAACCAGATGGTCTTAGAGATTATCATATTCATGTTCCTTATCTGTTCTAAAAGGAGAGACATGAACTTCCATTAAATAATACACCTGGATTTTTAAGAATATTTTAGATACATTTTTGTGTATAATTTTCTTATATCACAAAAGAAGGCTTCCCAGAGGATAATTATATTTCATTTTTAATAAAACATGTTATGAAAACTTCATATTAGCAAAAAGGAGAAAGAAGTCAATAGGGCCAATGGGTTTTGTTTCTAATTTTCATTAAAATACAAAAATATAATTTCAGCAAAATTAAAAATGATCATATTTAAAGACAGAAAAATCTTACTTGCTTTACCCTAACATTAACAGAATCATTAAAAAGCGCAGTTTTAAAGACACATATAATGCTAATTTAAACTGCTACTACTCATTTTATTTTGCGAAGCCTATCTTTTGCCTAACCCTCCACTAGGATGTGCTTTGTGAGACCTCCTGCGCATGCTACAGAAGGTAGGTTTGGACCAAAATAAAATTCAGAAGTTGACAGCCTGTCTTGGGTAGAAGTTCTCCCATCATTTCTTCTAGCCCTTTCTCTTCCCCGCTCCCCGGCTGGACTAGAAGAGAAGGCAAAGGAAAACACTCAACCTCTCCAGCCACAGACGGAGACAAAACCCTGTGTCCACCCAGCAGCCAACAGTACTCATGCAGGTTCAGGATCACTGGTGGCCCAAGGGTACTTATTGCAAACTGATATATATTATAACACTACACTGTGTTTGGAGTGTTGCTTAAGAATTATTTTTATTACTGTTGGATCTGAGAAGCTGGCATTCACATAATTGGCATTTCAAGAGGTTTTCTGCTTTGATTTTACTTCTGGCTAGCTATGGGCTGGTCCCATGGACTGGCTGCTTATCTGCAGCTGGACTGCATCTCCCAGCGTAGTTTCATCTGCTCCGTGTGGTCCAAAACTACTCCAGACTGCAAACAGAAGCGAAAGAATTGAGTTCCTGATCCAAATTAACACACTACTCACAGACTGTGAACTACTACATGGGCACCTATCTTATAGGAGGAGGCAGAGGCTACTCAACATTTCACATAAACCTACTCTTAGAGGATGATGCCTTAGGTTGCTCTCAACCTGAGATGAACCCAAGCATTAGAGATTCCGAATTCCATTACCAGTCTCCGTGTTACCTTAGTTTCAAGCTAAGTCTGGTTTAGAAACTGTTTCAAACTCTTCTGAGAAATCTGATCTGGGATTCTTCCCTTCCTCAAGACCGTATTTCACATCATGCTTCATATGCAGCTTCACAAATAAATCTTTCCATTAATATAAATGAATTCTTTTGGTTCAACAGAAACTATCAAAAATAACCTTTTTTTTCTCTTTACAATTTTTCTATAGCAAAGTTGAGGGAATATTTGGTGCATGTTACTATTTCACAGTTGTTTAACTCCTAATATTTAAAAAGTAGGCCAAGCCTCATCAGCTGCAAAGGGGCTTTGTAAGAGTTAGAGCAATAGGTTTCATTAGGTCTGGATATCTCCACTCAAGGCAGGGTAGGAAACAGCACAGTCCCAAGCACATGAAGGATGTTAGCTAATAAGGGAAAAGAATTATTCAGCCAAGTACACTGAACTGTAACTCAGAGGTCTATATTAAGAAAGAGATTTAAAAAAATGAATCAAATTATATCGAGGCAACGACACACATTATCTACACAAGTAGTAGAATACTCACAGATTGGGACTTCTGAAAAGTTTGAACAGAAAAAATGCATTAGCAAATAATCACTTTTGTAAGAAAACAAACACAATACAGAACTCACTGGTCCAGACTTTAAAAATGCTAGTGTTACATTTTTAAGTTACAGATTTTTCTTTAAAAATAAAATCTAAACATTTCAATGTTAATATATTTATTACAGTTAAAATTAATTTGCCCCAAATTTTCCAACATAACATTTGAGATGACTTAATTTTCTAGACAGGTTACACAGTTTATCAGGATTATAAACCATGGGAGAGAAAATAACTGCCTTCAGTGCCACGGGTACAAGCTTGCCCTGGTTTGGAATTGGATCCCCTGTCATCATTAACAAAACATGGTGCTTTTTAGAGCTCACACTCCAGCCTTCATTGAACTGGTATTTTCAACGAAGAGTTCAAGTGAGGTCACATTTTGATGTGCGCACCTGATCTTCCTAAGCATTAGCATCAGTGAAACTAATGAAAGAGCTGGACAATACGAGGTTAGGGGCATTTCTTCTTTTCCAAGAACCACCTCCACGGATGCTGAAGAACCTCGCTAGGGGCTTGAAGATCAAACTGTCATTATTTCTCTGTGGAAGTGTGTCCCTGGCCAGAGCGGATGCTCAATGGCAAGAGCTTGATTGCCATCCCTGCAGAATCAGGACATCAGGAAAGGAAACATTTGTATGAACAGGTTTTCTCCTTACACCTTCAAACTTCACGGTAGTTATGCTTCCCCAGTGAAGTTAAGCCCTCTAGTGGGTGATCAGTAAGTAACCGTTCAGAATAAAAATCTTCAGCCACCCAGGCAGACACCAGCCCGATTCCATGAACGTTTCTCATTTAGAAAGCAAGTCTGTGGGGATGACATCACTCTACAGGATTAATGGGGCATTTTTATAGGATCAGAGTTCAGTTCAGAAAGCATTTTTATTATGCTAAGAGCCTTTTCGTTGGAGAAATGACATGCAGATATCATCTCTGGATATATTAGTAGCAATGCGAGTTTTATTTTCAGCATTTCCATAAAAGAACAGCAAAACAAAAATCCCCAATTGCTACAAGCTGTTCTGTGGGCAGAAAAACTGATACATCAGGTTTCCCACTAACTGCAAAATCCACCCCTAAGGTTACTGGCATCAGGTATTGCATCTCCCCCTGCCTCCCTGAGTTTCACACCACAGTAATTTTGTGTCCTCTCTTTTTCCCTCCGTCTGACTGCTCTAACAACTAGGCAAGAATCAGTTTTGGACAAGCCACGGCACAGGGTACGCATGTGCCAACTGGCAGGCCAGTACACATTTCCGAAGCAACGAGTGAGCCATTGCTTTTCAGTCACCGCACGAGCCAAACAACTAGAAGGATTATTTTTCCTCAGCTGAAGCTAATTAACATCTATCAAGATGCCAGTTTTCACAAAACTCACAGGAATTCAAGTAACCAAATTTGAAGTTAGCCCTGCATAGCATCTTTTCCTTAGAAAGCCAGGCTAGGAGGCAGAACATCGCAGTTTTCAGCAGCCCAAGAGCAACTCTACTACAAGGTAGAAACTCTGAGGAACTCACTGGACAAGAAATGGGTCCTATCTAAGGGTGCAGAAAGCGGGGACTGAGGAAAGCAAACCATGCATCTTGCCAAAGAGACAGCAAGTGTCTGGAATAGAATCTCTCATTCACTTAGTGTAAGACAAAAAATCCTGGTATGTAAATTGGCAATAGAATATACAGCAGTCCCCTCCATTTCAATGGGAGTGTGAGGGCTTTGAATAAGTGTTCTAGTTCTATTCAGGTCATGTAATGCAGTATTTTGTGGCAGACGCTGACAGCTAAAATGGGAGATGGATGGAGATTTCCTTTTCAGAAGGAATTTGTTCAAGTTACACATTTTAACTCTTGAATAACTACACTTCAGTGAGGATGCCTTAAATGCCTTTCTACAGAAAAAGCAGAGACATCATAACAAATCATAGAATCATAGAATGGTTTGGTTTGGAAGGGACCTCTAAAGGCCACCTAGTCCAACCCCCCTGCCGTGGGCAGGGACATCTTCAACTAGATCAGGTTGCCCAGAGCCCCGGCCAACCTGACCTTGAATGTTTCCAGGGATGGGGCATCCACCACCTCTCTGGGCAACCTGGGCCAGTGTTTCACCACCCTCAGCGTAAAAAATTTCTTCCTTCTATCTAGTCTAAATCTACCCCCCTTTAGCATAAAGCCATTCCCCCTTGTCCTGTCGCAACAGGCCCTGCTAAAAGTTTGCCGCCATCTTTTTTAAAAGCCCCCTTTAAGTACTGATAGGCTGCAGTAAGGTCTCCCCGAAGCCTTCTCTTCTCTAGGCTGAACAAATATTAACATTTATAAAAAGCCACGAACACCATTTTACCTAAACTAGAGCAAAAGGGCAAAATTGTACTATTCTTTCCAATTCCCCAACCCAACTCACAAAGGAAGCTGGTTTAGCTTTGTGTTGACTGGGTACGCTGAAATGACCTACTGTTAAACAAGTGAGAGAAGAAATACCACATTAGTAGAAAGCCCAACAAAAATCTCAAGGATCAAGGTGCTCCTGTAACAGTTTCACTATTGGTGTACAATGATAGACACAAAAATAGCAGGCTTCGAAAGCAATACAGCAGAAGCTAGGCTCTCAGTCGCTTAGTCTCCAATGTTTCTTCCAGTTCCTCTCCAAACTGGTTTTCAAACATAGGAAAACAACAGTCCAGGACTGTTCCCATGCTTGGTGGGTCAGCTCACATCCAAGGCCTCAATTACTTGCAACTCTTCCAAGAGACAGAATTAGCCTTTCCAACAGCCTTTTCTTGGCACATCCCATGTCTTAAACAGAACTTTACCCTTCTTTTGTCCCCGGGAGATCACTTCCAGAACAAAAATCTTCAGTTTCAATGAATGAGAAGCTGGAACTTCTCCAACATTTCATGTTTGATGCAAACACACCCTAGCTAGACCTTTGAAAATTAGTCATATTTTCAACTCCAGGTTTTTCCTGCTTACTTCCCCAAGGCCTTCAAAGTGCCTCACCTAGCCCATGACATAAGCAACTGTCAGACTTCCACAGGGATTTTTCTTTTTATTAAATCATTTGACATTTTTCTCCAGGTCTACATCCCTCTGTGCTTGTGCTGTGTGAACACGTGGTTGAAGGATGAGTAATTTAGACCCAATCTTATTTGTAACACAAAATCCTTTTTACATTTTACATTTACAAAATACTATTCTTTATACAGAATATATGGGGTTTGTTATTTAAAGAAAAAAAGTTTCCTACATTTAGACATACTAATCCAGAAAACTCTTGTCTCGGTAGTATCTGGTATGGCAAGAGTTCAATAAGCCTCCCTCCCCTGCCCCCATAATTACTTTGGTTTTGACAACGTAAACTTTAAATACAAACTTCAGAACAGCTGCCTGAATACCCACTTCAGCGCTATGTTGAGGGAGTTACCCTCAAGGGGATAAATTCCTTGCCACTAAACACTAAGCAAGCACAAACAGAAGCAGTTTGTGCAGACGGACAGTACTCATTGCTATGCAGTATTCCACAGCAGTGTTTGGAACTTCCCTCTCAGTGTGGTTATTTCAGGTGAATATTCAAGGACAAGAGAAGCCCTTTGCGAGAACACAAACTGCCAGTGCTGAAGTGTATGCGGAAAGATGCTTAATAATATGCCGCGTTACGCTAGGACGGCATACTAAAGCAGGTCACGTAACACACGATATACAAGTTACCAGCTAGGAGTCAGATCCACACTCTCGTGCATTATGGACTACTAAGTCTGTAACCAGGCTGAGACAGACGTTGTCACGTGGGAAGAACATGGGCTACTCACGTCGGTTCACACCACCATGAAGAGTGGCCATCCAGGTACTGGAAAAGGTCCACCTTTGTTTAGATTTACCAGAAAGGCGAAGATTGAACTCCGCATTAATGAACTGCTACGCTGTTGCACATACCCACAAAAAACAGGATGTAAGCCTTCTTTATGTTCTGATAACCACATATTCATTATCAGGAAAAAGCTCTTCTTTATTCCCACGACCCTATCTATCTAGACTTACTTACTATGAAAGGATAAAAAGAGAACCGCCAGCAGCCCTCTGATTTTACCTTCATACCAATCAATTTGTGTATCAATCTTAACACACCGTGAAAAATCTATTTACCCACATAGAAAAACGCAATTTAGAAACATGAAATGTATCAAATTCTCTTTATGTTTATTGACTGTCACATGACTGTAGAACAGTTTTAACGGTAAGACTTCTGGTAGCGCGCACGAGCACCAGGTCCTCCAAATTTCTTGGATTCACAACGGCGAGGATCTGCCACCAGCAGAGTCCTGTCATACTGGATTAGAATATCCTTGATCTCTTTCTTGGAAGCTTCATCAACATCTGTTAAAAAAAAAAAAATTTAAAAAAATCTTCAGTTTAAGAAGTTTCACATGGAACAAACCCATATTAACATTTTTTGCACCAAAACTACCAGAAGCCATACATTTCCACTTAAGGCTAATAAAACAATCAAAACAACTTACATTTTTGATAGTAAGCCACCAGTGCTTTGGAAATAGCTTGACGGATAGCTGTTAAAAAAAGATAATGGATCAGTAAGGATTGCAAATGTATTTAAAACTTAAACACAAAGTGCCAGTTATCTGAGAAACTTGCTGTCTTGTTTTCTGCCAGATTGTCCTTCCCCTCCTTAACCTCCCCTCCCACATATTCCACGTGAGCTTTACTTTGGCAAATCTGAAGAAATCTGTGCCAAGAGGCCACCTGCAGTTCACTTGTTGATTTGACAACTGCCAGCAGTCCTGATCACCTTCTCTTCAGAGTACTAACGTAGGTTCATCTTCTACCTACAAGCAGTCAACTTCCAAAACCCTTAGAAACACAATCCTCCGAAACGCCTATGCTTTTCAACAAGGATAAAATTGATCGGTGTGTTCCAAGACTAAGGAGGCAAAAGGGACAATAGGATGGTATGAGCAGTTCTTCTAGCATATCTCAATAAAGCAAGACTACAGCACAGTAACACAGTAATCAGAACTCAAACCAGGAGTACGGGCATAACCGCAAAGATTTTGTTAGGCTGTTATCTGTCAGAATGTGAAGATCAGGACTTTGGTGAAAATCTGAATTTTCTGAAAAAATGAATGCAGTCAACTTTGAGACTGAAACACGTCGCTGCTCTTCATGCAGCTTCAGCTCCACTTCACTAACCTATACCCGAACTGTAACAGCAGAACAAATCTATCATTTGTAAAGAGCAACTCTATCAACAGCTAATGCAAGTACGTTCTCAGTCTGCTCTGCAAGGGAAAAAACTACCTAGCTTTGCAGGCCAGCTGAAGGATGCTTCTGAACAACATGGAAATTTAGAACTAAAGGTAAAATTTCTAATAATAAATCCCCTTTTCCCCTCCCAAAATCTTTCTGCTCAGCTCCGCTTCAACTGCCCTGTCACACTGCAAGACACAAAGATCATTTCCTCGTATTTCCTCAGAATTTCAACAATTTATTCTAGATGTTATAGCTCTGCACATACAATATAACCCATAAGCCCTTAATAAGAAGTGAAAAAGAAACAGAACATCACGATGCGCAAGTTCCTATTCTAAACTCAAGCCTCGTAAGTATGTGGCTTGACTTGTTCTAGCCCACACCAAAGATCCCACGCAAAATCGTACCGTAGATTTGTGCTACATGGCCACCACCCTTTACGCGGACTCTGATGTCAACACCAGCAAACCGTTCCTTCCCCAGGAGGAGGACAGGTTCAAGCAGCTGAGAAACAAAACGCAGTAAGAAAATTCACTTGTGATCAGAGACAACAAGGATTAGAGCCTGCAGGAGGTTTCCCAAATGTGAAGTTATCCAATGTTCTGAAAAGCGGAGCCTTGATTTTACAAGCACACACCCAAGTTAGGCACACTTCTTGCAGAGTTCTTTGACATCTACTACTACTGTTGTAAAATAAACTTACTGAAGTCTTGAATATTTTTTTTTAAAGTTTCAAAAACCTTAATAGCAAAGCATATGTACATGGGAATTAAGAGCAAGGGAATAGCTTAAGTAGAATGCCACAATTACAATAGCACTAGAAAAATAAATCAAGTTATTAAAATTGAAGACCTGAAGTAATTTGTGGGTGGTTTTGTCCACTATTTATTACACTTTATATTTATCTAGTCAGTTTAGATTCTCTCAGCAGTATTCAAACAGCTACTGTGTTAAGCCCTAAAGAATCTTTTTAAAAGGAGGGGTTTAAGTCACCCATTTCAATTTAAAAAGCGGATGTGAAGTACTGAAAATACTTCATGTTACATTAATACACATTAATCCAATTAAGAAAAAAAAACCCCACCCCTCCCAACAAGACAATCATAAAAAGATGTTTTTCTGAATTTTCGTAACAGTGTCTACGTTTCAAGTGATCAGGTAACACACAACCAAAAATGTAGTACTGTCAATAGGGCAAGCAATTTTTCTCCACCGCCAAGCAATTATCTGCATAATAGTATTTTAATATCCAAGGGTGGTGGGGGAGGCTGGAGGGATGCTTACTTTATACTGCAGAGTTCTGGGCTCAATCATTTCCAGAGGTCTTCCATTCACTTTAATGAGGCCATTTCCCCTCTTGCAGTGGGCAACAGCAGTTGCTGTTTTCTAAAAAGCCAAACGTGTATTAGTGCAGCACCTCATTTTTGCACTAGTGAATTCCTAGTCAATTTTAACAATCTAAAAGTCTTAGTTTCATGCCCAAGATTAACATCTCACACTAAACAAAACAGTACCACTCCTTTCATTCTCAGGCATTCACTCAAAATCTTAAGGCACCGTCTTAACAAAATTATATTTAGTTTATAGTTATAAATGCTATACAGTTATAACATTTAGTTATAAATAAGGGAAAGATACCCTCTCCGTTCTGCAGCACGGTATTTTTGTGGCTCATTTCCTCACAAGAGCCCGTTACCGAGAATTAGCTCAGCCACTGGATCCCAGCAGTAGAGATCGATCTTCACCTTCCCACCCCCACCGCCGGGTAACCAGGCTCTCGGACACTGGCAATGTTGACCCCGGCCCCTGCGGCCTGAGGACGACGGCCGCTCACGAGTACTCCCGAGAGAGAGGGCAGAGCTCCGACCCAGAGGACCCGGGCCCACTCCCCTAGAGAGCTAATCTTTCCCCCCGCTTCCGCACGGCCCCGGGGGCGCGACGCGCTCCGGCACCTACGGAGCAGGACACGTGGCTGCCGAGCAGGCCTCGCCACCGCTGGCCCTCCGGCCCC